>NW_025407938.1:0-416213 GCF_008403515.1 Naegleria fowleri | reverse complement strand
AGAGAATTGTTCAAGGCACACTGCAAGCAAGAGTTGAGCTTGGAAAACTTTTTACTTTTGGATAAGATTACCGATTACAAAAAGTTGTGTGAACGAAGTTTTGAGATTCAAGTCTATCTCTATGACAATGATCAAACAACCTCAGATGCAACCTCAGAAGGAGGACTTAGTGTGGAACAACCTAAAAAGAAGAAGAAGGGATTCACTGAAAAAGATCTTATTAATATTGAAAAGAAGAAGTATGAAATTGCATTTGAGATTTATAGTGACTTTTTGGAAGTTAATGGAGAACACTCTGTCAATCTTAATAAGCAAATGATCGATCGTGTGAAGGAACATTTAGATTTCTTTGCCACTGGTCAAAATGAACATTTGGCTGACGGTATTTTCGATGGCGTCGAAAACGAAATTTGTATTCTCATGCTCGACACTCATGCTCGATTTGTGCAATCGGTTCAATTCCAAAAACAATTAAGAAAGGAAGCTCTGACTACATTCAAGATTACTACATTGAAAAAGAACAAGAATGCAACTAACAGCCAATCCAAGTAGACGTTTTTTGTAATCATTATTAAATATTATTTTAATTTTGTAATAGTTATAATTATTGCATAATAAGGTATAATAAGGTGAGGTTTTGTTTGAGTGCCATCAACGGTTTGATGATAAAATCTTTCACTACAACATAAACGTATACAGAGGTGGTATCGAGAAAAAAAAAATTAAATTTCCCGTCCAGCCAATTTTTTTCTCCTGGCTTTGAGAGATCTCGTTACCTGTCACTCCCACCTGTACGTTACTGGGGTTCTTATGTTGTAGTGTCCCTGTTCGTGATCGGAGGTGCTGTATGTGAAGAGGCCAATTTGTTGTTCTGATAAAAATTTTTAATTTTTTAACTGACATTTTCTTTTGGCGCCTGACAGCTTCTTTACCTCAATTTTACATAGCAAGACAGCCAGCGAAAGTGCACTCTCGGGCTTCGAGGACACGATTTATGTCCCTGCAAAAAAAAAAGTTTCTGTAGAGAGCTGGCTTAACGCTGGCAAAGAAAAATCTTGAAATTGAAGCTTCAAGTTCACTGTTCCACCAACAGACAGGAGTTGACGAACAAATCCATCCTGCAACCCGGAGGGATGATAGTCTTGCTATGGAGAAGAAAATCCATTATAATGGAACTGATCACTTCTTTCAACTTGGTTTGATCTAACATCATGGATTTCGAGAATTTACCATTTGATGAAATACCTTGTTCTAGTAATTGAGATTTCACAAACCCATACAAACAATTGCTGAGGGTTTTAAAATTTCTGCAAGCATAATATTTGGAAAGCTTTTCCTCTATTGACTGTGCAACTTTTTCACAGGTCATCTTCTCTATAAATTCAACTCGAGAAAGGAATGATACCGCGGCATTCCAATCTTGTTCGCAAAAACTCTTAAAATTAGTGGTAAATCGATAGATAATGTTTGCTTGAGTGGCTAGAGATAGTTGTGTAATAATTGAATAAAATGTCACAAATACAGTCAGAGTTAAAAGGTATTGGTTTCTTGTACAATTTTGCTTGTTCAAATATCAAGAGAGGTGTTGATAGAGAATCATCAGTGATGGAATTACGTTGTGGCTCACTTTTTCCAGAAAAGCGTTCAATATCCAAAACAGACTGAATCGGCAAAACAGCAATGTCCTCTCCAAACTCGAGCATCACGCACTTGTCACTATTCTCATCACGTAATGTGTCAAGCCAATAGTTTACAGTCAAATCCACTTGATACAAATAACCGTTCAAACTTGCAGTGGCATCTCTTTTGTCAAAAAAGAATTCTCTCCCAATGCTGTACAATACTGGTTTGTTTTCCACTCTTGAATATGACCCAATGATGTCAAGAAACTTTTTGGAATAGGTTTCCCAATTTCCACTCGCTGTAACTATTAAATCAAATTCAACCTTGTTGGTTGCAAAGAGTGGATTGTTCACAATCTTGGAAATTCTTTCGAGTGCATTCTTTTCGACGTGCCCTTTCGTTTTGTCTTGCATTATATGGTACAGATAGGTGGTAATCCTTTTAATTATTTGATGATGAAGAAGTTGTGGATTCAGAGGACTCATTCTCACTGATCAAATTCATTTGTACTCGCAACTCTAAAATTCCTTCGTCGTTGATTTTTGTAAATTTACGGTTGATCACTTCCGATAATTCAATTGCAATGACTCCAAATCGAGGTAAATAAATTTCCATAATTCTTTTTCGCTCTTGGTCTGATTTAAAGCTTAATTTCATGTCTGCTGCTTTTCCTTGAAAAATATATTGACAAGGAATCGTTAGCAAATTGGACATTTTTTGATGTGAGAATTCTGACCACGCGGAACAAAAAGTTGTTAGAGCAAGAAAAGTTGTCACGATTCCTAGGTTTATGAGTCTTGAATGCGGTAATATTACATTTCTCCTGAGGAGATGGCTCGCTTTAGTTGTGAGTATAAATTCTGTCGATCCTCTCCAATCACCTCTCTTAGATTCACTAGTGTTGTGGTAATGGATTGTTCTCCCATGTTTAACTTTCTAATGTTTGTGCTGAATGCTTTAAATTCTTCTGGTGTGAGCGCTTTTTTGACTTTCAAATATAATTCTTGAGCGCCACCGTCAGCAGTTTCGTCATTGAGGTTGTCCAGATCAATAGAAGTTTGTCGTCTTGACGAAGTGTCCAAATTTGTTTCAGCTTTTTCGGAATATACTCTTCGAGAAGGAGTAGAGATGATGCGTTCATTGTTACTTCTTGAAACATCTGTGGATTCAGAAGATTTCATTGAGTGTCCTCTTTTTGAGTACTGCACTCCAAACGACGAGTGAGGAGTTGGTGGTGCCACAAACGAAGAATTATTTTGATTGCTGTCATCACTTCCCTTAGTATTGGGGGAGAATTTCACATTCTTTTCTTTCGACAATGATGACGAATCTTTTAGGATGGAAGACCTCTTTCTTTGAGTGGACAGCGTCGCGCTTCTACTTCGGTAAGGTTGATCTCGCTGATAAGAATTTGAATGGATGACAATTGGAGAATCCGATCCATATCTACTTCTCTGTTGAGATGTTGTTAAGACAGGAACATACTCTTTTTGTTGATGTGGGGTTTCTAAAATACTGTCGCTGCTTAAACTTGAAAACTCTGTCGATCCGATCATGGCTGTTGAGGTTTTCCTTATTTCTGGAGAGGAGAATTTGTTGGACAGATTTGTTGCAATGCTTGATATCGACGAAGCATAAGAGGATGAACCAGTTACAATTGGTGCTTTTGGCTTTTCTTTTGTTGGACTCACCATATTCGTTATGGATGCTTTAAATTGTGTGAGATCCTCATACTCTTTCTTCAAGTCGTAGTACTTTCTGAGAGACGAGTTTTTCTGCTCTTCCAGTTCTTCAATTTTCTTTTCCAATTCCACGATTTTGTTATTTGATCCCTTAACTCGGTAGTCCAGAATGCTGTTTTGCTTTTCCAGCTCTTTACACTTCACTTTCCATTCCATCACTTCATCACGCAGCTCTTTTGTTTCATCAATGAAACTCTTTTTGAGCATTTGAATCAGGTCGTCAAATTGAAGCTTGTGCGAACCCGATCCCGAAGGTGAGCTGTTTGAGCTCTCCTTTTGATTACTCATCTTGTTGTTGATTAATTAATCAAATAACAATTTAATTTTTAAAACACAAAGGCTGAACCTGCAGGTCACAAAATAAATCACCGTTAAGGACCGCTCTTGGAGCCTTTGGAAACTCGTTCTTTTTTTTTAAATGAATTGTTTGTAAAAAAATTTGGCGGGTTTCATCAAATTTAAATGATCACATTTATGGATGTATTAATTATGATTAAACTCTTAGTATTTATTGTGAATTGCGCCATCTAAAACAATCTAGATATCGTCATTTTAAATTCTCAAAAAACAGATACAAAAGTTCTTCTCGTAAAAGCAATTTAGAGTTGTTGGGCACCACCTCTGAGTTTTTCTTCTCTGTATCTTCTGCAATCTCTCCAAACAATGATTATGAAAGGAATCAAAAAGACGAGAATACAAACAATGATTGCAATAGCAATAATGAGCATGGTAACCTCAGATTCAGAAGTAGGTGGTTGCAGAGTGGTGACAGTGAAAGAAAAGTCCAAAACATCAACTCCACTATCTGGAGCTCCGCTTTCATAGATCCAATTTGTACAGGTAGAATTTGAGAGCCAATGAACTGGACCGTTCAAGAAGAAATTGTGACCATTAGTACACAAATTGCATCCAGGATAATCAGAACCTTGAATCATTTGACATTCGGTGTGATTGGCAACAATGACAGAAAGTTGGTTATTGAAATAGAAGTTTCCTTTGAATGTTGCAATAAGTTTGTTCACGTTGCAGTCAACAACACCACTTTCCTTCAAATATGCAACTTGTGACATGGTAAACTTCTTATTATCACTATCAACTTTAAAGAAAACGTCTTCTCTCACTGAATTCTTTGAATCATAGACTCTCTTGTTGCTTGTGTACCACCAATTGTCAACCTTACCAGCACTGGCTCCACGGAAATCACAAATTGTTGCTGGATCGGAAGATGCCATAAATGAAACAGCCTTCTTATAAAAAGAAGAACTAAACCCGTTGAGAGAAACTCCATCACAATCTCCAATTGCAGTAAATAACAAATTGTGAGAAGCAAACAAATTGCTGAACTTGTTACAAATAGCAGCATTATCCATTCCGTAATTACTGTTCACCAAAACAGTACAAGCAAGAGATGAGATGGTCATGTTACCAGCCTCTTCATCAACAGAATATCCTCCGTGTAATTCCACACCAGCAATAGCCGATTGTCTTCCAAAAGCAGGTCCCGACTTTTCCATGACTTTAAATTGAATACCACCAACAAAGTTGTGAGAAACATCACTGTAGCCTTGAAGTTTCAAAAAGAGTTCAACTTGTAGATCTGGTTTACCCGTACGAAGAGTGGCGTGCCACCAAGAAGCATCATTACTAATACAAATAACTCCTGATTGAAGTGTTTCCGCAAAGGAATACGAGATCAATGTGGTAAAAGCAAGAAGGAGCAGAATGGCACAAGTCCATCCCTTCATATTTGTCTTCTGTTGGGACATTTGAAGGTTTTGTAATAAAAACTGTTGTGTGTTTCGGATATGGTATTTTGTTGAGCCATATGGAATAGTAATAAATGGTTATGTTCATGGTTGTTGTTGTTGTTGTTGTATAATCGTCGATGTATTATTGAAATTTTGGGTAATGATGAAAGACCCAGGTGAGGTGATTTCAGAAACAATCATGTGTTCCAAAAGAATATATATTCAAATGATCATCATCATCAATTATAATCATCATTAACAATAGGATGTATATCAGAAATTCGAACAAGTGGAATCCATACACGAAAGTGAGAGGATGGATGACGATGAGATGACGACGAGAGCAAGCACACTTTTCTGCTACAAACCTCTTCTCTTTTAAATTTCACACAAAAATTTTTTTTGATTTAAAAATTTATAAAATGGTGGCTTGCGACAAATAAGGGCATGAGTGATGCACACAAGACACACAACGAAGAAAAAATTACAAAGTTTGAATGAATCATTAAATTTTAATGAAATGATCAAAAGAACAATACGAGAAAGTCAATATAAAGTATCAATATTCAATTAATAAAAACGAAATGGTTACCATTAAGGAAGTGTGGTTGCAATGTGTTGTTCCTGAACGCCACCATAGACCACTGGTTTGGTGGTTCGAGAGACGACTGAACGTTCACTGTATCGTCGCATCATGTAGGCACTTGCTGCCATACCTCCCATCATACTCAACCAGACAAGGAACGTTCCACATGCAAAAACAATCATGGCAGCTCCATTGTTGTAAATGATGGCAGATTTTGTGGTGTTAGTGATGGTGATAATTCCAAAGATGAGAAGACACAACCAGGCAAGACAAGTGAGGATGGATCCACTCAGAAAGGCATAAAAGAATGCTTTGGATCTCGAAAGAGCGTCTTCTGGAATCATTATGTGTGGTTTTGAGTTGTTGGGTAATTTGCAATAGATAGGAAGAAGTGTTTGATCTAGGAAAATCAGTTAGGTTTTTCTTTGAAGATGACAATGTTAACATGTTTTAAGTGTTGCTTGTTTATTGCCCTTTTCAACAAATTCCACACTTAGAAAATGGCTAAATTTACGTTTGCTCTGTTAAGGAATTTAGAAGAATTTGAGAGAAAGATGATGAAAATGATCTTTGATATTTACTCGAACCTGAAAATTTCTTAACTGTTCAAAAATAAATTTACTTGCAAAGGGTTGAATATGTAAAAACAATGGTGACTGGCCATCACCATCTTTGAGAGAATTGGTCACACACAAATACGCTCATCATTTTCTTAGAATTCATAACTATACGATCGCGTTCACAATTGTTTCTTTTGCAACATGGAGGTTGAATTAGGTTGATTGTTGTTGTTATTATTGTTTCCGCCTCCACCTCGAATGTTAATTGGAACAAACTTCATGACAATGGCAAATATACATCCTCCCAAAATTGCCAATGCCACCAATAGACACATGACAGCACAACACTTATCTGTTTGAATTCTTCTCATGAAAGATGTCACTTCTCGTTGTGCTCGTTTAACATTACCTCCTAACGCATCCATTTCCTCATCAATTCTGTGCAACTGTTCACGTTGTTGTTTCAATAATTCTGCACTGTCTGTTGCAATTGCAATCGTCTCTTCGGCCTTCTTGTTTAATCGATCGATAATATCGAGACAATCCTTCTGTGTGGTAAATACCTCTGCAAAAAGCTCTCTCTCAATTTCATCGTGCTTTTGACGTTGCTCTTTTGTGAGATTTGCATTTCCTTTGTAAATATCAGTTTCATTGACCTTCACTTCAACCACGTCTTCTTCATCATTGTCCAACAATTGTTTTGTTTCCGAGTTGTTGTTATTCTTATTTCCACCAAAACCGAAAAATCCTTTTACTCCCTCTTTCGTCGACTCTTTGAATGATGTTTGAGTATTTGACGACGAAGATGATACAAAAGAGGAAGATGTATCCAATGAATTGTGGTTGGATTTGTTGTTGTTGTTGTTATTATTTGGTAGATTCTCAGTGAGACCTTTGGCTTTGGTTTCAATAAAACTTTTTGCTTGTTTAAACTGAGATCTCAATTTCGATAAAATTTCCTTGTGTTTCTTTTTTGTTTCATTCACAGCATTCTCAATGGTCGGATCATTCTTGGTTAAATTATTAATCTTGTTGTAGATTTTTTTAGCCTTTTCTAATTGCTCTTCAATACTTTGTGATTGAGTTTCGATTTGTATTTGAATAAAATTAGGATCGGATTGACTTGTGATGTTGAGTCTACGGAGCGTTGTGATGCTCTCTTCAATTCTTCCTTCAACACTCTCCAATTCGTTGGAGTAGATTTGAAGCTTGTCTTGACTGCTCATATTTTTTTTTAAAAGGTTTGATTTTTATGAGTGTCACTTGATTGATGTGAAAGGAGTGGCACCACTCAAAGAATGTGATGATTTTCTGGAGAGACAGAGCCCTGGTCATATTTCATGTATGGAATTCATGTAACATGATTCCAACGACAATAATTGTTTCTTGACATTTTAATTAACACCAAATCACTTGCCATACGTTCTTTGCATCCCAATATTCAAGAGATTCATGGTGCGGACATTTAGGAAATTGTTTAATGCATCCTTCACGAGTTTCCTAATTTCCTTTTGAATGACTATTCAGTGTTCTCACATCCTCGACCTGAGGCGACAAACTCCCGACAATGGTGACACAGTTGGAACAGCTTTTGAAAATTGGCAAGCGACATCGGACAAGCATCATCATCCTTCTCAAAAAAACACAAGTCGGTTGCACCCTCCCGTTTTGCCTTTATTTTCCTCAGAGAGAGAGAATAGCCTCTTTATCATCATTATTTCACCCCATTACCACCACCATTATCATCATCATTGGACTGAGCGAGCTCATCATCACTAGGCTTTGAGTTTTTGTTTAATATTCTCCGTGTACGATCAGTACTAGTATCATCATCATTTAGAGGAACTCGTTCATCCATCATCACTAACGGGCTCATCATCATCATTACTATCAATTATTAACAATAATATAACAACCTCGATATAATATGAGCATGTGTTTTAAAGAAGCAACACCAGAACAATCAACCAACCAACACATTAACAAACAGTTGGCTAAAGATCATGAGAAGCAAAAATCAGAAATTAAATTGTTGTTGTTAGGAGCAGGTAAGTGAAGGGACTATACTTTTGAATTTGGATTCAAATTTCCATACTGATGTTGTTGATGATGATATCAACAACATTGAAAACCAATATTTTTGGCCTTTCGTGATGGTGGATTCATTTGTGTGTACTACTGCGGTAATGATTCTTTTCCATTCCTTCAAATTTGCTGGGTTCTTGATGATGATCCTACAACATGGTGTTGATGATCGCAATTATATCGATATGACGGATGATTGAACATTTTCGACTCTCGAACGACAATATATTTCTCACACTTCATCATCGCTGCTGATTATTGGCGACACGAACACGCTTTGCCGTTACTCACTGTGTTGTTGTACACGACCAATGACCCTTTCTTTGAACTCAAATGTTGACACCTCAAAACATTCTTCTTATTCATGTTCTCTTCTCTCATTTCACACACAATAGGTGAGTCAGGGAAGTCAACCATCTTCAAGCAAATGAAAATTATTCACCACAAAGGCTACACTCCTGAAGAATGTCTCAGATTCAAAGATGTTATTTATGGCAACACATTGCAATCAATAAGAGTATTGATCGAAGCCATGTCATCTCTGAACCCACCTGTTCAATTCGCCAATTCTTCAAATATTGACCGTGCAGAAAAGTTCACACGAATTCCAGAACAACAAATTATTCTTAATGCAGGAAGTATAATCTCACCTGAAGTTGGAAAAGACATTAAAATGCTGTGGTCAGATGCTGGTATTCAACAGGTTTATAACAGACGAAGTGAGTTCCAATTGAATGACTCAGCAGCATAGTAAGTATTTCCAAATTATTGAATTAATTACTAATATGTGTTACCTTTCCATGTGACAACTTTTAATTTTCAACAGCTACTTGAACGATATCGAACGATTGACAAGCCCAAACTATCAACCAACACAGCAAGACGTCCTTCGCTCCAGAGTTAAAACAGTCGGTATTGTGGAGGCTGATTTCACAATCGATGGATACAAATTCAAGATGATTGACGTTGGTGGCCAACGTAACGAAAGAAGAAAGTGGATTCACGTGTAAGTACTTAATGTTGGACTTGATTTATGCTTACGAATGATTGTGACAATTTCATGAAATCATACAGCTTCGATGAAGTGACCTGTATCGTTTTCGTTACTGCTCTCAGCGAATATGATCAACAATTATTTGAGGACAAGGAAATGAACAGAATGGAAGAATCCTTGACCTTATTCTCCGAAATTTGTGCCTCTCGTTATTTCAAAACAACTCCAATTATTATATTTTTCAACAAGAATGACTTGTTTGAGGAAAAAATCAAAGTGAAAGATTTGAACATTTGCAACATCTTCAAAGAATATACAGGAGGCCGAGATGCCGAGAAAGCAAGACAATTCATCATTAATCAATTTATGAGTCGATCTGGTGCTGCCAAGAGCGCCACTTCCAAAAACGGAAGACAAGTGTATAGCCACGTCACCTGTGCCACTGATACAAATAACATGAAGAGAGTTCTCGATGATGTGAAAAATACTATCCTTATTGACCACATGAAGCAATTGAACATGATGTAATGTGTGTATAGTATACTCGTAGAGACTTTCAAACATTTAATCAAACTTCATTCCTCACTTTCATCTTTGCCCAACAGCAAGTGTAAAAACCTCCATCCACACTCCATGTATGTTATAATACACAATTAATTTATTTCAAACACAACAACAATAAATTTGAAACTCTTCGTACTATATATATTAAGCAATAGTACACTTGTTGTGTTGTTGCTTTTTGTTTTTCTCGTCCTTGATGGTAGCAATTTCCTTATTCTCTTGAATGGTGCAGTGCAACAAGACAGGCCAATTTTCCTCTTGATATTGAGGTGAGAGTGCATTACAGCCGAGATTCAAATCATTGATGTTCTGGATGACCAACTCTCTCAGCTTGGGAGCTTTCATCGAATGCAGAGAAGTAAATTCGAGCGTGTCAATGCCATAAATGTTGAAAATGACTAAATTGGGCAATTCAAGAGTGTCAGTGCCCAACTCGACCTTCATTTTCGAAGGCTTTCCAAACACAATCAACTCCTTAAGATTGGGAAATAAATTCAATCTCAACGTGATTTGTGTTATCTCGGTTAACCTCAATCTCTTCAAATTTGCAAAAACTTGTTTAGGGCTAAACATGTCATGCTTTGCTAAGGACAAAGAATGCAAGTCTGGAAATGTGTCAAAATCAACCAAAATATCGTAGTTTTTCGAAGTCCATATTCGCGACGAAAGCACATGCAGCTGTTTCAAGGAAGGTATTGCGTGGATTTTGCATTGATTGTTTTGTGTGATCGTTAAAGACTCTAACCCATAGGTAGGAGCAATATTCTCTACATGTGTGACTCTGTCCAAATATGATATTGGTTGTACAAGCATTGGTATAAGTGTGTCTAATAAATATTCTCGTGACGAAACAGAGTAAATTTTCGAAATTGCTTTTGTGACCGCTCCATTCATGGTGCTCGTGATGATTTGAATATTGTCAACCTTTCCAAAGGAAAGTAAATAGGATTTTAACCTTTCATCACTAGTGCGGTTTTCCTGTAGACCTACTTTAACAAGATTCACATTTAAAATTCCCTTATGGTGTGCAATGCGATCGCTTTGTTCAAATGATTCCTCAAGGTTTTGAACTCGATCAATGTTTAAACTACAGTCTTTCGATTCAACCATATTTCTTAAAATTAATTTTTCACATTCTTTCACTTGGACGTTAAATATTCCAGAAATGTGTTCCATTTTCAAATAAGAAAGAGAAATATCTTCTAATTGAATATCCACATTGTTGGTATGGCTGAGAGAAATTTTCTTCAATTCTCTGCATGAATTGTCAATGATTACTGATTCGCATGCTCCAGAAATTGTAATGTTTCTCAAATAATTTTGATTTCTAAACTCATACTTGTTTGAAGAAGGAGTAACACCATAATATGTTGAAATATAGGATGCAAAAAATGTCGAAAGAAATGGAAGAGAGGTCCAAAAATCACACTTGTTGCAAACAACATTACAAAACTGCAAATTTGTCACTCGTGGGAGTTTAACTTGAGATGTATCCGAGTTCGTTTCTAAACAACAATTGCTAAATGTGAGAAATTTCAATTTTCTTGCTGTGACTTGTTTGAATATTAATGTTGAAGCATTACTTTCATTGAGAAACCTAAAAGATGCTTCTTCCAAACTGGGAAAGTCTACTGATAGTTCAATACTATGAGAGTTGCTACCATACGAAGAAAAAGAAGGAAAAGACATGCTTAATATTCTCAAATTATCAAACTTGGTCAAAGTATCTTTCAAAAAGCTCGAAAAATTAAAAGTAGATGAACGTTCTGAAATTTTCAAAACATTGACTCTCTGCGAGACTGAAACAAGATTTTCCACATCCGCAATGGAAATTAAAGAAAGTATTTCAATGTTCTTAATTTTGCTATTACATGTCACAAGTTGAATAGTTTCCTTCTTTTTTCTTGCGTCATAAAGAGAAACACTCTCTAAATGTTCCAATTGAGGATGATTCAAAAAAAAGTTTAACGAGTCATAGTCTGAAACACTGATCTTTTTCAAATTTTTCCAGAATGGAATGTTCGACTTGTTATGTGTTGTTGGATATTTAAATAGAGTTTGTTCTGGATTAAATTTAGTGGTCAATTTGAGCTCTTCTACATTTGGAAATGCTCGAATGACATATCCTGTGAAATCCATCAACTCATCGTCTCGATTCCGTAATTTAGCATCCAATATTGTGGTCAACACTACTTTCTTTATCAAAGATGTGTCACACAAAGTCTCCAACGATTGATGCATTAATTTAAAAATTTTTTCATCTCGATCAGAAATAATTTTCACATCACCATCCTCCAATTCAGCTGTCAAACAATTCAAAATAGATTTCGATTGAAGAAAATCAGGAATCGGAATGGTAAGATGAGACCAAATCATTTCATTATGATAAATATTTTCATGGAGTGATGGATGAGTATGCATGAGTGAAAGGATTGGAATGACATCTTTAAGATGTGTCAAAGAAGAAACAGCAGAAGAAGAATTATTTTCAAAAGATGAATCTCCACTCGTCTTCTCATCATCACTACTGGTAATAGTTCCAAGAGTGGAATGATCGTAATAGCTGTAGCAACCCAACAAGAAGCTACAAATGACAGCCAAACAATCCCTCGTGAGATGTTGAATCATTTTTTTTTTGCAAGTTCCGAATGTTCACTTTTCATTTTGTCGAAATGGAGAATGAACTTGTTCCGAATGGAATACTTGAAAATGAACGAGCATCAAGAGATTGACTATTCCTCCATTCATTCCTCCATTTATTTATTCATTGAATAATCGTTGGTAGATGTCAATTTCAAGGAATTTAAAATGTCATTGCATCAACAATATGAAAAACTTATTTTAAAAAATGATTTCACATGAATTGGATCATCATTCATTACTCGACAAAAGTCAATGGTCTTCCAATCGGAGGAGCATCCATGACGGATGGTTGTGGCTAGTGTTTACTCTCTTCATCCTCACAATCAATCTTACAATTTTTCACACCAACTTGCCATTCGTGTCGCCCTCTTTGAATAGGGTCACACCATCCATTGATTCATTTCTTTTCAATCATTATCATTTGAATAATCGAAATTCACACAAAACTCATCGATCATGGATTTCATCATCACCATTGGCCCAATTATCCAACACAAGTGTTCTTGTGAAACAATCCATGAAGCATCATTTCAAGAGTTTGATGTTGTATGTGAAATTCGTTAATAATAATACTAACAACATTTCCAATTCATTTGAAACAACAATTGTTAATAATAATAATTGTACGCTTCGAGAATTTCCATGTTATTCCATTTCACAAGCATTTCAAGTAGCAGAGTTTTTGATTCAAAAGGAGTATCAGAATGATGAATGGAATGCAAATTCGACCATTCTTCAAATTCTATTATTGAGAGGAGGAGGAGATGGAATTTATGGAAAGAGTCAATGCAATCTACAAACCAATTATTCCTTTCATGAAATTATCTTTCAATCTCCCCAAGAAGAAAATGAAGAAGGAATTTTATGGGATTGTGAGGATTCTCATCTCTTTCATAGAAATAGTCATTATTCAATGAAAATGTCCTTTTTGAACCTTCATTTATTAAGGACACATGTGAATGGTGCCATCGATCAATTTTATTTTAGAAATGTAAGCATGTGGAATTCCCATGTCATGAATGAGTGTTTTTGGGAGATACCCATTCGTGTTTTTTTCGAAAATTGTTCCATGAATCAATCGAGTGTGATTTGTTGTGCCTCTCATGTTCACATTTTACAATCCATTTTGGAAGAAACAATGATTCGAGTTCCACCAGGGACGAATGTGACCATTCAATATTCGATTCTGAACTATTTTCAATTTTTCAAGATGGATG
This sequence comes from Naegleria fowleri, assembly GCF_008403515.1. Lineage (NCBI taxonomy): Eukaryota > Heterolobosea > Eutetramitea > Acrasida > Naegleriidae > Naegleria > Naegleria fowleri. Next base: position 402,451 of record NW_025407938.1, on the reverse strand, counting down.
TGCGTTATGCTCAATATTTTGATACATCTCTTGAACACTTTACAATTTTTCACACACAACTCTCAAATTCAGAAATGGTGATTGATGAGTATGATCAAACAACTTTTGAAAATTTGGAGTTTTTTGGAAACAATTCCATACGAGTATTGTATTCGTATGGGTCATATTTCAATAACGTTTTGGCCATTGAAGGTTCTTTGCATTTACATTTTGAAGGTCTAAATGGAGTGGCAATTCGAAATAGTATATTTGATTCGATTCATTGTCCATTTGGAAAGAGTGTCATTATTGAGGTCATTTCATGTAGTGCCTTAGAAATGGAATTTGTGACAGCCCGTGGTGTGAAGGCTCCTTTTTTAAAAACCACTCGAGTTCAATCCGTGATACTGAAAATGTTGAATTTTACCAACAATTCTGGTGGATCTTGTATTTCTTCGATTGCTGAGGACATTGCTGGATCATGGATCTATATCTATGGATCTTCTTTTCGAAATAATACCTGTCAAGAATGTCATGGCACAGCTTGTCATTTGCAAGCAGAAAGAATTCAAATAGACGGCAACCAATTTCTTGAGAATCATGCTTATCATGGAGGTGCCATCTATGTGAAAAGTTCCAACTTATTAACACTCTCTGGCACTCAATTCAAGCAAAATGTGGCTCTTCACTCAGGTGGAGCTCTTTATGTGAAAGATATTTTGCAAGACATGGAATTTGGAATGTTTTCGACTTGTTTCAATAATACTGCGCTCTATGCAGGAGGATGTCTCTTTTTTGAAAATCCAATTCTGAGTCATTTTCTTGAGAGGAGAAACGTTGACATGATTGGAAACCATGCCATGTCCTATGGTTCAACGATTGGAACTAGCTTGTATAATATTTCATATGAATTTCGAGTGTTTTATGGCTCTGATACTTCTTACTCCCTTTTTACAGATCAACCTGAATTATATTTATATCCAGGTCAAGTATTACCAAAAATAGAATTGTCGATTTGGAATAATGGAACAGAGAAAGTCAAGTTTTTACCGTTGCCTCTGGAATGTCACCTCCATGATGAAGAGGGTCATGATGGATCGATCTTTTTGAGCTACAACAATTCCAATTCGAATTTGGACATGAGTGTGAAATCTCTTGTCATTGCAGCACCTCATGTGAAAACTCTAAGGATGTCCATTTCGATCCAAGATGATCCCATTGATCAGCTTTTTATTGATGTATTGATTCATGTTGAGGATTGTCCACCAGAAATGACTCTTCATACTCTTCCACAGGGATCTTTTATTTGTAGTGCTAAACCTTACATTCCATATGGAATTGTGATTCCTGTAGCAATTCTCTGTGCGATTGTGATTATTTCTGTCGTTTTGACACTCATTTATGGCTTATTTAAAGTGATGAAGAATATTTTCATGCGATTGAAACGATTGGAAAGAAAAGAGAGTGCTGAAAAAAAGATGGAATCCAAATTGATCGATAAACGTGTCATTTTGATGATGGGTGAAGATGATTTCAGCACGTCGAATGAAACCACTGCACTTTTAATTAACAGTCATACGAATGGTGGTCGACAAGAAGGACATGTTCATACTGCTAGTGACAATGATCGTCTTCCATTTTCCTCACTTGCCACTCGTTCATGGATCATTCCCATTGATCAAATTGAGATTTTGAAGAGAATTGCAGAAGGAGGCAATGGAGCTGTGTATTTGGCGTGTTGGAATGGTAGTAAAGTGGCTTTAAAAACGTTGAAAAGTGAAGCAGTGAATTGGCAACTCGATCAAGATGACATGAATCATGAAAGCGATGAAGAATTTGAACGAGAAGCTTCATTATTGGGAAGTATAAGACATCCAAATATTGTTCAATTTTTTGGAATCATTTTAGCATCTAGTAAGAAGTATATGGTTGTGGAATATATGGAAAGAGGTAGTTTGGATAAGTTGATTTATAATGCGAAACATGGAATTGAGAAAATAGACTTATTTAGAAAAATTGATATTTTGCTTGGAATTGCAAAAGGAATGAATTATTTGCATTCCTTACAACCAAGAGGAATCATTCATCGAGATTTGAAACCTGGAAATATTTTGTTAGACAGGTAGGTGTTGTAATTCTTTTGACTGATTTTATGAAGAATCCTCTGATAGAAATTTCACTTCAAAAATTTGTGATTTTGGTTTAAGCAAAACATTAAGCAATAGTTGTTCGAAAGCAGCAACCACTAATGTTGGAACATTATTTTACATGGCAAACGTAGGTAGTAGTTTATTGGTGAATTTTTTTTACATTTCCTTTTCAGGAAATGATTGAAACAAGCTCACAATACAACCACAAAGTGGATGTGTTTAGTTTTGCAATTGTGATGTGGGAGTTATTCTTTGAAGAAAATCCTTATTTAAATGCATCTTCTCAAAAACTTTACAAATTTATTCCATCCTCTCACGAAACAGGTTCGTTTGGTGTCAATGTCTTGTTCAAAGTATTGAAAGGAGAAAGACCTATTATTCCTTTTCGAAATGAACAAGAAATGCAAGAGTGGATTGAAGAGTTTGTCAAGCCTCACAATGAGCACATTCCTCTTGAAAAATTATGCATGATTACGACACAATATGTTGAAATGATGAAAGAGTGTTGGAATGCCAATTATTTAGAGAGACCTGACTTTTCAGAGATTTGTAAAAAGCTTACAGAGCTACAACATGAATGGAAGCGGTGAACACTCGAAAAAACATTTTCATGAATGTTATTCGCTGAAATTAAAGTGATGGGAAAGAATGTGGTGTGTTAATCTGTGACAATCTTGAACAAAATGATGAGGATGAAGCATGTGAAAATGGAATATCAAATCTTGTGATTTTGAGGGCATTACTTTTGGAGCTGAAGAGTGAAGAAGCTCGACGTATGAAATCAATTGTTCATCTACCCATTGATCAAAGAGTTTTCTGTTGTGAATGTCCACCATAGGGCACACTTCACTTTTTTCAATAATGTGTTCCTTAATAAATTCAACAGCAGAATAACCTTTTGGAAATGGAGGATTTGCAATAGGTGTGTCCTTTGGGGTCTTTCTTTGAGAGACGAATTGAATGAAATCTTCTTGAAGCTCCGGTGGGAATAATGTTTGATTGTTTTGCTGTTTGTTGTGTGTTATATTGTTGGTTTTTCTTTGCAAGAGCAACCTTATTGAATGAGAAGTTTCGTTGTCAAAATTTCAAATGCAAAAAATCTCGCTTTTTCTAACATTTTGGTTAAACATTTGGCAAGAATGCGAACAGGAATATGATCCTCTTTGTTTGTAGTGAGATGAGAGAAAGGTTCAAATACTTTGGCGACATCTTTTAAAAAGTCTGAATATAATTGTAAACCTTCACCAAAATCAATACTGAAATTGTGATATTTCGAAAAAGGAGTGACACATGGTTGTGAGATTACAATCTCCATTAACGAAATAATTCCTCTCTTTGATGAATCCAATTTGCAGACACTCGTAAAAATTGGGTGAGTTTCAATCAAATTGTGTAAAGTATTTCGAGCTGTTTTGTCACTATTGTGGACAAACACGAGCTTGTCGCAGTGTCGACTGAGTCCTCTTGAGAGTACATGTTCTTTTGAAAGTTTCAATTGCTGAAACGGATTAATCTGAAATATTCCATAGAACCACTCATTATTTTCATCACCTGGTGTGCCACTCAGTAATGAATCAAATCGAAAAATGAAATAATCTTGATACATTTCAAAATGAAACATTCCGGAGAGCAGATAAATTTCAATCCATCTCATATTGCCGTACAACTCCTTAAAAAAGAAAAGATTGTTTTTGATATTCTCCTTTTGAAAGAGAGTTATTAAATTGGAGCTGTCACTTTGTTGAGTTATTCTCTTGAGAACGTTCACTATTCTTGTGGCAAAAATTTGATGTGACACGCCCTCATCATAGAGAATAAGTTGATGCCATTCTGTGCATACATTGGAACAATTCTGAATCAACGACAATGTGTCTACAAACTCAAAAACGCTTGCAACGACATGATTCTTCTCTTTTCGCTAGTCATCATTTGGTCCACTTCCATTTCACCCATGCATTCATTCAAAGTGCAGTCTGTAATACCATAATGCGGCCACTTGGTTAAATCTTGAATCAAATAATCACAACTCCACATGTCGAGATATCTTTTAAAAACAAGATAGAATTTTTCAAATTGAGGTTGAGGCTCATTCGTGGTGGAGCCTATTCCCATCATTAGGAACAATTCATCATCGGAAGGAGGTTCCACTTGACATTCTCTTTTCCCTTTTTCTTCAATGTGTTGTTGTTGGGATTGTTTCAATATTAATTTTCTAAATATCCATTCTCGGAGGTGTGTTTCAAGATTTAAAGAGGTAGGAAGGTTTCGTCGACGAGTTTTGGATCGATAGGTCGTGTGTCCAAAGCAAGGCATATTTTTTTTTTATTGTTCAGTTTTTCCAGAAAAGTCTTGGAGTTCAAGATTGAAATCGAACAATTTGAGGCTGAAGCAGTGGGCAGATGATACCCCTAACACACACAAAGAAATTGAAGCAGTGTCTCTTTTGTAAAACCAATTGATGCACCGTTGGTGGAAGTGACTTAGCATAAAGATTATTTGAAGTTGAACCATTTATAACACTAGACATTGTTTGGATTTCCTACTGCTTTGATTTTTGATGTTCTTCTTCTCTTTTTCTTGATAATCATAATAGGCCTTAATGGCTCGAATGAAAACTTCATGAATTCCACCTCGTGTGGCAGCACTGCATTCTCGATAATTTTCTGCTTGTAATTCTTGAGCGAGTTCTACTCCTTGGCTGTAGGTGATGGGTGTCAAGTCTCTAGATTTGAGAATTTGCAGAAATTCAACATTATCTCTCAAGTCTGTTTTGGTTCCTACCAAAAGGAATGGAGTGTTTGGACAATGATGTTTCATTTCAGTAAACCATTTGACTTTGACATTGTGATACGAATCTGGATTCACGACACTGTATGCGAGGATGAAAATATCTGTCTCTGGATAGGAGAGAGGTCGAATTCGATCATAACTTTTGTTATTGAAGAAAAGATGTTCATAAATGTCTCCCAAAAAAACTTATTTTCAATACTTACTCTTCTTGTCCAGCAGTGTCCCATAGATTCAATATCACAGTTTCATTTCCATATTTTACATGAGCACTGTAGTTGTCAAAAACTGTTGGAACATAGTTGTCATCTGCCACTTTGCCAAACGCAAATGAAATCAACATCATGGTTTTACCAATACCTCCGTCGCCAATACAAACGAGTTTGAGGGATTTTGTGTCTGGGTATTCTTGCATGTTAGAGTTGTTGCAATAAAAGAGTTTCTTGTTTTTTGTGTGATGCTCTGATTCTTCGACTCTGTCTTGTTTTTGTTGCCTTTGAAAGAGTTCAATGTTCTGTGTGGCTTGAAATTGGAACTTTAAACAGTGACATTTGACACTTGTGAGATCTCGAAAAGTAAAAGAAACAAATCACCATTTTCAATAATACAAATTACTGAAAATTGTGGGGCCTTAATCAAAATGTTGCACTTTACACATTCAAAACTGCTTCTTAAGTATTTGACATCTCTTCTCAAAATGGCACAGTTCTATTTAAAAAAAATTATTCGATTTTCGCTCCTCTGCTGCATCATTCGTTGTGTTTGGTTGAAATAGTCTATCATCAAAGAATGACCAAACCAACAAAGCCATCATCAACGCCCACCAATAACAATAATACTCAACAGCCACCAACATCCATGTATCCCAATGTCGAAGAAGCAACCATTGAATTAGTTGAGTCTAAACCTCCTTCTTCTTCTGTATCTAATAACCAAGGCAAACCATCATCAAAAAAGACAAATAATCATAACAATAATCATAACAAGAATAACAACAAGAATAACACCAAACAGCAACAACATGACTTTGATTCTGACTCCGATGAAGAGTCATTGATTGGAGGAAAAAAGTCTGCAACGGTAGAACGAGTTACCCTGACAAAGCAATACATCTATGAATTTCATCAGCATAGACCATGTAGAGATTTCCTATTTCTTCTCTTATTTATTGCCTTTTGTTTGGGCATGATCATGATTGCCTTTCAAGCTGTTGTAAAACGACGAGAATATATCAACTCACTAATCAACGGTTCGGACGGTGAGATGAAAAGAGATTCTACCAATAGCTACAAAGCAAGTGTATTTGATATTTTGAACAACAACCAACACACAGATAGTGTAAACAATGTCAATGGTTTCTTTAGCAGCTTTGCTCCATCCTGGAGAGAAATGAAAAGACTTTACTTCCCTACAGATTTTCTTGGACGGGTGTGTGGAGTTGATTATACTTCTCAAGATCAGTCGGTGGAGACACTAGAAATTGAACAAAGAGCAATGCTTTTAGCAGATGCATTGGTGAACAGAAATTATTGGAAAGAGGATTTATCTTCTCGAAGATATTTGTGGATTGTTAATGAGAAGTACCTGTTCTCTGCGCTCGAAAGCACTAATGTTCACTCATTAAATGCAAGCACAGAACTGTACGAAAATTGGATCAAATTTGGTGGTGTTTGTGTTGAGAGCTGTCCAAGCGGAGTGACAACTGTCAGCAATGCGAAATTTAATAAGAACAATGAACCTACCGAAATCCAAGATGAATTTTCGAGTCAATCATCAGAGAGCGTTTCACTCATTTCCGATCAATGCCCTCCTTCACTTAGACAAACAATTGTAGAAAAGGTGTCACAACAAGTTCAAACAGGCAATACCACAACAGAAAAGGTGACATATTCAAAGAAAGAAATATGTGCATCGAAAAGATACTTGTTCTCAGATGATGGTGGTAAACCAGAAGCAAGGTTTTTTGAAGTGACCACAGAACGAGAACATTTGTCGTTAATGGGACGTTGTATTCCTTTACTGAAAACGTCTAAGGCTCCAACTGACACATCTCCTGTTGACATTCAGCAATTATATGCACAGCAAAAAGAGACGGTAGCCAATTTAATGCAACACATTTCTTCTCTTTCTCCGGTATCATATTTCAGTAACACGATCTCTCCATATCTAGAAAGTTTACCAACTCTATCGAACATTGAAAACATGATTGATGTCAAACAAGTTTCTGGATTAGTACCGTCATTTTTAGAAAAATTTATGATACAAAGTATCATGACTCTCTATAATAGTTGGAAAATTATTCTTATAGCGGTTGCTATCACTACTGGTGTCTCGTTTATTTGCGTAGTACTACTTCGAGTGTTAGCAAAACCTCTAATTTATGGAACGGTAGGCCTATTAATGATTGGATGGTTCTCCCTATCTATCATACTTTTGGTAGAAGGATCATCCAATCTACACTTTTCAACCTCCAGCTCCAAGACAGAGCAACTTGTATCATATCTTTCGGACCTCTCTTGGGAGAAAAGCCTCTATATAGGGTGTGGAGTATTACTATTATTGTCCAATCTATTGTTTACGTTTTTATTTTGGACAAACTGGATAAAAACTCTCTCAAGAGCAGTTTCCATCATTAGTGAGAGTGCTATGATTATCACCACAGTACCACAAATGTTTTCTCTATTCCCGATTGTGATATTTATTATAGGACTGATATTTTGTTTCTGGTGGTTCTTTGTTGTAGCACTCTTGTTTACCAATGAGTTAACAAGCGCTGGTATTGTGGACGCGTCATCCTTATCTTCAAAGGTTACCAATACAGTCATAAGCGCAAATAATGGAGCTACTGTTGCGGAGAGGCTTCAATCTCTGTCCAATCCAACAACCTTTATTCTCACTCTTCAATCTCACTTGCTAAAGGGTTGGTTTGCATATTTACTGTTTGGATTTTTTTGGGTCACTCAATTCCTTTTGAGCTTTGTCACAATTGTTGTGGCTAGAGTGACATCTCAATTTTATTTTAAATTTGGAAATGTTTCGGGAACTATATCACGAGCCCGTAGAGGCGAGTCATCTTCAATGTTGGATAATTTTGAAAAAACACTTATGTGCTTGAAATTACCTGTAATTCAAGCCAGTTTATTCGTAATGTTTTACAACGCAGGAAGCGTGGCAGTCGCATCATTGTTTGTTGGGTTGGTGAAATATTTAATTCTGGTTATTAAGACCACTCTATCTGTGATGGGTTATCAACAAGAAAAAAGCTCGTCCTCTGACCAGATTCAAAATCAATTTGCACTATTTAGACTTGTGAATTACGTGAGAAATAATTTCTTCACACGATTTATTCAACAGCTTCTCTTTGCCTTGCTTCGAATGCTGGAAAAATTCATGGAGTTCTTTGCAAGAAATGCCTTAATCCACTGCGCCATATTCGGTACATCGTTCTTCCATTCAAGCTTGAGTGCTACCAAATTAATGAGGAAAAATATTACTGTAATTGCTGTGTTGGAGTGGATTACAGATTGGATCATGTTTTGCATGAAGATGGTGATCGCAATAATTAGCGTGTGTGTGGCTTATATGGTCATTCATTCTCAAGATGCATCTTTTGGAGAGTTAAGCCAAATTGTTGGAAAACTCTCCTCTGCATACAACGAACAAGGCCAATATGGCCTTTTTGAAGTTGTATTTGCCGGAAAGGAATGGCTGGACGTGAATCGTAGCTTTTTATTGCTTGTCTTTGTATTTTTATTGAGTTTAATGGTCAGCTCCCTATTCATTACTATTTTCCAGACAGTAATTGACACTGTTCTTCAGTGTTACTTGATCGATTTGGAAATGTACAGAAAGAGTGGAGCATATGGCGACAATAATGCAAGAATTAGTAGTGCTGAAATGATACAACTCATGGAAAAAGAAAAAGAAAAGAATTACATGTGGCTTGAAGAAGACTCCATGTAATCTTTCGATTTACTGTGTAGTAAGTAAACCTTTGCCTTGTTGAAATCGACCATTTATATTTGAGTTGGGCAGCGCCATTTCAAATTTCAGAAAGAGTGAAAGAGTGATCAGTGGTAATTTGAGGGGTACCAAATCACGTTGTTAAAAGGAAAGTCAAGATCCTGAACAAAAAAATCCACTCGCACACGTTTCACAATGAAATCTGTCCTGTCAATTTAGCTCCTAGGAATACCTTACATACAGATAATAAAGTGTAACTATTAATCACTTTTTCTACCTTATTCAACATCTAATATCCTTCTTCAGTACCATGTTGATCATTAACAATCGTTTCTAGATTGTTAATCAATGACTTCACAAAGTCACTTCCCAACTCTGATAGTTGTGGCAGCACAACTTTATCAGCTACATCTGGTCGCATTGCGACATTCAAAACAGCCCTTACATCTTGCCAATTTTCGTGATTGTAATTTTCAACAGGGATCATCATCATACCAGTATCTACTTTTACTTTTCGTAAGACCTCCATGGTTATTCTTCCTTCATCGAGCTTGGCCAGTTCTTTGAAGAGCTCTGGGTTTGATAGGATGACCATCTTGTTGTTGAGAGCTGTTAGCTTCACAACTTCGCCATGTTCTTTCACACATTGTGTGAAAAAGCCCTGAATGTTCTTTGACGCTCTTGTCATATCAAGTAGATTACCAATGAAAGGAAGTCCTTTTGGACCTGGCATGGCACTGAAGGGCTTTACGATAGTTGTAGAGTCAAAATGTTGTGAAATTCCTCTTTGATGAAGAGGACACTGAGGAAAGATGGTCTGGATTTTGAGCTTGGTCAGTGTCGCCAGCTAGCACGGAGGGATGAAATAGACGAGAAGCTATGTAGGCATGACGAGACTTGATGAATGCCTTGACGAGCGGGTCCATCTGCCGAATTACCTTTTCCTGTGGATCAGTTTGCTAGAGATGTGATTGAAATGCTAAATCTAAGTATTTGGCTCCAATATCAGTTCCCATTTTACAACTACATTTACGTCAAAGATTATGCCAAGTTAAAGGAGCGTTATTTGAGAATTATTTCTTTGGCACGATCATGATTACCACTTTTGAAAAGAATCCCTCTCACCAATTGAGACTCAAGGATTTTATTGCTGAGAGAGCCCAAGAGTTTCAAAATTCTGATGAAATAACCACAGTCGCTCTCTCAGCTTTCCTAAGTGGGGCTGTTGATATCACATCAGTGATGTGCATTCTATTCTTTAGAATTGCTCACGAACCTGAGTATCAACAGAAAATGTTTGAGGAGTTGTGTCAAGTCTTTGGAGAGCCCACCCTCGAAGAAGTCACTTCAGAAAATGGTTTGTCTGTTTCCCAAGATCAATTCAAAAAGATTAGACTTTGTAGAAACTTTGTCGATGAAAGCATGAGATTGAATCATAATTACACAGTCAGTGCTAGAAAGTTGTCTAAAGATGTTGTGATTGGTGGCTATCAAGTACCAAAAGATACAACAATTTTCATTTTGGAGAACCCTGAACTTTCTGGACGCCATGTCCCTCGAAGCACTGAATTCATACCTGAGAGATTTGAAACGAACTTTCCGTACGCTCCTGTGAACAATTTTTGTACGACTCCATTTGGGTTGGGAGCAAGAAAATGCCCAGGCTCTAGAATTGCCTATTCCGAGATTGTATTGGCATTGGTAAATATTGTAAGAAATTTCGAATTGAGACATAGTAATCTAACAGCTTTTCCACGTATGGAAACAGATCGATCACTGTTTTATATTGACACCAACAAGCACAAATTGTATTTAAAACCAAGAAAACATTTGGAATTGTATGTCCATGAGAAGGTGAGGCTGTAGCTCCTTATAATGGCTTCACAAATCAACATGATTTATTTTCATAATGTAGATCAAGTCTCAAACTGGAATGGTACAGGTAAGGGTTGAGAGTTGAATGTGGCTTTCAGTCACTCATCGAATTCTCTTCCATTGTAAAAGATTAAGGCATTACTAATTATGCTCATAAGTCTAATACAAGAGTTTTTATCATTTCCAAATCATATTCTTCAAATTTATGGTGCTGTTGAAAGATAATGAGTCAATTTAAAACGTGTAAGTAATTGAGTCCCTAATTTAAACTGACGGGCTTTTTTGAGACTGGACAACTTCATCACAGGACTGTTTATTCCCATGAGCAAATTTTTAACCTCTCTCAACTTGAACTGACAGCTGCAAGTTTTTGACTTCTCATTGAGTTCAACAAGAACAGAGCCATTAATACCCATCTTTCTCTAATTCAATATTTAGTCCGACTAATTTCCTTCGCGCATAAAAAAAATTTCAATTCGCTCATCAGAGAGGTGATTTTGCCATCAACGCATCGCGCGTTAATTAGAAAGGGGAAGGAAATACCATTGGGTATTAAATAGAGTAGCAATTAGTTGAATGTATCATATTTCAAAAGAAAAAATCATTTTCAACAACACTAACACCTTTGTCATGAAAAAGTTCCTTACCAAAACACTGCTTGCTGGAGGTGCAGTGTGCTTTTTAATGTTTATTCCCTTCATTGTTTTTCTCTCATTGAATGCTCACCTCTTTCCAATGTTTTTCACCTATTCCAATGACAAGGCACTGCTAAATCCAGACAAACACCCATCCACCGTTTCCGAATTGAAAGATCTTCTCGAAAAAGTAGTACCTGTTTACTTGACCATGTATAATCTTCCTGGAGTCGCAATTGCAGTCATCTCTGAGAGCAAAGTCCAATATATGAAGACATTTGGCTCATGTGGACGAGCCCTTTTCGATGAAAACACTTTGTTTAAAGTAGGATCCTTATCAAAGACATTTACTGCTTGGGGTGTCATGACACTTGTACAGAAAGGACTCATACAATTGGATGATCCAATTCAAAAACATATGCATTCATATACTCTTCCACCACCTTATAATCCTGGATGATCTTTCTGTGGGCTTAGGATTATGGATGACACAAAATAGACGGGGACCTGTATCCTATTATCATGGAGGTGATATTCATGGTTTTAAAGCACATTATGAATGGACTCTTAATGGATCAGGAATTGTTATTTTAACAAATGGTCAGAAAGGGGGCAATTTCTATTCTCACATTTTGTGTTATTGGTCGAGAATGATTTGGCAAACAAGTGAAGTATGTGCTGCAGAGAATAATGACTTGTGGATTGGTCTTGGAATCGTATTGTCTCTCATTTGTTTTTTTATATGGATTGGAGTTTGTTTGTTTGTTTTGATACCTGGTATTAATTATCTAGAATTGTCTCTTCCTCTATTGGACGGATCGTTAAGTCGCAAAAAAAGGTGTAGATGTGTCACTTGTTATTCCATGCGAGTGGTAATTGCTCTATTTCTCTTGATTTTGTATATAGTGTTAATGGTTGTTCTCTATTCCGATTCTGTCATGCAACAACTCATTGGTGCTCCCTATTGGGTGCTGGCTTATATGGCTGTAGAATATACTTTCCCTTATTTCACTTTGGGACTGACTTGACTATTCATGACTGGAATTTGCATATGTTTGTTTATATATTTGAAAAAGAGAAACCATGAAATTGTCACAGACCCACAAAAACCAGTGACAAGTCAGGAGCTCCATGAGCCCTAGTTGATTCAATATTTTCTACAAACAGTTTTATGAAATTAAACATTTACAATCATCTTGTTGTTGAGGCAATTTTCAGTCTGTATGAAAGCATTCATAAACAAGTAATTCATACTACGACCAATTCACTCCAACTCAATTGAACAACCCTAGACAGTCACCACATTAAAGCTCTCCAGCGAAAAAACCAGTTGCGTACAAATATGTCCACTCTGTCTCTATGCATCATCAAACAAACAACTGAAAGCTCTCGTGTCACCTGTCGCATGTAAACTGTTGTAGTGAAGAATATACCTTTCACTCCAAATCCATTCAATTTTGCCATTTGTAACAGGTTTGCCGCCTTCATCTACTATTCCCAAGGATAAAGAAAGCGTCTCTGATTGACCACTGATCTACTTCTGGATCACTGTTCTTTTTCGAACAAAATTACTAAAATTCATCCAGAAACTCTGACACATGCTTACAACAACATCCAAACCACATCATCATTCCATTCGAAAACAAATCCTCAACCTCCTCCTTCTCAAGCAACAACAAGTCATTCCAAGGGATCATCAACGAAACGTAAAAACAAACCAAATCCCATCAATGAGCGTCTTGAAAAGCTTCCCATTTCACTCAAGTTGTTCCTAATTGTCATATTTGCCTTTCTTTCTCTCGTTGTATTTGCTTCTATTTTGGTGTATAATTCAATGTTGAAACGTTTCAACTCTGACGACTTTATTGACCAATTTGGTGCACAATAGTCAAATTGAGAGAGCAGTTTCTTCCTTGTATTTGGGTTCCAACGGGTCTGCCAACTATTATGATTTGGTCTTGGAGAGGAGGAACAATACAGATGATGTCTTGAGACAATTCATGTCTCAACGAATTAATCAATGAGCTCAAAACTCCCTCTCCCTTGTTTTCTCAGGTGCAAAGTAATTTTGACAAGGTGGATGGCTACATTTATTCGCTACAAGAAATTAGAGTTAAAATTCTGAAATTACAATTCAATCAACCCATTGAGGCCATTCACTTTTTTTCAAATTGGAATATGGTCATGATTGATACCGTGATGCTTGTGTCAAGTTTGAGTTCTGAGTCTACTTTTTTGAATATTCAGTCCGCATTCAATACCCTGTCGTCGATGAAGGAATTCACAGTATGTACTAGTCTCTTACTGTCAACAATTAGATCAACATGATGTTGTGTAGGTCAAAAACGACCAATTAGAGATCGTTCCTCTCCACCTTCTTCAATCAAGAAATCAACATCGGATGAAATTTTCTAGACTACTCCTCCACGTTCCTCCAATAATGCAGTAATTGTGTCATGGTCGTGAGCACCAAGTTTTCCGATTGCAAATTGAAGGCCATGGAAAATTGGATATTCGGGAATTCTATTAACACTCTTCCCGTCCTCATTTGAAGAAAAAAATCAAATAACAATCGGAGATAATGAATGGAAGCTCGTCTCATTCTATTCCTTATTCGTTAGCACGAGCTACATTCTGAGATGTTTATTTTCTTAAGCCCTTGTAGTTTATTGTTTTCAATCCTGATTGTTTTTCAAGTGCTTCACGATTTCTATCTCCCAAAAAATCTGAAATCTCTTCTTCAGTTGGAATAATGACAGATGTATGTTGGTGCAATTGAATTCCTTCAATAGTACTTCCATCAAGATAATGACCTGGGAACTTGAACTTTCCTCTCCCCATAAATATCATGATTAATTTAGTTTCAATGGTCTTATCGAGTGCCTTTCTAATTTTTTCATTCTTTTCAATTTCCTCCCGTAATTTAGAAATGATAATTCATCAACATTCTTATCTTGAATCATAATAAAGATCTTCTCTGATCCCAAATTGATTTGCCAAATCTTGTCAGGCGAATGTGAACGATCATAGAAATATCCAAGCTTTCCTCCATCCAACATGGGAATAACTTTCCTCCAACTGTTCAAGTTACTTGTTTCATCGGCCATCAATTTCATTCCCAAGCTTATCACTTCCCAAAGAAATATTTTCAACACACGTATTCTTTAAAAATGGAATAACTTCTCCAATATTTAACCCTTGGATTGATCCTCATTTCATTCTAAACATAAAGTTGACCAATGTTAATTGCTCCATAATGTTTCCTAGAGAAACGACTGGTCCATATTCTTCAACAATGTGTGAAATTGCAAATGTGCGAGAAGATGCTTCAGATGATTTTACATATTGATCAATGATTGCTCTTGGAAATAAGAGTTGGTATATGTTCTCCTTTACAGGTTGTAGAAAACAGTTCAACATTGTTGCAATATCGTAGGTACCGAGACTAGTGACACCTTCAAACTCTGTTCCTTCTGTATTAAACTCATCCATATTAAATTCTTTGCCAGCTTCAAGTTTCAAAATGCCAGCAAAGAGCAAAGATTGATAGACCTTCATCAAGACTGGTTGGTTAGAGAATTGTTTGAATGGAGCGTTGAAAGAAATTGGAAGTGTCGAACGAATTTGGATAAGGGTGTGATCAATATCTTCTTTTGTTTTGCATTCCAATAACTGCATATAGCTGTCGAAAACATAATGAACAACATAGATAGGAACACCTTGGGTTTCTTCTTGTATTTGGTCAAGAAAATAATCAAATAAATTAAGTTCTTTAAAGTGTGAGATGAGGGGGCCAAGTAGATTTGAGTTGACAATTCCTGATTCAATATGTTTTCTTGAAAGTGCTTCCAAATGAATTGCATTGATAATTGATGGTGATTGTAATGTTGGGCGAAGTTTTCCTTGTCCGACAATGTCCAAAAAGGCTCCCTTTCCACATACATACAAACTAACGGTACGAATTTTCTGCAGGTCTAAAATAAATTCGTTCAAAATATCATACATGGCACAAAAGTTGCGATGAATGTTGGGGCGACGTAATGGCTCATAATATTGTACCCAAGAGCCAATTTCATCAATTACGATAAAACAAGGAACACTTTCAATACTACCTCCAATGTATCTCTCAATATCATCTCTCAGCTTCCTAAACGTCTCTTGCAAGTTGTTATTGATGATACGATACGTTTTACAGTTAACGTATATCAATTTGGATTTTCCTAATTGCTCAACTGCTGCTTAGAAACAGCTTCAAATTTTTCTCTCATCTCTGGATGTTTTGTCATTCGATTTTTCCAAAGTGTGAGGAATTCAACACCCAAAAAGATGGATGAAACATATCAGTACACTCTTCTATGTAATCCGCAAGTTTATGGTTTATCGGAACGGGTTCATCAAAAATTTCGGAATAATATTTATCTGAATTAAGTTGTTGTGCCAACTCATAATACTCCTCGTCCAAAAGCATGAACGAATTATCTCCAATTAAATTAATTCCTTCGTTCAAGAGAGTGGTTTCGGAATTGTTTGAAGGGATCATGACTGTTTTTTTCAACAATTCAATCAAGCACAATCAGGTCCATTTTTTATTTCAACAACATTGTTGTTTTTATGTTCAACCTGGAGCATCAAGACCCAAAGAAAATTATTACTTATTGTCGATAATTTCTGTATCACCCAAATCCTCAATACAGAAAATAGGTGATGGTAAATTAATTTGTGACAAACTTGAAGCGCCCCTCTTCAACCAAAATTTGCCTGCGAAAAATTCATTCAAAAATTTTTCGTTAGGCTTTCAAAAAGGTTAATTTCAGCACAAACTTTCGGAATTTTGCAAAATGATTGAAGAAAGTTGAGAAACTGGAAGAAAATTTTTCATCGTCTATGATGGCCGAAGCACATTCCAATCATCAGGAACAACTTTTGATGGAATATGTCAATACAAAATATGGCGCGGTTGATGATTTGGTAAAATATTGGATTTATATGGATCTAAAAAAGAAGAGAACCTCTAGTTCTGTTCGGGAGAATTCTCAAGTAAATTTTGAGAATGATTTGAAAAAGTTGAGTCTTGATGTCAAGTATGAGATTTTGAGCTTTTTACCAACATATTCTCGAAGAACTACTTTTGACTCTAGTGTCAACAGCAAAAGAGAATCATTCATCGACCTGGAATATAAAATGGATGAACCAATTGTCACGTATCATAAATTAAGGGTTATTAACAAGGAAATGAATCGAAGAATGATTAGAAAACTGCTTGCCATTAAACATCTACGCATCTGTAAACCATTGAAGAAGCAACACTTGGACAATTTGAGCAAGCTGCTACGCTTACAGAATTCTCACCAAGACAATATCATTTACAATCGGCCGATTGAACTTTTCTACCTATATGACCAATCAACCGATAACCAAGCCAGTATTGCCAATAGCAGTTCAAACATGGATTTTACATTTCAAAGCATGGACCAACATCAACCAATGCTAGTAGGTGGCTGGAATTTGCAAGCAGTAAATGGAAACACCGAGAAATTGAAAGACGAATCAGGAAAAATAGATATCATATTCGCTAAAATGGAACAAGCAAATTTGGAAAAGGAATTAATTGAAAGATATCAAAAACGACACTGCACAAATGAAGATAACGGCAATACTTCAGACTACACACCTGCCAAACAAGATCTAGTCAGAGACATTTCAGAAGAAAAAAATCTTTATTTCGAAGCATTTAGAGAACTGGAAGTCTCTAATTATGAAACTTATAGATCCGAACCTATTGAACCAATTGAAAATAATATCATTGAAAGACTGTCAGTTTTATTGGATAGTTATGAATCGTGCACACTGTTAAATGCTTTGGTTGCATGGTGTAAGAATTTGAAACAGTTGGACACGGTCATTACAACAGATATATTGTACAATCATTATCATTTGACTTTACATAGCACTTCGCTCGAATATATTCGTTTTGTGACAGAAACAGCAGAATGTGATACAATGTACTGGCCCAGGTAAGTTCAATATCAGGAATTTATCATGAATTTCAAAATTATTTCGAATAGTTTTCTGGCTTCAATAATTAATGATCAGCTTTTACCAAACCTTCAAAAATTGAGTTTTGAAGTTCTTTCTCGTGTAGACATCAGCCCTTTTTTTCATAATTTTTCTCACACAGCAAATGTCAATATCAAAAGAAAGAAAGGAGCTGAAACAATATTTGTTCAAAACATCCTCAATGGAAATGGAGGTGATTTGGATGTATTAGTTACTCTTGCCTGTGATTTTACACTAAAAGATGTCAAAGAACTGGTAGATATTTTTGGAGCTGATATGCTGTATCAATTTCTCATTATCAACCGACTCATTTACAACAAAGATCAGGATTTGTTAAAATCAAAAGCAATCGCAGATTACATTTTTAAATATTTATTAACACCTCTGAATTTAAATTCCATTTTTACAATGACAAATCCAAAGTCTACCGCAATGTTACAATACTTGATTTATATTGGAGAAGAATATCAAGGTGGAATGTTGATAGATGATTCAAGATATACTGATGTTAATATGTCAGACGGTGTTGTGAGCGCTGCCAAGTATGGCTGGAATGTCTCCACTCAGATCAAACATTTTCTTCCTTTGGCTATACTTACCACCAAAGCTCCATCATTATTTGTTTCTACCCTCAAATATTTTCATGTAGATGAATCAACAATTGAGTCACTTGTATTGAAATGTTGTATCAAGTCAAAGACCGAAATTTTGAATGACTTACTTTTCTATTTATTTTCCAATAAGAGAGATTTGCTGCAACGTTTACTTGTGAAAAAGGTTAAGAGAACTGCTCCCTCAAGTAAAGAGTTTGTAGTCTCTGTTCCAATTATTGCTTTCCTATTTGACCATTGCAACAGTTTCTTGCTGGTTAAAATTATTGAAAACATGGATCAACAATTATTTGACTCGATTGGAGTGAACGAGCGAGGTGATACAATTTTACACTTATTCCTCCATTTTAAAGGACCTGATGATTACAACGTACTGTTTACATTAATCAAGAAGTCGCCAAATCTAGTCAATTGTTGCAATTACCATTTACTAACACCACTTCATTTGTGTCTCTATGACTGCCATTCATTTGTTTTTGACGAACTCTCCAAGTATGGAGGTAATTTCGAAATGAAAGACTACATGGAAAGAAGCGCCACACAGGTTGCGATCGACTCTAGCCAAAATTCTAGTCGACACTTTGTGAGTGAGTTGATCAAGCGCAAGAAATCTCATCCATAAATAAAACATTGCTTGTTCTCTGAAACTGTCTTTGACATCCTTTACTTGTTCTCAAACCCGAGTTCAATATCTCCTTTAAGTTGCTTGGTCTTTAACCAATCCATGTATTCGGGAGTCATTTCGAGTCTGGCAATAGTGTCTGACATGTTTAACAAAATTTCTTTCATGAGAATCTCATCAACACTTGCGTATGTGGTTTTTGTCCCCTTATTCTTCATCATGAGCTCTGCAAATTTCTTTTTTCCTTCTGAAGACATGTTGATCTCGAAAGGCGAGAACGGCCTCAAGAAGTTACGATCAATATCATGCATCTCTTCTTCTGTAAGTTCGCCTTTCTTCATGAAAGTTTCTAACAGTTCGTAAAGCACCAAATTTTCGACGGAATGCTCGTTGACAGAATACATTCTAAAAATGTTTCTAAAATCTGGATCATTAATCATTTTCGTGAATTCTGACTCTTCCTTTTTACCACCACGAATTAAGGCAATAACTCCTCGAAGTAGTTCAATAATAATAGCATTTCCACCTGTGACCAAATAACACAAAATAAAAAGAAGTAAAAATAACGCTTTTGATACCACATTGGTTGTCGCGCTTGAAAATGTCATGTAAATAAGTGCAGAAACAACAGCTGTCAACAACATCATGGTCAAATCAATTCTCAAAAAGAAAGGGTCATCAAAAATAAAGTAATGAACAACACCCTTTTGTCTAATTTTCTTTCTGTTGACAATCAAGTCAATAATCAAACAAATGATACAAATAATTGAAAGTAGAATAATGAGTGAGGAAAACGGAACAAGAAACAATAATTCGACTTGCAAGTTGTAGGCAGAGAAAATCATGGCTCTCGATTCTCCATACCATGAAACATAATAAGGAACCCAAAGTAAAAAAATTACCGAACTAAGGATGAGAGTGAACACAAACGCCATAACTTTCGATGTGAGGAATTTGTTGATTCGAAGAGCTCTATCACTAATGACATACTTCTTGGAGGCAAATTTGTTCATGATCCAATACAGATTCTTCAAGTGATAAAACCTCAGAACAGTCACACAATAGGTGGAGAAGAATAGTGAAATGAACAAATTGGGGTAAATACCTGTGGATGCGAATGCAGCATCTGTGTGAAAAACATCAATGTACTGTCTGTTCCAAATAGGTTCTAAAAAGTAGAGAGGCAATAGAAACAACGACACAGGACCAACATATGGCAATAAAAGTCGTCTTTTCAGGACAATATTCTTTGTTCTTCGACGAACAACAAAAGTTGCAATAAATCCAACATAAAATAGGATGGCTAGAGCTGAGATGCAATATAAAATTCCATCTTTAAACATGAAATATTGATATGCATCGTAAAAGTTGTAATGAAACATTCCCAAATAATTGTTATAAGAACTATAGCAATATATGTCCATGAATCTGCTCGAAACATATGAAGGAGCGTCTTTCTTCCATTTCTCAAATTCTGCAATTAACAGAGTTTCGTTGAACGTATTGGAAGTGTCAAAACCTTCTTGTGAAAGAATTTTCTTAAAATCACTCGACTCTTGTTCATAAAGAATCTTCAATGCTCGCCAAAGAAATTCGTTTGTATAAGGAATATAGGGAACGTATGAAATGGGAAGAGCGAAATATGTATAGGCTTGGAGAGTAATCCATTGTCGAGCAGAAATATAGCCCATTCCAGTACTTTTTCTAAGAAGCGCTAAATGATACTCTCTCATTTGATTGAGCGTGGTGGAGTTTGTAATGTTGCATTGTAACATTGCAGGATAATGTAGAATTGGATTCAAAATACTTGTCTGAATGTCTTCCTTCAAAGCCTCGACAATTTGATGTTGTTGTGAGTCGCTTAATTGTGACCACAACTCTTCTTCAGTGACTTGTGGCACAGTTTTCAAAATTGTGACCGATGTTGCGCCGTTGGTTGGCAACAGTTGGACATAATCAGCAAATTTCAAATGATCAAAAGTTGAAAAGTTTGTACTGTTCAGCAATAAATTATTCTTAAAATTCAACAATAAATGATCCACTTGATTCATGGAGAGTGAAATGATAGGCACAAAAGCCCAAAGCGTATCCAACAACCAATGTTCATTCTCAAGTTTAGAATAGAATCCAATTGGTGAAACAACTTTCTTCTCAATGGTCAAAGTCTTGGACATTTGTGAACGTGTTTGTTGTTTCAAATTGTGAACAATAGAAGACCCATTGCCTTCTTGACCATTGAGCCATTCCTCATAATTCCAATCAGTAAAATTCCAAGATTCCATCATGTGGAACGCATTGTCCGTACAACATGCTCTCATTGAATCAAAAAGTTCATTGGCATGAACAAATTCCACCAAACTCTTTGTATCTTTCATTTCTGAGAGAGCACTTTGGTTATCATAGGAATTGAATAATTTTGGAGCAAGAGCTACTTGAGGAGAATGAATTTGAATGATGTGAAAGGGCATGGTAGTCGCTGATGGTGATTCTTTGAAAACATTTTCAGTAATTGTCGCTAATTCTTCGATGGAAATGGTTTCTATGGAGAGTGTCAATTCTGCATGTACGAGGAGGTGCGAGGAGAAAGATAGTACGAGCAATAATGCCATCATCGTGATGATTGACAGCAAAAGTGTTCGTGCTGTAAAAAAACACGACTGTCTCGTCAAAGATGACGATGAACACCACCTGTGTATCGAAGATGTGATTGGTGTCTGAATTCTGAGTTGAAGTGTGGTCATTGACACTTTTCCCATTGAAGAATCATCGTTCATCAACAACAAGTCATGAAAAGGATGATGAGGCACCTTTGAATCTGATCTTGAGGTAGAATTGTTTGTTGATGTTTGGCACCTGCGCCTCATTATCGATGTTTTTTTGAATCGAATCCAACAAGAGACGCCGAATATTAGATCCAAAAAGTACAGCCTCACAAGAACATATCCTTTTCAGATGGAGAGGAAACCCAAAGGGGGAAGCAATATTTCAAGATGAGGCAACGAAGTTTTCGTTTCGGAGGACTCATAGTTTCATAATCTGCTAAATAAATAATATAGTTCTTATCACATCAAGGACTAACACATACGATTTACATTGATGTTTGATGATTTAGGTTCTTGTTTTGATGCAAAGAAGGTCAAACCAACAATTGCTACTACGTAGCTCATGAAGCTCGAAATCATCGTCCGTGTTTGTAGGAAGGCTGTAAATTCCTTGCTGGCCACAACCAAAGAATGTTGCTGAACAACCCTTTGGAAACCCTCAAGATATAACGTTCGGCATGAAAGCCTTCTCTTCAGGTGAATTATATTATGTTTCGGCGTGTTTTTTATTGTTGTGTTGTTCAACACCGAATATCTTCCAAACTGGAAATAACTTATGAGACAAAAAAATTACAGGATGAGGAGAGCTGGCGAATACTTCTTCTTTTCAGTACTAGTTGTCGAAATCATTATGAAACAATTCAGTCAATATATTCATGAGTTCGCTTTCTGAATATGATTGAATCCAATCAAGAACACATTTTTGCAGATGAAAAATTTTCTGGAACTATGGCAGCCAACTGGTCCAGCGTTCGAATCCCAGGGGTTGCTGCTGTTATCGTGAGCAGTTTAAACACCTTTACTTCCGGGGTGCCTGCTAGGAAGTCACTACGTATCTTACGTTCGGCTTGTAAATATTGTACATAAAACCATCGAACAACGTTTATCATCGAATAAACCCATCCCTGAATTTTTGCAGATGAAAAAATGTCTTCTTTACAGCAGAAAGACGGTCATGATGATTCATCCTCGGAATTGATAATAACCTCTTCAATTCGAGAGGATGAAAGGATTTTCCAAAATAATCATCAAGAATCTGGTGATTTGCCATTGCATTCAAACAAAAGAAACGAAGAAGAAGAACATGATAGAATTGTATCCAATGATGATGACGTAGCTTATCGGGATGAAGAATCGGAAGGCTCTCATGGTCATTCTGAGAGTGGCAATAATACCCGAGAACCGGTGGACAAATGGAAAATGCTGAAAGATATAGGATGGAATATGACCATTGTTGGCTCAACATCGTTTAGAGGTGGCGTTGCTAACTTGATGAATAGATTTTGTGAAAAAGTGAATTGGTTAAGTTTTAATGAATTTATGGAGGTGTATATGATGTCACATTTAGTACCAGGAGCTAAACCATCACAAATTGGTATGTATATAATTGGTAACAAGTGAACGATATGATTATTAACTGAGGAATTTTTTAAGCTATGGGCATTGGTAGGTTCTAACCTAATTATTTTACTTGTGAAATTCAAAAATATTCAATTTTCACATGCTACCATTTGTTCTGATCTTAATATTACCTTCATCTTAATAATTCAAAAGCAATACCTAGATATGGAATTATTGGAGGAATTTTGTCTTACTTGTTCTTTTCGATACCTGGATTTATTTTGTGTCTTGCCATGGGACTGTTTATGTATGATTATGACAGCAAAACAGCACCACAGTGGTTCGTTCATGCTCAAAAGGGTTTGGCTTGCAGTGGTATTGCATTTGCTCTCCAGTCTGTGACAAGATTTTCTTCTCTGCTCGAAAGCCCAGACAAGAAGAAAGGAAAGAAGAAGAATGATTCGAAAGGAGAGTCAAACGAATTATTTCCATATATTTTACTGACAATAGTTGCTGTCATTACGATGTTATATAGAAAATCATGGCTTCTTCCTGTGCTATTAGTTATTGGTGCTATTCTAGGAATAATTTATGCTGAAATTAAGGAGCGATGGACTAATAGAATTTCCCATTTCGCACTCTATGACTTGTTGAACGTGAAAGAAAAACAATTCGAAAAATTATCATGGAGGAATCAACTGAGATTTATTGTACTAATTTTAAAGACATTCATTCCAAAGTATTCACGAGAAATGAAACAAAGACGAGTAGAGCTTGAAGAGGAACACAATGAGAGTGTAAATACAAGCACTCCACATGAAGACAACGAAGATGATAGAAAAAATCCTTTCAAATATTTAGCATCCTACAAAGTTGGAATTTCTCTTATAGTTCTATATTTTGTGCTGCTTGCAGTATTAATGGGAGGCTCATTTATTGTGGAGAGTATTCCATCAGGATTTACGACCACCAACACAGGATTGTCACAACCCACTTTTATCCACTCGTCTCAATTTCAATATCAAAATAATTCCGATTCCATAACATCAAAACGAAAGATCAATGTATGGACCGAATGGATCATTATGACCTCTTTCTTTTATCGATGTGGCTCCTTAATTTACGGTGGAGCTGTTGTAAACGTGGTCATTATTCGAGATGAAATGATAGAAAGAGGATGGGTTAATGAGGAACAATTTATCAATGGCTACAGTTTAACGAATGCTGCTCCAGGTCCACGTTTTAGTTTAGGATTTTACTTTGGAGCAATCATTGCTGGAAATTTGTTAAATGCTGGAAATAATTCTTCCCAAATTCCTTCCAATAATTCTACATCTATGCTTAAACAACAACAGTTATTGCTTCCAGAATTGGATTTGATGGACCAAAACGCCGATTCAATCATCACAACTGAGACTTCCACAACAGCTGAATACTCTGCTTTTTCGCGATATTTCTTACCATTATTCTATGGTGTGCTTGCTGGTATTGCATTCCACTTACCTGGATTTATTTTGTTGTTAGGAATTGTTCCATTATGGGGAACTTTGAAAAGCAAGCCAATTGTGCAAAAAAGCAATGGTTGGAATTAATGCTGTTTGCGTTGGTTATCTTATCAACAATATTGTGATTTTGTGGATTTCTGTTGTGGGAACAAGTGTTCCATTAGGAGCTGTCTCTTTACTGAGCTTTTCACTTGTGAATTGGATTGATTGCTATCCTCCCATTGTGGTATTTATTGGAGCCGCTGTTGCTGCATTGTTTGGATTGTTTATCCCACTTTAACATGTGTTGTGAAAATTATTGGCACCACCGTAATCATCATCAGTCGAAAATGCATTTAAATGTTCAGTTCCAAGTTCGTCAAAATTGTGTGCGGGGCTGAACATGTGAACTTGCCAAAGACAAAATTTAAACAGAGTATATTCTCTCTCCGAGATAAACAAAAATGATTAATTTGAATGATATTGCCAATGTTAAACTAAAACATGTGGAAAAACCTATCGAGAAGAGTTCTCTAGATTACAAAAAGATGTCTTCATCGGAATGTTCCATCTCTTGGCTTCAGCTTGAAAACGAAAATCTCTCTCGATATCGACAGAATCAAATATTGGCTCAATTGGATCAATGGATTCCTCTTGTTCCTTCGGAATTGACTTTTGATACTCTCTTCATTGACATTGAAAAAGATGTTGCCTTGTTATTCATTGAGTATCACGAAAAATTGGAATTATTTCACCAGCATTCAGTGGTACATCCGTCCGATCACACCTATTGCGAAGCAGACGAATTCGTCAATCAATTACTGAATTCCATGAAAAAAGAAAATTCTATTCAAAAACTGCAACAACAAATCGATGAATGTCGATTATGGAACAAACAAGTACGATCCCCTCTATTTTTCAAATTATCTTCAAGATCTCCAAAAGATGTCACAAGAATGAATGACAAGAATGTCGATGATTTATTTGAACAAGATTTGAACGATCATTACACCACCGAATTGAAAAAACAAATAATTCCAATAGAATTTTATCTTTCACAAGAGCTGCAACAAAACTTCTTCAAGTTCACTCTTCCAATGACGTGTTAGAATTAATGTTACGCTCCACAAGAGTGTATCAAGATTTAATTGAAACCTATGTTGATTTTTGGAATGAATCCTCTCCAACAAAGAATAAGATCGCTCTCCGTGAATGGGATCCCACCATTGATATAAGATTTGAATTAAGAACTTTTGTTGTAAATTCAAAGTTGAGAGCATGTAGTCAATATAATCATGTCATTTATGTTGAAGAATTGGAAAAGTATCAATTTGAAATTCGAGCACTCATTCACGAGACGATTCATTATTTGCAAGAAAACTTCTTTAAGGGCGTATTCACAACTTACGTGGCAGATTTTGTTATTTACCCAAAGTTTTTCTAAAAGATCCAACGGGAAGAATTGGGAGTAGATGATGTGAAAGAATTATCTCAAAGATCTTGTGGTGAATTTATCAAATTAATTGAACTTAATCCATATGAGGAATCCACAGGATCGTGTTTATTCTCATGGAAAGAGGATGCTCAACCATTACCGAGTCATAGAGACACATCAATGACATGCCAAGAGACAAACGAAGATGCATTTGAGTATAGATTTATTACCAAACAATTCGCAGAAGAACATTTATCTCAGCATTTGAAGAAAGTAGTGGCCGATGAATTCAAATACATTTTGTTGTGATTTATTTGTACCAGTTTGTGTTAATTGAAATGATGCAAATGAGAAAACCAGTTTGATTGGTCTGAATGAGGAATTCTACATTTTAGGAAATTAAAAAAAATGCCACCACTTCGTTTCATCGATTCCACCAGTCATCCTCAAGATTACAATCGTCTTCGGAAAGTTTGGAATGGAACGATTCATTTATATCCCAAGTATATTGTGCAATGTGAGAATGAGCAGGATATTGTGAATGCTTTGGATTTTGCAAAGACTCATGAATTGGAAATAGCTGTCCGAGGAGGTGAGTGAATGACCATGCGCATGCAGTACTTTGGAACCATTAATATATAATATGATGAAATGATTTGATGAAATCTTTGGAATTTTTTAATTCTTTGTTTCTTAAAGGTGGCCATTCAGTAAGTGGATTCTCAGCCAGTGATGGTGGTCTCTTGATTGATCTGTCTCTCATGAAGAGTGTGATTGTAAATTCTGAGCTCAAAACAGTCACAGTTGGAGGAGGAGCTTTATGGGGACATGTGGATGAAGCTTGTGATCCTTATCAAATGTTTGTTCCTGGAGGAATGGTCTCTCATACTGGAGTGGGTGGATTAACTCTTGGTGGTGGAATTGGATGGCTGTCTCGAGCCTATGGCTTGACATGTGATTCATTGATAGGAGCTCGAATTGTTTTATTAAATGGCTCCATTTGTAATGTCAGCGAAGAAGAAAATTCAGATTTGTTATTTGGACTAAGGGGAGGGGGAGGAAATTTTGGAATTGTTTCGCATTTACTTTCAAACTATATAAGGTTTCAAAATTGGATCATGGAGTTTTTGTTTATCCAATCGAAGATGCTCACAAAATTATGAAAACCTATTTTTCCATAACCAATCCTCTTAATAATCCTCATCCACTTCCTGATAATATTACCTTGTATTTGTTTTTATTACCTACACAAGTTTTAGTCATGTCACTCTATCATGAGGGTGATATTACACAAAATATTGACACAGAAGAGAGGTTTGAATTTTACAAGAACAGAGTGATTGAAAAATTATTTGCTTTTAATCCAATATACACTTCATTCACTGACAGCTATACATGCCTTCAAAGCATGTTTGACATTGGAAATAAGCATGGAAAACATTATTATTGGAAGTCTTTATTTTTTAACACTGCAATCTCAGAGGAGACACAAGAAGCTCTATTGAAAGCCATCAAAAAAGCTCCAGAAGCATCAACGATCGAAGTCATGCATTTAGGAGGAGCTATATCAAAAGTAGCCCACACTCACACAGCATATTACCAACGAGATGCCTTGTATGAAATTCATTCCATTTGTTCATGGGAGAACAACAGTCTCGATATTTCAATATTCAGAAATTGGGCTCAACAAGAGTTCTTTGACAACGTTTCCAAATACTCCTGTAACATTAATGGCTATATTAACACAGCTCAGCAAACGAAAAACACAGAAGGATTTTATGGAGAAAACTATGCAAGACTTGTCCAGCTTAAAAACAAGTACGACCCTCAAAACTTGCTGCACCGAAATCACAATATTCGACCTTCTTTCATTGTTTCTGATGATGTAGAGAGATAAATCCTACTATTGACCAAAATATTGCATTTGATTAGGTGTCAAATTCGATGAAAAGATGTCATCTCTGACAGTATATTGTTGTGATATTCATTGGAAACTTTTCGCAAGATTTGAACAACTGGAGTGATGTTCTCCAAATGATTGATAGTAAGGATTACATCCGTTTACTGTAAAATCCAGACAACAATAAATCGGTTGTTGTTGACTACGGCCGTTAACAGCACTTTTAACAACATTGCACCCTCATTGACTTGATGGAGTCATCACTCCTCATGATCGTGTCGAACACGTGTTATTTGATTTCTTTCGAACAAATTCAAAGAAAAAAATGGGTCAATCGAATTGGTGGATTGCCACCACCACCAACACCACCACTTCGCAACAAGTTTTATACTCATCGGGATCATCGAGTAGCGGAGTACAATGGACACCAAAACCTCTGAACAAGTGTTCCGCACAAGATTTAATTGCTCTGATGGAACATTACAAATTTTCTGAACGTATCAATTATGACATGGACGATAAGATTAAAACACATGATTTGGGAGGTTATGAATTTACCGATCTGGCAAGCCATGTGGCTTTAAATGATGAAAATAGAATGAGACAAGAGAAAGAGAGACTGATCGAGCATCTATCAACGAAATTACAAATTCCCAAACATGTCGCAAATGCATTTATTTCAGAGGTCGTTTTGGAAAAAATCAAAAACGACATGAAACAGTCACAAGAACTTGTGAACACCAAGACAACAAGTGAAAGTACATTCGAGAAGTATAGAGCGACAGTGATGCCTCGATCGATGGATTCAGATAGTGGAGCAGTCTCTTCAAGTAATAATAATATGAAGGTTGTTGATTGTTCAACTTTCAATGTTGAAGACGTATTTACTGACTCGAGTCTCAGCGATTGGGAGAAGAAAGGAATTATTCTTTTTAAGAACAAGTTAAAAGAATTTGAAAAATTGCTTCTCTCTCGCAATAATACACTACAAGCTCAAGGATACACTGGAAATTATGATGCCGATGCTCAAAATTCTGTGTGTGAAGATCGATTCATGTACAAAACATTTGGAAAACCAATTTTAGCAAACAAGAAAAGAAGAGATATGAGTAGTGCGCCCTTTATTGCTATTAAATTGGTAATTTCAGAATTAGGAGGCAATTATTTGGAAAAATTTGCAAGACAAATCATTGCAAATGCTGTCGAAACAGAATTTGGAATTTTGCATACAGGAATACTTGTTGGAGAATGGAAATTTGATTGGTATGACAACTCTATTGTGGCAGTAAGAATGGACAAGAATATTAGCTCTTCAAATTCAATTTCTGTAATTGATTTGGGGTATTTGACTCATTTAGATCAAATTAAGAATGCATTCGAAAGCGTTGCTAAAGTGTGTTGCATTTATAATGCAACCAAGACGTATAGTCAACGCAATTGCAATTGTCAACACTTTGTGAAAGATGTTTTAGATGCTATTGGTGTTACAAAACCTTCTGGAGGTTCGTTTGACAAATATTTCGAAGATCTCAAGAAAGGTACTACAAAGAGAAAGTATTACTATTCAAATACTCTTCAATCGATGATGGAGTCCAATCCAAAAGCAGAACAGTACAAAGAGTTTTATGAAAGAACAGAAATTGAGTTCAAAGACAGAGTTACCATTGACCTATTTTGTCACTGGATCGACTCATTGAAATATTTTAGTACAGAAGAAGGAAAGATTGATTTTCGGTTGTTAAAAGCTTTTGACAGAAGTTTCTGCATTTCAGGAATTTCACAAGGTCTATCTGTGGTTGATTATTCAACTTCATCAGGCATGAAAAATCAATCATTCTTTGGTGTTCGAGGAGACCCAGAAGAAAATAGTATTAAGAGGATCGAATACAATGTCAGAGATCTATACATTCCTGTTCCCAATCCTAACAATAGAAAAGCTCGAACGATCACAAATCTGTAAACTTTTTTCGATTCGATTTTGGAAGCATGCTCTTGATAGACAATTTATGAAAAAATGATCAATTATTGATTATTATTATTGGAATACTCGTAGGTTGGTCGTAAAGAACTCCACTCGTAATACCACGACCTTCCTGGATATAATTTACAATTTTCCTCACAACACTTTTTGGTGTTTTGTCCATCCACAAATTTAGAGGTGTCAATCGGTTTAGTTCCATTTTCGGATAGTTCATTTAGAATTCTTTCGAATCCAGTGTAGTGCTCTTTCGCTCGCTTCTTGAAGATCATCTTTAACATTAAATCTGGATTAATTGGAAGCATCATGTCACTGTACACGACATGAACAATTCGTGTTAAATTCTCATTGACCTTATAAAACATGTAATAAAAGAGACCCTTGCCTTGAACTTCACCTTTGTGATGTGGAATTTCATTATCATCAAATTCAGCAGAGTGAGCCAAAAACATGTACATTCCAATAGGATCTTTGATGGCTGTGTAAACATATGGAACTTGTCTCTTTTTGAGAAGCGGCAGCAAATTCAAACTGTTCGAAGCAAATTGTAGAGAATAGGGTGGTTTGTCAGGATTGTAAGGACATTGACTCGATCCAACTCCTGTTGGTTGTCGACATCCTGGAACAAATTTGTACATTTCATGTTTGGTATTGGCCATCTTGTCAAATTTCTTTGAAAAATCAGCGTTGCAATAGCATCCCCATATGACTTCCAAAGGGTGTGGAATGTGAACCACTATTTTAGCCAATTTCATACCTTTCATACTTTCATCAAATGAGTAAGATGTTTTTGAAATGTAAGCTTGAGTGAGATATGGCTTATCCTTGTTCAAGATGCATTGCCAATCGGGTGTGTCTTCTGCAAGTGTAAATCCAAAATAAATGTAATCATCAGTGATAATCTTATTTTTCAAATCTTGTGGCTTAAATCTCAAATCTACTTTATATCCCTTTGAAATATCCACAGCAATACTTCTTGTATATTTCACACCTTTTTCTTTCAAAAACTTGTACAGCATGTCAGAACGAACAAATCTAGGAAATTGATCTAATTTTAAATCTAGGTTGACTGAGAAGAGAACTTGTCCAAATATATAATCTGGTTCTAGTTGTAACAAAATTGTGTTAAGAAATGCAGGTAAACAACCAAGTTTTGAATTGCTCAAATATGAACCTGCTGATGCTGTTGATGGACTTGAAACAGCACTTGAAACTGAAGCATCTGAATTGCTAGAAACGTCACTAAAACCATCAACATTTGAAATGAGATCATAATTTTCACATAAAAGTTCCCATCGATCCAAAATTTGCTTTTGAGTAGCGCCCAAATTCAATTCCTTTTCACATCCAATAGTAAGGAAGGTTTGCACCATGTTTTTCGAAAGTTCAAACAAGTGCTTGATATGTTTCTTCATTAGTTTGATATTATTCATATTTTTCACGGTCTGTCCATACAATGAAGATGATTGTAAGGTGGCATTTGACAGTTGTAAAGCAGTGACCATCATATCAAAAGCACTATTCGCCGAAGTTGGTGACAGAGCAATGTCACCTCCTGTAAAGTTATTATCACTTCTTTCACTTATACTATTTCTTGAGAAAACTTCTAAAGCAGTAGAAACAAGAAGAGCATTTTGAGAAGCCAATGAAGATCTCGATGTTGATGGAGTGTGTGGCACTCCTCCCGTCCATCCTCCCAAATCTTTCAAACTCTTTTCATAATCTGTCCTGTATTGATCCAAAGAGTTCATAAACAAAATTGGTTCTTCCACGTGACACTTTTTCAAAAAATCACAAAACACTCTTCTCAATTCTTTATCCTTGATGGCTTCTTCATAAATGACCATATAATTGATGGGATCGAAATTTCCTGATTGTCGATTGGCTGCTTTTGATGTACTGGTGGTGGAATTCATAGTTGTTGAAGAAGCACTCGAATGGTTACTGAGCCCTCCGAGTGATGATGATGCAGTCAAGAACGACGTGTCCACATGTTGTGGATGATTATTTCCTAATGCTAATGATGAGGGTGATAGCTTACAAGAGTCAGCTGAAAAGGATGAACTGCTGCTTTCATTTGGATCAATTCCGAGGAGAGAAGAAGAAAGATTCATTTGTCGTCGATCCTTTCCATGTATTTGTTGTTGTTGTGAGATGGAGATTTTTAGACAAGTGGGAGATGTTGCTGATGAACTTTGAAGAGAAGAATTGACATGAGAAGGAAGAGAAGTGGCAAAATGATTCGAGTGACCGACACATGTGGTAATTTGTGAGTCAACAGCTGCTGTTTGGAAGGTTCCATGATGCATGCTGTCAAGCCCATCATCTTCATCATCATCTAAAAGATAGGAAAGCATGTCATTGGGTGATTGAAGGTCAGCAATGTTGCTGCTACTTGGTGTGTGTTTGATAGGAAGATGATGATGTGATTTGAGAGCGGTGTCGTTGGTGGTCAGTGTTGTTGTTTCTGACGTGGGGTCTGTCATGATGTAAGGCAATACAAAATGTTGTTTGGGGTGACACAATTTTTTTGTTTTTGCTGTCTGGAGAGTTTTGACAAAAACGTGCTGAACAAAAGTGAACGACAAGTGACACGTTAAGATGTGGTGCTGCGTTTTTGCCTTAGGGTTGAAAAAACCAATCGTTTTGGGAAAGAAACTTGCCCTTGAAATTTGAGAGGAACTTGTTGACAAGACCTTTTCTCGTCAGTATCACGAAACAGCTTTGAAAAATCAAACCTCAAGTCCGGCACAATAACAAAACAGATTGACAGAACGACATGATCGAATGAAAATGCGACCATCAGCGCTGTTCAATCGCTAAAGAACCTTTGTTAGTGTTTGACATTTAAAGACCTTGATGCGTGGAATGGCACAGCTGCACAAATTCGAAGATTGATTGAAAAAAGTGTCATCGTATTGTTGTTGATGGGTACTATATCCATGTTTGACACATGTACATAGGGAACTTTGGTTAATTGTGCAATTTACATTTGTTAAAATTACAAAATGTAATGTTGGAGTTGTGCAAGTTGGCATTTCTAAGGTCGCAATTAACAAAGGTGGCATTTGTTAAATTGCAATTCATGAAATTGGTGTCATCAAGTTTGGTTCCTTCAAAATATGAATTTGAGAGATCGAGATCAGAAAAATCAAAGCCATCCAAGTTACATCCTCGAAAATCAATTCCTGTCACGCTTTCTGAAGCATGGAATGTATGAACATCAAAGAGGGCTCCATTAAGTTTGCACCCAGAAATGTTGAATCCATCATAGGAAACAGTTTTTAAATCACATCCGAATAGTATGGCACCGGTGAGATCAGTTTTTTTCAACGAGCATCCATCTAATTTGCAATACGTTAGATTGGCATGACTCAAATTGCATTGATATAATTTGGTCTTACTGAAATTGCAGTTTGAAAGATTGGCATGTGAAAAGTCACATTCAGAAAAATCTAAATTTGATAAATTAAATCCAATGAGAGAGCATTTGGAGAAATTGTTTCCCTTCAGACTGGAAGCATTTCGAAGTGTTTCCTCATTAAAGGTTGAACCTGAAAACGAGCATTGGTTAATAATGTATCCACTTGAGAGAGCCACTTGTGTAAGATCTGTGCCATCAAATTTTGTGTTTTTGAATGTAGCCTTATCGATGTGACATCTTGTGAGCTTGGAATGTGAAAGAGTAGAGTTTAAGAATTCAGCTTTTGAGAAGTTGGATTGAGAGAAATCACAACTTGCAAAATTACATGTTTTGAATTTGGTTGAACTAAAATCACAAGACTTAAAAGAGCATCCTTTGAAATGAGTTCCTCGAATGTCCAAACCAGATAAATTACAATCAACGATTTCTGCATCAGTGAATGTCATGTTGTCAAATTGAAGTTGAGTTAAATCGGTTTTGGTTATCACCAAGGGCTTCTTCTGATACTTTGATACGCTGACAAGATGAGAAAATTCAGCCTGAGAAATATTTGAGTCAGTATCAATTCTTAATTCTGATGAGTTAGATTCACAATTAGTTATATAAATTTCATCTTTCAAGATGGCTTTCAGTCTATCAAGCCCAAAATATTCAGCCACATGGCTTAATCGTTCTTTGGTCACTTCACAATCAATATTCAACTTTCCATAGCGAAGCCAATGTAACACCAGTTTGAACATGCTCTCTTCGCAATCGATAAAGTATGAACCATCGCTACAGATTCGAAGCGGAAATTCTCCATTGAACATCTTTGCGATCACTGAGTTTGGATCCCGTGTGGTGTCCATGAGTACTGAAAGTGATGCTTTCATTCGCTTTCCTCCTACATTGAGCGTGACAGGTTTGGTTGACTTTTCCAACTTGATTCTATGAAGGGTAGTTTCAGCCCATTTTCCTTTTTCTGTATGAAGCTTGGATGTGAGCATTTCAATTTCTTCTTTAACTATTTTACAATCTTGCTCCAAATTTTTTTCTTGTTCGAGAGCAGTTTTCAATTCATTCTCGAGTATGGTTTTCTTTGAAATATATTCTTTTTCCAAATCTTGCTCTAATTTTGTCTTAATTTCTAATAGAGACTGCGATAATGTAGACTGTTGTGAAGTTACTGAAATGACTTCGATTTCACTGCTTCGATGGATGCCACCATGATCTGAATGTTTAAAGAGAGGATTTATAAATTCTGTCTCTTCATCGATTTCCTCGTCATCATCAAAAACGTCATTCCATGCATTGGGAAAAACTTCTGCAGAACTCGCAAATAAATTCTTCTTTTTCTTCTTTTGTGACGGTTTTTTCACTTTTTGATAATCTTCAGTTAATCGACGCGACTGTCGAAAGGTCGATGGTGATGGACTACTGGAGCTGCCGTAATACTCACCATCATGATCATCACCTTGTTGTCCAATAGTAGTTCTCCGAAAATATTCAGAATTGTAATTGATTGGTAATCCATTGCTACCGACTTGATAATTTAAAATTGGAGGACTTGCCGTGAGAGAGGGTGAAATTTGATCATCATCGGAAGGAAAATCTGAAACATGGTGATGATGATACCCAATGGTACGTCGGTTCGATAATGATGAGTGATTTGCACCAGTCATTGTACTATTAGTCGTAGTAGTGGTGGTAGTAGCACTAGTAGTAGTAGTTGATGGCTGTTGTTCTCCATCAATGATAGAATCCTCATGTTCTGCTGCAGAGGCGGAAGGAGAGGTTAAACCAATCGTGTTTTTGAATCGTTGCAAATTGATTCGATTTTTCATTTTTATTTGTGAGACTAATATCTACAATGAACCTTTGGGAGGATCTTTATGAATCACTTTTCTGTTGTTTCAATCATTCATGGACCTCCACAGACTCGGCCACATCACATTTCAAGAGTGATCAAGGAATATAGAAAGAGGATGTCGAGCTCGAGAGGACATTGGAGCTAAAAAAATGGTAAAATTACTGCTGGTGGATTTTTCATTTCATGATGAAGCATTTCGAAAAGTCTACTGGAAAAATTCAAAAAGCAAATGAGAAAGAAGAGTAAAAACCCTTCGGAATGAATTTTGAATTAATTGATACGTTGGATAGCTCTTCTATTCAAGAGAATAATGCTTTTCAACCCTGTCATATTACTATTTCATATCATCACTCTTGTGTTTTGATTAGTCATCAACATTATAATAGCATTCATGTATTTGATTTAGATACAAAACAATTTAAATTAGCCATTCCTTGGAAATGTCCGAAATATTTGGTAATCGAAGAAAATTATCGTCATGATGCCTTGATTTTATCTTGTAGAATTTTGAAAGAATATTTCGTGTACAAGTGTGATTTAGGAAAATTATTGATTCGAAATGCATCCGAGAATGAAATAATGATGAATGAGGAGAATTCATATATTTGGAGGAGTGTTCCATTCTTTAGTGCAAATGGAGTGGCAATTTCTCGTGCATGTCATCAAGTGTTTGTATGTGGATCTCAAGACCATACACAATGTATTACAATATTAGATTTGAATTCAGGAACTGTTGTGTCAACTCTAAATACTCAAAGTTGTCCTGTTGGAATTACATTTGGATGTAGTGGTAACTATTTAGATGAACTCGACTATGTAGAAGATCTTTTGTTTGTGAGTGAAATTGATTCCAATGATATTATTGAAGTTTTTGAAAAGAATAACAACAATTCAACAACAATCAATGATCAAATGTATAAAGCCAAGAGGCTCACCTTCGATAGAGCAATTTACAACGCATGTGAACTAGTATTTGACAAAATATCGAAACGTTTAATGGTTGCAGACTCTGGAAACCATCAAATTCTGGTTTTTGATATGCTTGGACGTTGTATCCACGAGTTTGGAGATGTATCTCAATTTAAGTTTCCATCTGGAATGGTTTTGAATGAGCAGAATGGACAGGTCCTAATATGTGATAAGCATAATCGAAGAGTATTGATTTTCAA
Organism: Naegleria fowleri; assembly: GCF_008403515.1. Lineage (NCBI taxonomy): Eukaryota > Heterolobosea > Eutetramitea > Acrasida > Naegleriidae > Naegleria > Naegleria fowleri. The sequence continues at coordinate 366,370 of NW_025407938.1, read as the reverse complement.
ATAGTTATTGTGTTGTATTTGGAAAATTTCCAAATATTGAATGTTATAGATGGAATGTACCATCAAAAATACACAAAAGAAAATGCTTGCAAGACAAAGTTTGAAACAAGTAGTGCGACTGTACCATTCAACTCATTGGCGCTCCTCCTCTTGCCTTCTCACTCACAACTGCTTTACAACTTTTCAACAGAACATTCATCAAACTTTTGAAAATCATCACCAAATGATTTCTAATTTAAAAGATCCTTCCTCCATTCTCTTCACTGATCCAATGAGTGGAATTCCACTTGTATTCAACCCATGTTCTAACAAAGAATCAACGAATGACATTATCAAACACAATTTAAAGTTTTTCAGTGACATGCAAGTGGATGGACTTTTTCAAGAACTGTGTCAAGAATGGCTAGACGAAAACATGAACACCTCAACAACAACAACTGCAACCAATCAAGACACAATTCCATCCTATGAAATATTGAGAAACTTTTTGGCAGGTATTGGAATTGAACAGGAAGTAATTGAAAAGAACATTTCTGCGTTACAAAAACGAGAATTATCCTTTACGGAGGGTAAGAAAAGTGATAATTCCACTCATAACAATCACTCTCTCAACGACTTGTTTACTCAATATAAGGCATTTCCTTATATTCAAATAGAGTGGAATGAATAATTAAGGATGGTTGTAAAATAAATGCAAGAATGGTACCGATGTTTAGATAGTTTTTTGATCAGATATAGCCTGACAAATAATTATTTACACCATTCAGAAACGTGCACCCTTTCTGAATGAGTTTCCTTTTTGAAAATACTGCCCACATCAAGTAAATGATGACATTTGACAGGTCTTCTTAAAACAATCTATTTTCCAAAAGAACATGTCGTTTTCATTGATCAATGCGAAACAACAAGCCTAAAAAACATCAAAACTCTCCACTGACACTCTCTAGTTCTCTTCGACTATAACAAATATCTACTCTTTATCATTATGAAGATTCCATTCTTTCGATCCTCACGAGAGGAATCATTCAACAGCGATGATGTCTTTTCTTCCTACAAATCTCAAAGAGAAGGTTCTGGTCGTGATGTCGGGAAGAGTTTAAAACATTCTGAAAGTTCTTTGTCATCAACAAATTCGACCACTCAATCAGATCCATTGTCCACTTCCTTTACGACTAATTCGCCAACAACTACAAGAACCACCTCACAACGTCGAATGAGTCAAAGAATTCAATCCTTTTCGCCGAGACATTCCATCAAATTACTTGTCAATGCATTTGCTGCTTTGAACAACAATACAGAACTTTCTTTCGAAGAGAAAGCAGTGTTGGCACCGAGGAATGTGGTGATTGATTTTTCAAATGAGAAGGACGTGTTGGATTTTTTCACAAAGTGTGATCATAAAGAATATTCTTTGGTGACTTGTTTGGAGATGAGAAATGTGAGTTACATGTTGCAAAGAGTGAATGAATTTTATGGAGAACGAAAAAAGAAGAGATTTTTTAAAAAATCTGCTGAAAAGATTAGCAGATTGAAGAAGTTAAGAAAAGAGAGCATGTCTGTTGGAAATTTAGATATTGAAACCTCTCAAAAAAAGAAAAAGAAAGCAATTCCGCATCAATCATTTTTTGACAATTTACCATGTTTAGAAAAGATGATTTGCATGGATGTGGAGAAGGGAGATGTCAGTATATCTTCGTATGCTGATATTTGTGAGTATATTACCAGCGGATCCACACTCTCTCATTTAACATCTATTGATTTTATCTCCTCTCGAAGATCGATCAGCACGGAAGGTTGTCTACATTTGACAAATGGAAAAATACCAAACCTTAAAACCTTAAATTTGAGTTTAGGTTACGGTGGTGAAGAGGTTTCGAATAAGATCGACTCGGAAGGATGCTCTTTTTTAGCCAATGGTAATCTCTCACAATTAACTCAGTTGAATTTAAGTGGAAATCCAATTCAAGGAAGTGGATGTAAATATTTAGCGAATGGCCATTTGAAGAATTTAACGAACTTGGAACTGAAGTCTTGTCGAATTGACACGAACGGTTGTTTGTTTCTAGTGAATGGAAACTTACCATACATGTCACATTTAGATGTGTCATACAATTTATTTATCGGAGAGGGAGCTAAATACTTTGGAAGTAGTAAGGCACTCTCCAATTTGGTTTCTCTCAATCTTGCTGTTTGTGATATTTCAAGTGACGTATGCGCAGCTTTGGCCAGTGGTAATTTAACAAATCTAACCTTTTTGAATATATCTTTCAATACCATACAAAATGAAGGATGCAGAATGCTTGCCCAAACATCGAAGGCATTTCCAAATCTGAAAGAATTGAGAGCCACTAACTGTCAAATTGAATCCGATGGATTCTTGTACCTAACAAACGGAAATTTACCTAAACTTGAAAAGCTCGATCTAAAATCCAACAAAATTCAAGACGAAGGGTGCTCAAATTTATCGAGTAATAACCTTCCAAACTTGACTCATTTGAACCTCAGTTCAAACATGTTGGGCCCTCTTTCATGCAAAAACATTGCGTCAATGCATAACATAACTCGATTATGTCTTGCGAGAAATGCAATTGGAACTTCAGGATGCAGATATTTAAGCAAGGGGTCCATCGCTCAATCTCTGGAGTATATGGATTTGGATTCAAACGACATTCGAAGTGGAGGATGTCACTATCTTGCATCAGGTGCATTTCACAATCTTAACATCTTAATATTGCTGGACAACAAAATTGAGAATGATGGGTTCAGAATGATCACCGAATCGCAATCATTCGCCAAGTTAGTGGAATTGCACGTAATCGGAAATGATGAAAAGAGATCACCCAGATCCCCTCGAAGTGCTACTTCTCAATTCGCGAAGAACAATATTGATTTTATGGAATTGCTGACTGCAAGCAATGAGCGCAATATTCAAATCTATTAAAGTCCCTATTTATTGCCTGTTCATTTCTTCAAAAATCGTGCATCGTGCTTGACATTCTTCTTTTCATTGTGAGCTTTACTGTGGAACCTGCATTGCTGATGCGTCCATAAATTTTACCAATCATCAACTTGACGTAATAGACAATCTTACTGAATAAGCTTCTTGGTTTCCATGCCCATAAGCAATAAATAGATATAAATCTCCAAACAATAATCCAAAATATTAGCGCATAGACGTAATAACTTAATGCTTCAATTTCAAAGCCATACATCTTTAACACTTCGTTCAACGTCTCTTTTCCTCTTCTTGTTTCAAGCTCCAACATGAAAATTAAGCCCTTGACATATTTCAAATACGAAATGACATGAATATAGGTGAGTGGAAATGCATAGGTTTCCATTTCTGGAATCGATGGTTGATTTCCACTCATAGCAAAAAATATCATGACCACAAGCGAAGCAGCTAACTGTGACGTGTGTGGTGTGAAAAAGTATGAAATGATATAACCAATAGGAAAGCTTGCCAACATGGTTCCAAAGATGACCATCCACAAAATACCAAAGTTGGTATGAGGAGATGCCACTTGTAATCCTATGGTGAATGATAGAGAGAGAAAAAGTACGACAACCATCGAAACTACATCCTTTGCCAAGTAATACATCCAACTATTGAGACCAGAATAACACTCTCTCTTAAAATTATTCATGTCATTTCCAAAAACAAGCAATCCTCTCATGATAGAAACCAGAGAGATGGCAATATTAAAAAAAGTAGAGTAAGGCGAAATTAAATCGGACTGTGGAATCATGGCATTTCCACGCAATGATATAGGGCATTGCATGTACAAGCTTTCAGGAACTGCTCCTGCAAACGAAAGTCCTTTGAAAATTTGGCCAATTAAAATTCCAATTCCAAGACAAATGGCATTCTCAATAAGGATGGTGGTCCAATCTCTGTAAAATTGTTTAAAGCTTCTCACAAAGCAAATAATAAATTGAACAAAAAATGGAGCAGTTCGATAGGCTTGTGCAGAAATATTGTGGAGTTTGGAATTGTTGCTATTGTTGATGGTTATGAAAGCTGCATCAGAGTGGTTGTTGTTGTTGTAATAAACGGCTCGTGTTGAATACGAGCGTTTGTAGCTGTCCTCAGTGAATGAATCTCGATACGATTCGTCACCATTAGAAAATAAACTCTTCTTCTGACTTGCATGTAGAACTTTTTCTTGTGTTTTTCTAATGATTTCATCCACTAGAAATTCACCTTGAGGTGCAATGAGCGTTCGCAATATTTCATCTGCTGGATTATTTCGAATTTCATCTGCTGGAATTTTTTCACGTAGAACATTCACAACAGTAGAAACTGGAGCGTGAAAGAGAAGCCGTCCTTCACTGAAAAGCATGATATCATGAAACTGTTTTAAAATTTCTAAGGATGGTTGGTGGATAACACAAATAATATTCAAGTTGCACTTTTCAGAGAGTTCTCTTAATGTTTGGCATAGCGAGAGGGCAGTTTCTGAATCGAGTCCACTAATAGGAATCGTGTGTGAAATGTTTCATTGGAGGAAACGCTCGAACAAAAATATCAACTTGTTACTTACCTTGTTGGCTCATCCAGTATGAGAACAGGAGTGTCTGCACACAGTTCAATACCAATCGATGTTCTTCTCTTCTCTCCTCCGCTGCATACTTTTGTGAAGGAGTTTTGGACCTTGGATAAACCTAATCTGTCTAAAATGGCAGATATTCTTTCCTTCTTGTTAAACGTTCGATTCTTTCTGTAAGTAATGCTGAATTCCAAAGTCTCCCTGACAGTCATACATTGTGCCATCGTATCCTCTTGAGTGACAAATCCAATTATTTTGCTTGTCTCCTCCGTAATTTCTCTGTTGTCAATCAAAATTTTTCCACTTTGTTTACCATTATTAGCTCTCTTACATAATGAGTTGACAAATGTTGATTTTCCCGAGCCTGAAGGCCCCATAATTGCTGTAAATCTGCCTGCTTGTAAAATTCCACTGATTGGATGTAAAATTGTTTTTCCAGAGAATGAGGTGAAAGCCAAATTGTGAAAAGTGATATCAGCTCCTCTTGTCCATAGCACATCTCTCTCCTTGAATTCACTCCTTGAAGTAGTCCTTAGTTGTTTGATATCATTTAAAAAGCGTTTTCTTCCACTTGGTCTTAAATTTCGAACGAGATAGTATATAACGAGTGTTGTTGTCTTGGTATTCAGAATAATAATCGAAATGAGAATAATTGCAATTGCAATGCAAATAGCACCACCTGTAAATGCTTTTAGATGTCTATTGTCATCAAATTCTAGCCAATACCAAAATTTGAGTTGAATTGGAGTTAAGGAATTATCTGTATTTCTCCAAACCATGTAAATGGTAGAAGTATTTCTTGGAATGGTCGTATTTGTTGCAACATTGAAATCGCTCTCGTCATCATACATTCCTGAATTATTGAGCACTCCAAGTGAAAAGAATCGAGTTCCAAACGTGGTAGGTGATACTACAAAAACAGATCGATCCAAAGGCTTGTCGAATATAAAGCTGGACATGGTATTCAATGAAAGAGCAGCTTTGGCTGCAAGATCCATAAATGTTTCAAACGCGGCTTGTTTTCTAATGACAGCAGCTTGAACAGTAGCATTTGCTGAAAACGAGAAAAGAATAAATCGAGCATTTAAAGGTGTGGTGATGTTAATATTCGCTTGAAGATATGGAGGTGTGAAACTCGGATGATAGAAAGGAACATCCGGAATGTATGGAGTCATGATGACTGTTTGACTCCTATCGGGGTGTGTTAAAAAGTTCACAAAATAGATGAGAGGAAACAAGACCAGACCCATGATGATGAGAATGATCATGACGAGTGTGACAATACCTGTGATGACTTTGAATCGTTTCATTTGTTTAGGTGCCATACTCATTCTGTGATGTCGATGTTGACCAGAAAAGTCATGTTGTGATAAATCGTAATCATCATCTTCCGAATCATAGTCCATTCCATCGGTTTCAACTTCTTGAACAAAGCCTCCTTCTCCTCCTTTTATCACATAGCTTCCTATTGGAGGAACATTGGGTTTGTAGTCCTCTGTTTGATTGACAGCAGAATGAATGGATTCAGGAGGTGTTTGACCAACCACTCCAGCAAGCTCTGAATAGTTGTTGCAAATAAGAGGCTCGCTGAGTGCTGAGGACATTTGTCGTGAGGATTTTTTGCATGGTCTTTTCGGAAATAGGCTCAAGCGTTTTTCTCACAAAAATTGAACGAAACTCTTCAACTTGATGAACAATTTGCCAAAATAGATTATATAGTGAAAATACTAAACCTGATATTAAGGATTCTTTCAGAAAACTCACAAATTTACTCAACGTACTGTCATATAATAATATCAGAATTGGTTTGCACTCAACATTCTCTTGGCTGTCAGAAATAATTTCGAAAATGAGAGGTTGGAGTGCTGCTCATGGTTGTATTGAAATGACTTTTTGGCATCTTATTGTATGTTCCATGAGGTCCAAGAAGAACAGTCTGTTCTTGTCGTGGTGCTATTGCACCTTGTTCGTGAATAAATTTAAAACTGTGGTTGGAAATACTTTGATTTGGACGTGGTGTTTGAATCTTTTTTGAATTACAGTTAAAAGGAACACTTGATTCATTCAAAAATTGATAGTCACTTCTTACGGTTGTGGCTTGCATCACTGGATTTGGCCACATTCCGCTGCTTTGGAAAAGGTTGTTGGGTTTGAATGATTTCACATGGGCTAGATTTTTAAAGGAATTCATATTTGATTCAAATACTGTCTGTTGTTGTTGAAAGAGGGGAGATGGAGGGGGAATTGATGGGTTTATGGTTTCTTCGGCGTGATATCTGTAGGTCTGCTTATTTAAGGGAAAATGTATTGATGCCTTGGTCTTTTTGAGCGGTGGTTCTTCATATGAACTGTTGTAGTGGAGTAACGAATTTGAAAGCAAACTTGACTGATCATTTTGTTCATTTCTTCCAAACATGAATGGATAAGAAAAATACGAATCAGATGGTGTAAGGAATGGCTGATGCTGACCCAGACAGTTGTCTTGATGAAACATTGGCTGGTTGTTAATGTAGAAAGAATGATCAACATGGCTTGACCCTTGATTGATCAGTACTTGCGAAGTCTGAATGAATTCCTCATCATCCGTGGCTGTTGCCATGTTGGCATTCTCATCATGCCCATCAAAAATTTCGTTAAAGCACTGATAGAAATTGCTCTAAGTAGTGTTGCAATAAGAAATATATATTGGGAGCGATTTGAAGACTTACCAAAATTGGCTCAGCAACCATGTTTCCTAAATGAAAAGCAAACTCGTCGAAGTTTCTAAAGCTGGCTATTTGCTTCAAGGTGTAATTTTGAAGAATCACTTGGGCTGAATAACAGTTAATAAACGGAAATTGCATTAAGAATGACTCGTGATCAGTCTCATGTTCTCGAATCCATAGTATGTCCTTGTTCAACGTCTTTGTTTGGTCCTTAACATCGCTGCATATAACACTAATGATTTCTGCTGTTTGGTCCATGCTATAACTCATTTTGACATTCACCTCAATTCTACTCAACGATTTTGTGAAAGACAATAAAGAGGATGCTAAATATGTCATAGAGTCTATTTCTCCTAATGAGTTTTCATAATTATCAATGTACTTTTCTATAATGATCCAACAATAAGAAAATTGATGAGATAAATGAAGCACTTTGGAAAATAAATTGATAGTTTCCTCTCGTATTGTGTCCTCTGTATCTAAACTTTCAGGTGACGCAATAAGAACACAATGTCTGTCATTGATGAGCATGTCAGCTGGAGCATGATTGACAAAATCTCTCTCCACAACAGAAACTAAAAATCTTGACTCTAGTTCTGCAATAAGTTCGCTATTTTGAATGCATTTCTCAGTAGCAATTATCTTAATAATTGATTTCCTCGTTGTTTTCATGTCTCTTAGATAATTATTAGCAATCATATTCAAATCTGAATCTGGAAGTAATGAGATGTCCTTATCTCTAAGAGGTACAGACATTAAATCCTCCATATCCATAGTTGAAGAGTCAGTTTGAAGTATTCTTTGCAACCCTAAACTCCATGTATCTACAAAATAAGCACATTTAAAAAGATCTTGAGGAACTGTTACAGAAGGTAATACATTATTAATAACCCAACTCTCAACCATACATCTTGATATCAATGAGTAAAGAGCTAGTGGTAAAATACCTGGCTCCACTTGAACTATTGATAAAAAACCAGAAAATGCTTCGAACGATCTCTGTTCCTTTATCCTTTCCAGCATGGTGTAAGTGGCAAAGTGAAATTGCGTTGAATTAAAATTCAAAACTTCCGAAAATCCTTGCTTTGGTTCTTCTTCATTTAAGGTAGCATCACGCATAAATATCATATCCTTTTCTCCAACTATTAAGGTGAAATATTTGATCTGATGGGAAGCACTAAACTTTCGTTGCAGGTGCTCACGCAGTAAAGTCAACACTTTGTTGTGCTTTGTAACAAACAAAATTTTCATGTTGCTGTTAGTGGTTAATGTTTGTAGGATATTATCTTCAATAACTTTGAATTTGTCTATATAGGAGTCCAATTCGTGCTGAGAACAATTTTCTTGTAAATCTTTGAGGCGAATGAATATATCTGAAATTGATCCCTCCAACACAGTGTTGTATGTGTCACTTTGTTTAATCTTTTCAAGAAATGACAGTCCTACCGAGATGCCACCATCCAAAATAACCTCATATAAGTATTTTAAAGTATGAAGGCAAACAAGCCTCTTGAAGACAGACTTCGTTTCACTGATCCGCCTTTGATCATTGGAAGCCATTACAACTTTTAAGCTAGCTCCAAAATCCTCTACTATGTGCTTGATATAGTCTGAATCTACCTCCACGAATTTCATTGTGTCAAAATCATATCCTTTTACACCTGAAACTCCGCTCATTGTAAAGTCACCAATCTTGGTGAGATCACATAGAAACTTTGATATCGGTCCATCCAATTCGACAACCAACTCTTTATGAAAAGAAGTGATGTTCTTTCTTTTGACAATTATTCTCTTTTCATAATTAATTTGTTATCACATCTGTTCAACAATTTCATACATACCTTTGAGATTATTGCATCCAACAAACTAATGAGTTCACCAACGCTTCGAGCGGGAATAAATGAGGCAATAATAGAATGTACAGTTTTCTTTGAAATTGCGTAAACATTTTCCAGTACTTTGCAAATTGAGACTTGTGCTGCAGATGGAATATTTCTTTCTATCAAATTGGCAACTATAGAATCTTGATAAAAAATGAAACTACAATTAGATATCACGTTTTCAAAACGTTGCAAAAAATTGTCGACTATGTGGGAGGATAAAAATATCAACTTGCAATTTGTGTTAATTTTGACAAGTTGAAATGTAAAATTTTCTTTCGTCACCATGATTAGATTTCTGGTGTGATTCGAAAGATATGAAGAATAAAACTTAAAATCTTCCTCCAAGCGCTTTTCATTGCTATCAATGATAATAAAATTGGAACTTGAGCTACATTTCTTGAGTTTTTGTAAAAGTAATAGCCCAATTACTGATCTCAACGTTATAGCAGGCAGCACCAGCAATGAATTTTGATTTTGAATGTCTGTGACAATGTCAATGGCCTCTTTTGAAACTCTAATGTCGTCCGGTATAAATAGATTGTTTTCCTTATTTGTATCGATTGTAGATTTTTCAAGAGTTGATGTCAGCTGCTGTGTGGTAGAATAAGTGTGTGCTTTTTTTTGGATCATAAAGCTCTCCAAGTTTTCCTCTACAAGCTCCTCAAGTTTGGAGTGATTTTTTGTTCCAGCTTTAGTTTGTAGAATGTGCGTGTTGGGCTTTCCATGCTCTTGGAACTCCTCGATAGAAAGTAAATTTTCCAATAAAGATTCATATTGATATAGAGCGCCTCTTCCATCATCTTTGTAGTGGGAAACTGTATTTGCGTATAATGATGTTTGCTTGAACATTTCCTGAATGAACAAGATATCCATGTTTTCATAATCTTTCTCACGAATTTCCAGATTAAACAGAGCCTTGTCCAACTTTTCAGATCTTACTCTTGTCTTCGATGATGGCTTCAAATGGTTTGGCACATTCAAATAAATATCTTGCACGTTTGGACAATATTGCTCCTCTGTTGCAAAATGTTCGAATGTTTGGAAGCTCACATCTTCTCTAGTGGGCAATATTTCAGTGTAGCCTTCCTTGTCAATTTCCTTTCTGAATAAGTAAATCTTATCTGAAAGCCACATGCTAGGTAGAGTAATCTCTATATTTGTTGTGGGTTTCGGTTTTGCTATCCTCTCAATGGGAATAATATTGTCACATTTTGAAAGTGTAACTTCTGTGAGAGGGTTTGGAATGGTCTTCACGTCGTCTGTATTAATAATTGTGTCAATGAAATGGATATTGTTGCGTGCATTATTAATTTCTTTGTCTTTGGAATCTAGACACCAAAACTCTTGCACGTATATTTGCTCCTGTGTCTTTGAAATTGCAATTGTCTGAAGCTCTGTAATAAAAACGTTTGGTGAAATCTCCTCTAGAATGTCTGTACTATCAACAGTGTTGACAATTTCGTGCACTGCTGAACTTATTTGCTCATGGCTATATTCTTCTTCAAATGATAAAAGAGAATTGATGTCAGTTGATTTCAAGACAGTCGAATGAGCGCTCATTTCTATCTTAAGGTAATCCTTGTAAGGACGGCACTGTAAAAGAAGGTATGACTCAGATTTGGATTCAATATCAAACTCGAGAGTATTCTTATCAGCAATATCTACAACGGAGTATAATGAAGAGTCTAATTCTGAATGTTCATCATTGATGAGCAGTAATATATCAGAGAAAGTGTCTTCAAGGTTTGAAAATACGTCCACGATATTGTCAAAAGAGGAGTGGAATAGTTGTACAAGCGTGTATCCTGTCCGATAGGAGTTCTTGGGCTCGTTAATGAGGGACTCACCTTGAGAAACTTTTGGGTAGGCATTACACATTTGTTCCATCTCGTTAACAACAGAGTCTGTTGATGGTTTGGCACAAACCTCATGTAATAGATCTTTTCTAAAGGTTGAATGATGTTCAACATCAAAATTGGGCAAAATTTCCTTTGAGAAAAACAGTAGCGCGGAGTTAAGGTTCTCAAAGTCCAATAAGACATCTTCAAGTTGGATATCACTATAAATGTTTTCGTCTGGTCTTTCGTCATAAGAAAATACATCCAAATAGTCCTCATATTTGTCTATTGAATAATGTATTTCCCAATTACTCTCACCTAAATGCTCCATGCACTCTTGCAACTCTTTTGCTGTTTCTTGTGCTGGCCATAACTCCCTAAAGTTATCCATTCTGTTGTCTTGGATGAACGTGAGCAAGTCGGTATATTGGATAGAATTCATATCTAATGAGATGAACATTGAAAAATTGATGATTATGATAGTACTAGAATTTTCCATGAACAAACACATACCTTTTTGATGTAAGGTTGAAGTTTCTTGTAAATGAAATTTTGACCAATCACGATTGGAGCGCATATCTTCCAGCTTGGAAACGAAACCATTATTTACAGATGGATTTTCATGAATGGAGCAGACACGCTCCAGCTGAAGCCTCAACCTCTCAGTATGATGAGTGTAGTAATCTCGTACGCTGTGTTCATACATTTCTTTCCGTATGGCGAAGCCTTAAACAAATGTTCTTTGTTTAACGCAAATCACTCGAAGTGATGATGATTGAGTTGTTGTAGACCCAAATTTTTCAAATTGATCAAATGCAAGTATTCTCTTCCAAGAGATAGATGAGGCTTATGTTACAACATACTGGGCTTTAAACTGTAAATTTTCTAAAATTTCCCTCATCAAACAAAATTTGAGATCTCGGAAGTATAAGTTGAATTATAATTCGCCTACAATCAGAAGTAACAAAAGCAGAAGCATCATCATCATTTGTCCATATATAATTTCTTTAGACCAACAACTCCTTCGAAGTTTCGTTTGCAAGACACTCAACAGAAATGAGCAGCCATAATAATAACAACGTTAAACAAAATGCAACTCCTCCTAAGAGAGATGAGAACCAAGTAGATCCCTTGGTGACCCACCGGGATGAGAACGCTGTAAAGGCTCAAACCGAATTATCATTTTCCATATGGAAGGTAAGTGATCTTATCATCCACGACAGTGTTCCAAATTTCATAATATTATTCACGATGACACCATATAAATCAATCAAAATAGAGAATAAATCCTGGCTATGTGATACCTACAGAGCCAGTACTGTCAACAACAAAAGATGCTTTCAAGTAAGTGTTCCACAATCATGACCACCATGAATTCAAATTTAAATATTCATATGGAACTGTTCAGACCACAATATTCAGATCCGATTGACAAATCCACGTTCAGGGCTGCAGACAAATTCAGTCAGTGGAGAGAGGAAGATTTGAAAACTTTCGGAAAGTTAACTTCAGCAACACCAAAGTCATCAGCAGACAAGAAGCCGTGGAAGTTTTGAAGTCTTTTTTATTGTAAACTTTTTGTACTGGTTGACCAGAATTTATAAAAATTTTCGTTGAAAAAAAAATACGCCACAATCACAATGGTTCGTACTCTCGCTATTTTTCCTTCTTGACTGACATTTGAATACTCTTTTCGAAACAACACATGGCACTGATTTTTATGGATTTATAGCCAAAGCAAATCTTGAACGTTAAGGAATTCCTCAATCTTGCTGTTGCTGCCAAGGAAAAGGGATCAATCACCATCTACAGATCCAAGCAAAGTAAGAACAGATCATACAAGTTCAAGCTCAGAACAAGACAATACCTTTATACCCTCAAGATGAAGAATAAGGTCAAGGCACAACAATTGGAGAAGGCATTACCACCTGCATTGAAGAAAACCTTTATCAACTTCCCAGACAAGAAGGAAACTGCTAAGAAGCAATAAATTACCTTCATCAGGAGTATAAAATATTAAAAAAACATAATTCTTCAAATGATAATATGGTCAATTCTTGTTCTGAACAAAATGACAAGTGAAAATTAAGACTTGACATGACGGAATTTATTCCGATCATCTCCTTGGATTTCGCAATACTAAAATTACAGAATCTCCTCTTAGAAACATCTTGTTGGTAAACCTAGTCTTGTTGATTGGCTTTGCTTTCTTTCTGCCTTTTCCACTCTTTGGTTGCTCCGTCCACATTTCTTGTACATTTTCCAATACCATATTACAGTGTCGGTCGAAAGCTTTCACTCTCGCCAGTAGTTTCCGATTGTTCCTGCAACTGATCAAAATTTGAGTTTGTTCTCGTACACTCTCCAACAATAATGATAGCGGTCCTTTTTCAAAGAGTAATTCTTCCTCCTTTTCCAATTCTTCGGCTGTCTTTTGTGGAGGCTCTCCACCAAGGGCTGCTGTGGAAGACATTTTTTATTATTGATTTTAATAAAACCAGGCTTTGATTCGGGTTCAACCACGAAGTCATTAAGTTATTAGAATATAACCCTTTCAATGGTATGAAGTGGCTTTCGAAAGTATGCTTGTGAGATCGGAAACTTAAGTCCGGATCAAGCTTCTCCCGAATTGTTTTGTGAATCCAAAAAATGCAACAAAGTAGCAACACACAAGAGGAACAAGAATTTGTGGATGTCTTTCCTCCACCACCGACATTTTACAAATTATATCATCCCACAAAGAGTGAATATATAGCTCCGGAGCCTCCAAAACCTTTAAAGAAGGGACAGACCTATCAATCTTTTGGGGAGACTCTCACAGCGATTGTATGTAACAAACTTTCAACATTTGGATTTAAATGTGTGCCTATGATGTGGTGATTGTTTGACTTACTATTCAATCGAATTTATTGGAAATTTATTCTTGGAATATTATTCAACTGTAATGATGATTGTGATATTATTTACATTGTTCGGATCTGTGAAATGATGACGACGATGGAATTGGGAATATTCGTTGCGGCACTTAACATTTAGCCCTATTTTAATCCAATCCCACCTGGGTATGAGGTTGTGAAAAAGCTTTATGGTGCTGATCGATCCATTGACACCATAGATCATGTGGCAGAATTGAAAAAATTAAATCGATCTCTGCTGTATAACTTTTTAGAGTTGTTGGATCTTCTTGTGGAGCATCCGACACTTCAAGTGAATGAAACTGAGGAGTTGTCCACTGTAACGAATTTTGATCCGTCCAAAGCTTCTGCAAAGTATTGCTGGGAGTTGAAGTTAAATCAAATCGAATTAATTTTCATCAACATGTCATTTATATTAAATTATTACAGGCCTCATCAAGCGAGAGAGCAAATGATCACAATTCTTCAAAACCAACTCAAGAGACGAAGGGAGGTAACAGAAAGTGTTGGAGATTGCATTCAATATTGTTACAAAATCTTGAAAGAGGCACATAATACATTAACGAGCATCAATTTGGAAGAATTAGAATTTTTGAAAACTGTTGGAAGCGAGCCAGCATCATCTGCATTGTTAGAAAGTGATTCTTCTATTGCTGATTTTTATGTTGAAAAATCATCAGCAATGAAAAGAAAACGTGAAGAAGAAGAGCAAACAAGACCTCTCGAATCTTCTCTTTTCACGAATGGATTTAACAATACAGACTACATCAAGAAAACTAGAGACACTAATTCAACAGATCTTGTAAATGTAGAGCTAGGAGAGGATGTTATGAAGGAATTTTTTCAGTAATTGATTTATATGAATACCAATGATATTCGATGATTGGAAACGTCAAAATAATTGTAAATATTTACAGGGACGGACAAGTCAACTCACAGAATTGACCAAACCTTGATTGTGGAATAATTTACAAAAAAGTGTAACAATGATACTAATCCATTTCGGTGGGCTCATTATTACTAAGTCTATCAATAAGCTTTCGTTGTTCTTGCTCCACTTTTTTCAAGGATTCAAGCTCGTCGACATATCTTTCCAATTCTGTATGTTTGTCAGCAATTAGTTGATTGTATTCCCGAAGAAGATTCTTTCGTCGATCTTCCTCTCCTTTTACTAAATTTCTCATTCCGATTGCTTTTAATTTTTCGTCTTCAATAGTTTTTCCTTGACTTTCCAATATTTGCATCACTTCCGATACCAATTTTTGAAAGTCCTTGATTTCTTTTTATTATTAAAACAAAACAGAATGTAGTTAATATGTAGTTCAAGCACCTGACACTTACTTGTTGCGAATTCTTCTGATTTGTGCCTCACTGCCTCGGATGTGGTAAACTTGGCAGGATCAAACACTCTGAGGTTGTACTCCTCATCAAACGATAATTTCAAATCGTCCATGATGATATTTTTTTTGTGATAGAAACAACTCGTAAAAAATGGCGCCATTTCCACATCAGTTTGAAACTTTACGACACTCACACCCCAGTGAAAACAATCATGGAATCTTGCTCCGATTTAGTTTCTTCTTCATGACTACAAAATCACATGGATGTCTTTGATGTCAATTATTAATAATTAATTCCATATTCCGTGTGTGTTTCGATGGAGGTCTTTACAGTATTCTCAAGACAAACATGATAATTCTTGATGATATCCACAGCATTGATGTCTCTCATCAGCATGTCTTGGAATTTTTCAAAGAGACGAAACCATCTCTTGTAGGACAAATCTTGAGGATATTCGGTTATGAAATTTGTGAGCTTGGCGAGGCTTGATGAAATGATAGATTCCATTCCTGAAGCTGTATCATTTGACTCGTTGGAGGAACGTGAAAACAGTTTCAAGATGGAATGCAATTCTTGGATTTTGGCTATTGCATTCTTTGATTCGAGCTCATAAAGCCATTCATCGTCGAGAACAAGGTTCTCTTTTTCCAGACAATAGACATTGTAAATTCTAGAAGGAACAGAATGAAGACCTGGTGAGCTCAGAATTCTTTCGACTGGTCTGGAAATGTATTTGTCTTCTGTTCCGATCAAAGTCTTCTCATCGATGAGAATTCTTAATCCATAATTGAGAGCAAGGAGGCTCAAATGTTGAGAGATTTTCACAGATTCAGACAAGACTGAATAATATCTAATGGAGTGATTTCCAATATTTCCAACATATGACTCGCTTGTTGAAATTCCTATTGAGTAATTAATTTCTGGCATGTGATGATTTTTCAGCTGTGCATTGATCATTTCAAATGCTCTTACAATTTTCAGGGCACACTCTTGAGCGGTATCTTTGCAGCTTCTCTTCTTGGTTTCAATCATTACCCCTAATTCATCTGTTGAGATGATTTGCAGTTCTGCTTGTAATACCTTTGTGACACTTCCAAGGGCAGAAACAAATTTTGGAAATGTTCTTATAATTTCATTAGGGGTAAATTCAGACAAGTAATTACTCAACCTGATATGTAAAATAGAAACATATTTTACGGAGTATCCCATTTTGAACACTGACGAGCTTTCCTTCTTCGAGATGGCTGTTGAGGAAAGCTTTTTCGATGTTGAATTGTCTGATGTTGTTGTTATTGTAAAGCTTGATGCTCCAAGAGTACTTTGCAAGTGATGATGTGCATTTGAGTTATTTGATTCTAACTCATTTGGCGTGTTGGGGTCATTGTCTCCCTCCTCCTCACGTAATTGAAGTAGAACCTTATCTGGAATGAAGGATCTGATTTCTTTCAACCAAGTGACAGTATTGAACAAATTTTTGTAAATGTCATTCAATTCGACAAAATTAGTGGAGAGTCTTTGGATGTTATCTAGATCAAACACCTTAATAAGTTCAAATTGCTCTTTGAGCTTCCTCACAGGTCTCAAAACGATGGATGTAATGATCAACGCAAGAGTCAAACTAATTACTGTCACTAAAAGGGCCACACCAACCGATGCAGCAATACTAATAGTGGTGGTGAGTTGAATATCATTCTCAAAAACCACAACAAACATTCTCCATTCAATATTTTCAAAGGTATACATTGATGAAAGAACGTAATAGTTAACTCCCATGCTTGAAATGAAGAACTTGTTTGGCACATTCTCCCAAGTAACATATCTTTCTTTAATGTCCTTCATAAGCTGTCCAGCATTCTTGTCAATAATATCAGTCATTTTCACTCGAGATTTTTCATCGAACGATGTGGTGTTGACACTCCCTACTACGACTAGATCCGTTCCATTTTGCTGCAATAGAACATAACCATTCTGAAGCACTGTGATTTTCTCTCTCATAAACCTCACAATATTTGCAAGTGGCATCACAGTTCTACAAATGCCTTTCAACACCTTTTCACCAGTCGAAGTCAAAATGTGAGGATCATATAACATGGCTCCGTATGCAATAGAAAGCGTTCCATTGGTGACAATATATGGATCTGTAAAAGCTCCTTCAGAACCCATCAATTTTGCTGCATTGATCGAAGAGTTGTAGTAATCCTTTTTCGAAACTTCATACACGGTATAATCCACCGTTTCATTGACAGTCTGAATGGTTCCGTTAAGAAAATAGGCGTCACGAATAGACCCAATAAATCCTGGTGGTTGATACGAGTACACAATTCTCTCCTCCCCTTCCTTTCCAACAATGGTGTATGAATATCTTTCTGAGGGATACCCAAAAGCAAAACCAACACTCAATCCAGTTAATTTGAAAGGTGTATAGAAGAAATTTCGGTAGAAATTAAGCGTGACCAGACCATAGGAATATTGCTCAGCACTCAGCCTTGAAACCACGCTCATTTGAGAAAGAACCTTATCAATGTAAATGACGATTTTACTTTTCGTGTCGTTAATCACCTTTTCAGACAACTCATCCACGGCCTGATGAAAACCAATAAAGACGGCCAAATAGACACAAACCGAGGATAATAATATTAAGGAACAAATAGAGATAATCACAAACCACCGAAGTGACAGAAAGGCCTTATTCTCTGATGCTTTTTTAATTCCTTCCTGAAGTGGTGAGTTGCTTCTCTGCTCGTCTTGATCCATGTCATCAAAAAAGTTTTCAAAGGGTTGATGACTGGAGCCAGCTGTTGTGGGAGGATGATTGCCGGCATTAATTGGTTGAATTTTGTTGTTGCTGACTGTCATTATTCAATAAAATAGTGAAAAGCTTTTTTAAAGTAAATTCGAAAGCTTCAGATTCTTTCAAGTCATTAGTTCAACGAAATCGAGATATCTTCACAACCAACTACATTTCTACGCACGAGATGTTTTTGTTACACGATCCTAATGGAGTGTTGGCTCTCTCTTCTTTGAGAGTTTAGGACCATTTATCAACCTCTGAATTGCTGCATCTTGAAAAGTATCTCTTCGTTTCGGTATTGCCAATTTTCGAGAGAGATACTGTCAATATTTGAGAGATATTCGAATTCAATCGCTGTCACAAAAAACCTCACTGACCCCCTTTGACATGAAAATGAGAAAAATTGACAGTGCAAAGGACTTAATCAACTAATTGACAATCAGTCCAAAACAGTACTTAATTAGACGATCACCAAGATCTCGCTTCTTTCCCATTAAACAAGAAGAGAGATTAAGAGAGATCCGTGAAGCACTCTCAAGGTAATGATGCTATCATTTTGACTCACAAACTTCTGACAGAGGGATTCAAAATGATAGCATCATTACCTTGAGAGTGCTTCATTGTAGTTGATCAACAAATTCTTGATCTGCATCGCACTTTTGTAAAGTGACTTTATTCTGCGTTTTGTCCTTCGTGCGTACTTTTACTCACAATCTTTAATAGAGTCTTGATAGGATTTCCTTTGTTCATCGTCAACACACACCAAAAAATGTCTTCAACAACAAACATTACTGCTACTACTACTGCAACAACAAGTGTGGAAAGAATTCCCTACACCAAGTACAGAAAGTTTGGAAACACTGGCTTACGAGTTTCTCCCATTTGTTTTGGTAGGTCATTGAAAATGATATTCGAGAAGGATTTATTTATGATTATCCATATGATTATGAATTCAATCATTCATCCACAATAATTGTAAATTCCACCTATGATCATAATCTCTAAATCATGATCATCATTACTACACATTCCTCCTGATCAGGTTGTATGAGTTTCGGAACACCAAAATGGCAAGATTGGGTCTTGGGAGAGGAGGAATCGATGAAGTTATTGAAGAGAGCCTATGAGTTGGGAATTAACTTTTTCGACACTGCTGATATGTACAGGTACGTTCGTGACATAACAACAGTCTGTTTGAAATTTTGTAAGATTTATTTCACACAACATTCACTTAATATTTTCATCGATGTGAATATTATACCATCAATTCATCTAGCAATGGAGAGAGTGAAAGAATTTTAGGAAAATTCCTCAAACAAAACAACATTCCAAGAGAACAAGTCGTGATTGCCACCAAAGTGTATTTCCCTGTGGATAAATCTGGTGAACAAAAACGTTTGTTGTTTACACCTGAGAAGGTTGTTCCAAATACAAGTGGACTCTCTAGAAAGCATATTATGCAGGCTATTGAAGATTCTTTGCAAAGATTGGGAACTGACTGTATGTATTTCTGTTCAACATTAATTTTCTATTTTGTGCTTAAATTTTCACATGAAACAATACAGATATTGATTTGTACATTATTCATCGTTGGGACAACAACACCCCAATCGAAGAAACTATGGAAGCATTACATGATCTTGTGAAATGTGGAAAGGTCAGATACATTGGTGCTTCTACCATGTGGGCTTGGCAATTCGCCAAAGCTCAATTCATTGCTGAAAAGAGAGGTTGGACCAAATTTGTCTCAATGCAAAATTTGTACAATTTGATTTATCGTGAAGAAGAAAGAGACATGATTCCATTGTGTCGAGATTTGGGTGTCACCATTACACCATGGTCACCCATTGCCAGAGGTATTTTGGCACGTGCTCATGAATTTGCTAATACCAATGACTTTAGAGGCACCACTGTTCGTGCAACTACAGATCCATTTTTGAAAACGTTCGAGAATGCTGTGGAAGAAAGTGATAAGGAAATTTTGAGACGTGTTTCTGAAATTTCCAAGAAGAAGAATGTCACACCTGCTCAACTTTCTATTGCTTGGTTGTTGCATAAACCAGGAGTTTCTGCTCCTGTGGTTGGAGCCACTAAATTGGAAAATGTAGATTTGAATGTTGCTGCTGTGAATATCGAGCTCAGTGCTGAGGAGTTGAAATATCTTGAAGAGCCTTACAAAGCAAAGGCTGTTCAAGGCGGATTGCAATAACTATTGTAAACATGGGCAAAGCCAAATTGAAATTGGTTACGCTTTTTAGAGAATTATAAACGATTCAGCCCTTGTTCAAATGTCACGTTTGATTTTAGAAAGTGTGATCTTGTTTTTGTTTTTCATTTATAAAGCTCTTCAGTTTCAGCTCAATGATTCGGTACACATATTCTTTTATGTTTATTCCTTCGATTTATGCGTTCAACTTGTTGTATGTTATGTTGCAAACAACGAGAAGAGACCGGTCATTCCTTTCATAACTGAAGATGAGATGAAAGAATTCTTAACTGACATTTACAATATGGGTTTTTGAAGATTGGGAGTGGCGATCATGTCGATCTCTTCCGTTATGTAGTACACAACGTCACACTTGTCGTTTTGTTCACACACATTTTTGAAACGGTCAAAAACTAGATTCTTTCGCTGTTCAGAGGCATAAAATTGAAAATAGAAATATGTGCTCGAATGGAAGTAGTATTCTGATAAGGTGCGTCTTATGTCTTGGGATGGCTTTGCTTAGCAAATTGAACATGTCAAGTTTTTGGCAACCATTCTCACTCAATGACAACGTCTTTAGAGTCTTGCACAAAAACTTGACAAACACTTGGTCACCAACTTTAGAAGAAATGGTTCTGGTAAAGATAACTCTCAATTCATCATGGTCAAAAAAGTTTTTGGCTCGTTTGATTAGGAACAGCATCAAAGCCAAATAATGTTTGTACTCTGATGAAGTTGAACACATAAAATCAAAGAAAGAACGACCTAATTGCCAAAGCTTTGGAAATTCAGGTGTTGAATGATTGCATCCCAAGCTGTTCACGCTTCTCCAAGACAGTAAGAACAAACAGAAAATCACCCCTCCGTAACATTGTTGTCAGGATATCATCGAAGGATTGATGTACATCTTCAGGAAATCTATGAAAGTACCAAAGGAAAATCTCTTCGTTACTAGTAAGAGCGCTGAACAAGTCAATTCCTGCTTCTCTAATTAGACTTAATCGTTGCTCTTTCGAGTACTGTTTGAGGTATAATGTAAGGAGAGCCTCTGCCTCGCCACAAGTCTTTTGTTTGAACAGACATTGGATTAAGGCAGTGGCAAACTCTGTCTTGTCAAAAGTGCTGTCTTCAATCACACTTCTCAACAACAAGGACTCATCATTTCCATCGTAGCACCATTTGAGATAATTTTCTAGATATGCCTTTTTCTGATGTAATTCTAAGCAAGAATGATAAAAAAAGCAGTAAGAGCAAGCTTTGCTAGAGACCATAAACTGTTGAGATTCAATTAACTTGGAAATTATTGGAATGGTTTGTGGATGGCTGAGAATAATGTCAAAGTTTGCTGGTTCATATTTCGAACAGAGCTTTAAAATAGTATACAATGAAAACGGACATGCATCAAGAAGCTTGGATATCGCTTGGAGAGTTTGTGTTTGAGTGAGACAATGATCCTTGTTCAGTTTTTCGAGAGAGGTAGAGAAAAAGCGAAGCCAAAGAAGAAGGTTTTCAAAGTCAAGGACATGGTTGCGAGCAATTCCAAGTAACCAATCAAAACATTTCATATCAAAAGGAGCATTCCTATCCTTATTAAGGGCGATCAAGTAATTCAAGGCTCTATCATGAAAATTCTCTCTCACAGGTTGCAAGCAATGGTAAATGCTCGAACAAGTTTCCATCAATAATCCAATGCTATCAAGCTCAAGATATTCGACAACACATAGGAACATGTCAGTACACTACTCAACAATCCATTTAGTTTGTTAGGCTCAACCTTATGATAGTGTATGTATTTTCTGGAAACTTGAGAGCCTTGATGATCATCGTCATCATCAGAAGCGTCATAACTCTCAACAGAGCTATCATTTCTAACCCGATAAGCAGATGAGCCATAGAGTCTGGGTTTTGTTCTTCTGAGCCTCTTTGTTTTGAACATTTCAAACTTCAATTGAGGAGGAGAAGTGGTTGTTGTAATTTTTTTTGTAGAAATTTCTCCACATAGTTACTAGTGGTGTCACATCGGGTGATGTAAGGCTTTCATTAAGTAAGGCAATATCATGCCTCCAAGAATGAGTAAACAGTCGAACCCAACAGTTGGATAGAAGCAAGTCAATAATTATAAATAGGATATCAATTGATTACTATTGATATCCTATTTATTAATTATTGATAAAATTGAGCCCACACTTTTGGATCATTGAAATTATCAAATAGGACATATAATTATTTTGGAAATGATCACCAAACAATTTTGTAAATTATTTATCCCGATATATGGGCTGATGATCCATACATGTTTATGCACGAAGAAGGAGTATGCATACTCTACGATAGAGAGGGGTTTTTGGAAAATTCCTTCCACAATTCCTCAGCAAATTCAGACATCACACTCTCTTTCTGTACATCTAATCCCTTCTCAATTCGCTCTTTTAAAAATAGTTTAATTCGTGATTGCAATATTGCATCCAATCCCCGAGAAGGATCATGCAATGCATGTTTCATTTCGAGACAAAGCTGTTGTTTCTTTGGTGATTTGTCGGTCATTGGGTTGATACAAGATGACAGCAATTTTTTTTCACTCATGAAACCTCGTTGTAAAACAAGTTCCTGGTTGTTCCATTTGTTGTACTCAGAATTGGTAAAGCGCAAGCGTTTAACGGCATTATCTTCCACCTTTCTCAAGAAAAATGTCCAAATCACTTTTGACCCTGCAAGAACAACAAATTTTTCTTGAAGCAGAGAGGGGCTTCTGTCAATGAGTATCGATCCGAACTCTTTTCCTATTACTCTCATCCACAATGGCAACAATGCATAGTTCCTCCTCTATTTATTCCATGGCAAGATCAAATATTGTTTCATAAATTCTCTCAATATATGATGGATGCAAGAAATCTCACAGCAAATTGTTCTTTTTCGGAATCATCTCAGCCACAACCATCTCCCACACATGGTGTCCATGAACAGAGATTTCAATTGTTATCTCAAAATTTCGAAGAACGATTGAAATACTATTCCGAGAATGGATATTTAAAGCCTTGCGTTGAGTTTCTTAAAGATTTGCATCATGGAGGTCATAGTCTTTATTTGATTATGGAAGATACTCAAGTGGAAACGCACCATGCCTTTTCCATTGGTGTGCATTATTGGTATCCTGAATGTCCTGAAATTCTCATGTCCATGGATAAGGTTGGCGAATTGGGTACAAAGTTCATGTACTCGCTATTTGGAAACATCATGAATCATTTGGCCGAAATTGTCAAACGCAATCCAAAGACGATCCAAGCTGGCACGAAAGTAAAACAGGTGTTGCCATTCATCTCAAACGATTCTTTGGTATTTGACGAAATCACACCTGAAGAAAGTAAACAGCATTTAGGAACTGCGAATTGGTTTTACATTAACTTTGCGGATTGTTTTGAATTTCCATGTTTGAAATTACATTTGGGTGAAAATGAAGTGTATGAATTGTTAATGTCACTTCCTAAAATCATTATGGAACAACAACTAAACTCATTCTTGAATCAAGTGTATGAACAAGAGTCCAATGTAGTTTATTTGAAACATGGTCCAGTAAGCACAATTCCTGATATTCAATTAGCATCCAATAGCACTTTCTTTGATCTTTTCAAGGATACTATGATCGTGTCAGAGAGCGAGTTTGAAAATAAGACTGTTGTGAGCTCTTTGGAAGAGCTGAATCGTGCTGCAGGAGCATGCACTTTAGAAAAACTGAAAATACTCATTAAGGACAATCCCTCTTTTAATATTGTGAATAAGAAGGCCTTCGAGTATGCCATGTGGAACCATAAAGTAGACACTATGCAGTATCTCCTACAGCAAGGTTTAAATGTACAAGGTGATGGTAATGAACGAACCCTATTGATGGATGCTGTACAATATGGACATGAAGAAGCTGTACAGATTCTTCTCCAAGCACACGCTCCTCTTGATGATCGAGATTGTGAAAACTGGACATGCCTCTCTATTGCTTCAAGGGCTGTTTTACACAGGGATATGGATCTCGCAAAGAGAATTTTGAACATGCTGTGGGAAAGTGGAGCAAGAGAAATGTAAGGGTTGTTTGTCATTCAATTTGATTGGAAAAAACTCTCATCCTCAACAACCATGACCTTATTGTGAATAAAGAACTCCTCATCTTTAAAAAGAAAGAAAAATATGGTGAAAAAAAATGAAAAAACTCAAACAAGTGATACGCAAAAAAGTCAATCTCTTTAAAGACCAAGAGATCTCTGAGTCTGCTTGTCTGCTCAGGAACGATGCAAATCCAACAATGGCTTTGGATCAACAACAACGAATATTATTTCACGAAATGATCGTGCAGAATCCGAACAACCACAACTCGACTCAGGAATCCGATCATCATCACGGTCTTGACCAAATTAGAAATGTACCAACCACTTCACTTCATTCAAAAATGTTCTTTCAAGATTTGACTCAACCTGATTGTGCATCGCTTTCTTTAAAGGTGGATATCACAAAGTCTGGAAAAACAATGATGGGGTCAATCAAACAAGTCATGACACGCCCTAATGATCGCACACTCTACGCAATTACAGATTGTGGCCATTTATATGAAGCTCAATTTTCAGAAAAAGAAGCAAAATTTGAAATTATAGCTCCTTTTGATGGATCGACTTCTTTGAAGGCTATACAACTTGCGTGTTACACTGAAGCAATGTTATTGATTGTATACGATTCAATCAAAGGTCAATATTATATATACGGCATTGGAAACAATGGCTACTTTCGAATGTCACATTTTTTAGGTTCAGGATATGTGTGCAATAGTTTTGAATTAATGTTTGATCCTTATCATCAGTTACATTCGAAACCTAAAAGCCCTCCCAAGATCAATCATGTCGGTTGCTGCTATTCATTTAGTATATGCGTAATCAATGGCCATGATGTTCATATTACTGGTCAAAATTGGATGAATACCTCACAGGTCAATCTGATATCTGGATATCACTGTTGGCGAAATGTTGCCCAGAGTTTTAAAAAAAAGATTGTGAAAATGGAATATGGAGATTTTCATGTTGTGCTGTTACATGAAGATTGCTCTGTTTCGGTGGGTGGATCTAATTCCTCTGGTCAGTTGGCTAATGCGGGTGTTGAAGCACCATTCACGACTTTGAATTTGCATGAATTTGCTTTTAACAATATTTTCAGCGGCAGCAACTCGGTGTTATGGGTGAAGAATGTAACGAACACTTCCAAGGCAATTTATTTGACAGGGTCCTGTAACGAACAATTAACATCAAATTTAGTTTTGGAACAGGTCAAATCCATGAGGAAAGTACGAGCAATTCACCACAAACATATACAATTTACTGACAATATGTCAGACGTATTCGATGTGCAATATACAAGAGACTTTATGTTGCTACGACACTTGGAATTTCCATACTTGCTCTTTGTAATTGGATCAACCTATTATGGAGGGCAAACCTACAATGCTCAATGCGTTGATTTGAGATGTATCATACCTTTTGAAAATTACTCGAGAGGAGGAATTAGTGATAATTTTTACAGAGATGTCGTGCAAGTTAGAATTGTCAACATTGGTTATGTCGTATATTGTGATTTTACCGCATACTACAACCAGAAAATGGTGACCCGTCTCTTCAAAAGCACTGATTACTCAGAACCAAATAATCATCTCTTACTTGATATTTCAGTTGCGTGTAAACATTAAAGTTTATCGTACGACTTTTTGGAAAATTGAGGTAGAGACATTTGTCTAGGTAGGGAACTGCTCGAATTGGACGATGACGATTTCTTTTCTGGTACCTTGTTTTCAAAGCTTTTGATGACAGCAATAGATTCTTGTTTTCGAAGCGACATGCGTTTTTCTCGTTCCTCTTGTCTTTTTTGTTTCAAAGCCAAACTTCGAGAGTCTCTTGGACTTAACAAGCCAGAAAGGTTGTTTTGAGATTCTACAGGTGGTTGTGATGACATGTCATCCTGAGGAGTACTGGGAGTCTTGTTTGCTTCTGCGGTGGGATGGTCCAATGTGTGCAATGATGGAGAAAGGTCTTTTTCGATGGACGAAGAGCTGCCACTAAGGGGAGAAATTGGTGACGCCAAGTAAGGTTCTACATCTAACTTGAACGGCTTTTGTGATTTTGTTGATGTGGCATCCTTACTTTTCTCTGCCTTCTTTTTCTTGTACTTCTTCCACTTGTTCTCATTATTAGCATAAATTTCATTTTTCAAAAACACAATGGTTGCATTCAGAGTTGTGACGCTAAAACCATATTCTGACAGCCCATGCTCTTCTTCCAATTGATAATCTTGCATAAAATTGAAATTAGTGATGAGATTTGGAATTTTGGCTTTCACTACAACATAAGCAAGCAGAGGAATCATGTCATCAGTTGTCACAAATTCTGTCTTTATACTTGTCTGCTGTCTATTGATACTGGAGACAATCTTATCCGTGGTTTGTTTGAGGCATTTCATCTTATCAAACGGATTTCTTGCAAGGTTTAAATATTTCGAAAAATACGTTATGGAATCACCTTGGTTACATTGGAAGCTTTTGCTGATGTTTAAAATTTCATAGAGATCAAATTCTGCATATTCATTATTTTCTGATTTGGAACATGCTTCATCGATCACTTCACAAATGGCCAAAAAGTTCTTGTCTTCTTCGTTGAATGCATATTTTTCTAGAAATGGAAATAATTTGTCATAAATACCATCCATCAACACACAATGAATGGAATTTTTCAAGTCTTTCTCTTCTTCAGGCGTTGCTATAACAAATTGTATGAACCAAAAACACAAAGAATAAAACACATACGTGGTTGTGAGGAAATGAATTCACTATAAATTACTTCAAAGTATTCCTTAATTTTATCAGGAATAGCAGAATGAAATCCTCTCAAAAGCAAATAATTAAAATTAAAATGTTGAATGGATCTTTTGAGTTTGTCATTGTACGCCTTTAAATTCCAATCTTGTAAAAACAAGTTGTATCTAAAGTAGAAATGTAAATATTATCATTTTTCGAATGGTTTTTAACAATTCAGTCACTTACTCTTCCATGCTTGAGGGAGATGAGGAAGACCATTGTTTGCTGCCAATAGATCGGTCATCCTTCTTTGGTGAAACTTTTGTCGAATGATCATGCAACGATGCTCCAACTGTTATTTGCTGATATTCCTATAGAGTAGTAGTAGTTCACATCAATTTATATATTATACACACACACAGATGTATATTAAAGATCAACTTTTTTTAAAAACCTACATCACTTAAACACTTGTCAATAAATAAAACTTTGTAAGGTTTAAAATTATCATTGTAACATGTTTCTTCTTTCAAAACCTGTACAGTAAAATTTTTAGAAAATCCTTTTCCACTTTGTAGTATATTTACAGGTTGTACTTTTTCTCCTTCTTCCATAATGGTGGAAAGACTGAGAGAAGAAAGATTTATGGTTTTTCGTTTTTCTTTTTCTAAAATCTCAAATTTTTCCTTATTTTCACTGAGATGATTTCCTCGATCTGTAATGTATTCTCCGACGAATAGGGGTGAGTTTGAGAGAATATGATCCTCTGTTTTGCATCATCAAGAATTATAATATTACAAAATTACGGAAATATTAAATGATCAAAATCTGAAAACAAATCAACGTACTGATAAATGCTTGAAGTTTTGAGGCAGGATATTTCAAATGATTTAACACATATTCCACCTCTTCATCGGGAGGAATGCAAATTGTTTTTTGTGCATCCATACATGAATGTAAATATTGTTTGTTCGCGAGCATTATCTTCCAAAAAGTAGACCCTTCAATTGTGAATATTCTTTTCTTTCGAGCAGAACTAACAAGAGAGTTAGTTTGAGATTGTGACGACATTGGGGTGATTAGCATATCTCCATTGTTAGTGTTATTGATAATGCTTGTTCTGCTTGACCTGATGTCTTTTCTTTCAAATGTCAATTCGGAGGATGAAGTATTTGTTTTGTTGTTATTATTTGAATTATTGTTATTTGATGAGTCTGCCATTCGCATAAATGAAGTCGATGGCAATGATGATGACATGGTTAAATTTGTTGATCCACTCATCGATCCTCCATTTAGAGATGCGAGAGGATGATCGCAATTGTTCTTCATCTCCGATGAAAGCGAGAGTGTTTAATAATGATGACTAGTTAATGAATGATTGAAATAAATTATGAACGAATGAAATAAATATTGCTATCTCATCAAAGGATTATTTTCAGCACAAGCGCTTGCGTCGCTTTGGACGAACCGATAAAACAATTTTTTTAATTTTTGTTTCGGCAGGTTTTCTTGCCACACGTAATTCGAAATATTATTTTTAATACTAAATATTTTATGAAATGCTGATTATATAAGCAGCGGTAGATCAGTTGGTTAGATCGTAAGCCTAACACGCTTAAGGTCATGGGTTCGATTCCCGTTCGCTGTATAATTTTTGATATTTTTTTGGAGCGATTCTTTCATTTTCAGGATGGAATGTTGAACATGGGTTTGATTGTGAACAAACACAAAGAAAATGCCAAGATTAGAATTTCCCACAGGTCGGATGAAGTGGAGATTTGATAAATCATCTCCTTTCTATGCCTCGGATCGAAAGATCTTGCAGTCACAAGCAACCGATCAATTTACTGAATTATTTGAACGTTTTAATTATATCATTATCTTGAAAATAGCAGGAGTTGAGAAAAACGAATTGCAAGAAATAAGAAGATCCTTGTCCAATCAAGATTCCGAATTGTATTCTGAGCTATATATTGGAAAACACTCTCTCACTCGAGTAGCCATTGATGGACTGATTCGAAAGTTAACGAAAAATCACAATGATGATGATAACGAACATCAAAGGCTTGCAACCATTCTTTCACAATTTAAAGAATTATTGGTTGGAGAGATTGGATTATTGTTTACAAATTGTGAAAATTATTTTGATTTGAAAAAGGAGATTGGAAAACATGTGACCATCAAACAAGCCAAAGCAGGATCGATCGTAAAGGAAGATGTCTATTTTGAAGGAAGTACAGGATTGGCACCACATTTGACCTATGTATTTCTCAATTGTAATGTCCGTACACGAATTCGAATGGGAAGAATTGAATTGTTGGAAAAGCAAAGAATTCTCAAAGCTGGGGATGTGTGTTCTCCTGAAGTGGTAAGAATGTTAAATCTGTTGCAACTAAAAGTCATTCGTGAATGTGTAGAGTCATTGTATTTATTCAGCAAGAGAGATGCATGCATTGTAACAGATGAAATGTTAGGACGTGATTGGTTTGAGAATTGTGTGGAGGCTGCCAACCAAATGACAGCTCTTTCAATGGAATGTTCACTTTTGAATGAGCTCACTGTTATTGCTGATATTAAGAAGGGAATATTAGATTTAGTGGTATTGGACACTGAAACAGAATGTGAAATGCGTTATAGGATTCGAAAAGAACCACTACCACCATCATGTATGGACAATCATGATGATCCAATAGAGACGACGGACTCAAGCGACCATGATACTGACATTGACTATTTTGATTTGTTTTCTTAATTCCATTGATGATGATTTATAAAGAAAGTAGATCATTGATCAATGAACAATGATTACAATTAAATGGCAAATGTATGATCACTGTGAAACCTTAATTCATCCAGACTATGCAAGAGATTCTCTTTAATCGAACAGTATTGTTTAATAAATTAAAGAATACACACAACTCATTGTCTAATTTCATAGGTACCACTTGTTGTGATGTACCTAACCCAAGGAAGTGCAGAATAACCTGTCTTGTCCATAATCTTTAAATATCGAACTTGAAGACCAGAAACAGTGAAATATGGTATTTCGAATGCAACACGAATGGGACGTTTGCGTGATTCTACAAAGCTTCTTCTTAGCTTTGGGGTAGATTCGTTCTCTTCTGATTGCTTATCTAAGTGAAGTGCCTCAGCGAAACGAGTAGAAGCATTTGCCAATGCTGACAGTTCTGCTTGAGATTCTTCTGATGAGAGTGTTGGCAAGCCAACCTCGGCATGACATGTAAATTCTTTTCCACCAGGGAACTGTTTGATGGTCCAACAAATACAATCTTCTTCTGGTACATAGTCACCATGACCAACCATGCTGTTAAAAATTGGGGAATCAGCATCCTTAGGAACAGGTATATAAATTTTCACATTATTGGCTGTTGACTTGTTTTTAAACTGAGCCTTGGCCTTAATACTGTATTCTACACGTGTAGAGCCATGCATAGTTGCATGACACTCTACTAAGATTAGTGGCTTGATTCTAGTTGACAATCTATAGGTCATCAAATCAAATTCACCATCTGGAGGAACAAAAGAAATAATTCTGTCCGTCTCAAATTTGTTCAATCGCACACATTGATGGAATTTCACGTCTTCCAAATCCACTGACCTCTTTGAAGCCTTTCCTAAATTTTCAAAAAGAACCTTATCGTTGAGTCCGAGCTTCAAATCGGGCATTCCACTCAGGAAAACTCTCATGTTCAAGCGACCTTCAATTTGTGATCGAAGTGTGGTGCCTGAGTTTGAAACTAAAATATTTACGCTTTCGATCACATCCAAAAAGCATTCGTTTTTTTTGTAGAGAATACCTTCTTTACGCCAAGAAATAGCTTGTGTGAAATTTCTTGGAATTGTAATTTTGGAAGTATTTTCTTCGACATCATGACTTCCTTTCGTGATACTCTCCAAGTTGCTTTGTAATTGTTTTGTTAACATGGAAAGACCAGTTTGTAAGCCAGTTGTAAACTGTTGAAGGTTGATTGCCTGTCCTCCGTTTCCATTGTCTACTGCTAATCCCATCAACTCGGTCCAAAATTTGAAAGTATCCATTTGTTGTAACTTGTGAGATTCGTTTTTGATAAATTCTTGCAAAATCTTTGGCTCTGTTGATTGTGGATATCCAAAGTCCATCATCTCGTCAAGTAGTTCATAAACAACAACAAAATTATCCTTGATACTCTCCTCTTCTACTTCCTTAAAGTAGTCCTCAAATACTTTGTACGATTCATAGAGGAAGCAAACCATTTCCATGGCGTTACAATTGCAATTTGCAACCATCACAACTGTTGAGTGAGTGGCGCATATTTGATGAGTGTTGTGATAAGTACAAAATTAATAATCGTTCGGAGAATCATTAACGACAACATCGTGATCACAATATTATTTCAATAGAAAACCAAAATTTTACAATCATCAACACGATTAAGAATTTCAACAAATCCGTTGTTGTACACTTACAATACAAGTCCTTCTTTTGAATAAAACAAAATGAATATCCATCTTCCTCAAATACCGGTTGAATATTCTCATCTTCCTCTTTGATCACTCTCCTCACAAATTTATCAATGATGTTCCGTGGAAGGTTTCCTCTAAAATCGCGATGAATAATATTTTTTCCCTTCAAATCAAGGATATAATAAGCAGAAGGTCCTTGACTCATTTTTTTTGCTTTTGATGATGAATGCGTTGGCGAATTTTGTAATCAACAAATAAAATCTCAATCCAAACCACTCGATGCAACCTTGGACATCAAAACCCTTTAAAATAGTGAGTTGATTGATTTCATCGACGTGATGGTTGATTCAAAACAAGAGAGCAATGTTGTACCTCGTTAATTGACTCAAAAGAGAGAAATAATTTGAAACTGAAGCCAAAATTTCACCTGGCTCAGAAAACGACAGGCATTTCAAAAAAACAATTACAATCTCTGTGAATTCGTAGGTGACATTTACTCGAAACCAATGATCTATTGAAATGGTAACGCTCTCCAAAGTTATGTCCTTCTTTTCCAACAGTAATTGCCTTATTGAAAGACACAATTTGTAATAATTGATATTATGTTGTTATTGACTCTACAAAGGCGAATTGAATATTTTTGAAAATGGAAACCGTAGAGCCCGAATTAATTAATTTCAATGAACTTAATCATTGTTGGGGAGGTGGTTGGGATGGGTTGTTGTTGTTATTACCTATACTGTTGGATGTTGTTAAAAGTGTAAACAATAAATAAAGTAATTGTTCTCTCGAAAGAGAGGGTTGTGTTTCATTGGTTGCAGCATCTCTCTGATGGTTTACGAGAGACGAAGCAGAAGGGTGCAACAATGGAGGAAAATACTCTGAACTAGTCGGGACATGTAGGTGAGCAGGGTTGTTGGGTGTCAACTTTGTCGCTTTCTCGTGAAAACAACCTTCTTGGCCGCTCTCTGTCTCCTCCTGCTTTGAATGTTGCTCCTTGTTTGCATGTGGAAGATCCTTGAGGACAAGTTCATAAGGGTTTGCACGTGCATGTGGAGGATCACTGTGAAGGTGCGATGGTGGCGATTTGTTTGGCGCTTTTACCCTTAAATGGTTGTGTAGAGTTGCCAATTCTGCTTGGACATGCATGTTGCAAGGTTGTCCTGGATGAAAAGACGCGCTCACATTGTGCGCATGTATGAGTTGTTGTTGTTGTTGTTGTTGTTGGTCAAGAGAGGTGTTGGAATACATGGAAGAGGTGGGTGCGGAAGAAGAAGGTTCAGAATTTGAGGATGACGACGGGTGCTGCTCGGTTTGTGATGGTGGTGCTTGATCCTCCACCTCAACTCCATGCATGTCTTGCTCCTTTTTCTTCTTTCTTTTATGCTTGGAATTTGGGAGAAGAAAGTGAGAGGATTGAGCTCTGATGGCTTGCTTCTCCCTTTCCTTGGCTTTCAATTCCTCATCTGCATGTACAAAACTGATCATTTTGTACTTCTTTTTAGAGTTATTGAGTGGCTCCTCGCTGTTCATTCTCTTATTGGGTACAACTTGTTGGATGGATGATGAAGACAGGGAATTGTCTTGAGAGGAGTTCCATCCAGAACTAGAGGAAGAAAAGACTCCATCCATCATGATGGTTGGTATGCCTTCTTGCGATTTGGATGAAGCTAAAGAACGACTCGAACTCGTATCATCATTTTCTGGAATTAATTCAAAATAGTTTTGTTTAAAACTCTCTATATTAATCTGTTTTCTTAACCTTTTGGGTATCTTAGTTTGATGGTCTAAATTGCTTGATGAGTGGTTCTTGTTGGATACATGTGGCTTTGAGGTTGCTGCCTCTTTGGAGGTCCACAGTGGGTGTTGTTGCAACGAAATCTGGGAATTGGAGGTCGACGAGGCGGATGACTCATCTCTCCGCAGAGAAGGAGGTGATGATGGTTTGATTTCGTTGGATGAAGCGCAAGAAGATGGTCTTTCACGTTGTTGGCTCGACTCTTGAGGGTTTTTACTGATATTGCTACTTGAAGAAAAAGAACGAGAGATTGGTGATGTTGTTAAAGGAGAGGATGATGATTGTGATATTGGTGGTGGTGGTGGTGGTTGTTTTTCTTGATGCGACGATTCTTGGTTGTTGTTTTTGTTCATTCTGACAACCATTATTTAGATACTAATCCTCACGAATATTTGATCATGATACATCCACGATTTGTCGTCTTTCCCAGTTGTGGTGTTGGAAGGTTGAGATGGAACAGTAATGCGCACCAATTCACAATCTTTCAATTTTTTGGAATGAATCATAAGATTTTCCTTTTTTGTTGCATGGTATGGATAAGGACAAAATAGTGGATCCTCAAAATTCTATGTCAGGCGAATAATCCCAACGAGGACCATTTGGAGTCGAATATTCGATGCGACAAGTCTAACATGTGACATGTCAAAGAGGAAGAACTTGATCTAGTCCGTGATTCTTCATGCGCCTTAGCAACTTCAAAACAACTTGAGAGACTCAAAGCCAAAGACTGTTGCTAAGGCACGAAGAACAGCTTGTCCAGAATTATGTCCAACTTGTCTCATTCAAGCGTCATAAAGGATTTTTCTTGAAGACAATTCACGAATTTCGAAACTGGTTCCTTACATTGCTTGACATGGTACTCCTTAATTAAGATGTTAAAGAGCAAAAGGAAGTTATAAAATCGATCACAATCTTGCACACTCGAAAAACATAATTGTCTCTTTTCAAAATAACTCTTAGAATGATGTTTGATACAAAGCATTTAACTGTATAATCAATCTGAATAATTGTTCATATTCCAAAATATTGTTTACCTGTCTCCAAATTGCGGACATCAACTTTTCTAAATTATTGTCAATGATTGAACCTTTTCTTTCGATGAAACCTCTCCATTGCGAAGCGGTGATCATAAAACTTGATTAAATTTCAAGCTTAAAATTTGATGATACAATGTGCTAACAAAATGATTCAAAAATTCATCTTTCAGAGAGCATTCATTCTCTTCAATTCCTTCAACATATTTCAATGAATTTGAAGGATCCGAGATGGCATTGCGATCAAGTAATGATACAAGCTCATCAGCGTAGTATTTCAACCATCGAGAAAGAGAACCATGGCTCGAACATGAGTTCAGAGGTAGTGATGACCGTTGTTGTTGTTGTTGTTGTTGGTAGTGATTGAAATCAGACATTTTTTGGTGCAACCAAATTTGATTTTGGAAACCGCACGTTGGTGTTGGAACCCTATTTCCTCAACACACATTGACGTGAAACGAGCTCTTCCAAAAGGTTCGAAAGGGATTGTTTCGTCAGATCAGGAAAACAAGTTCTGATAAAATCACAGCCGAAACTCGTCATCAAAGAACAAACTGGAAGGTGATTGTTGACAGAGTTGGCCAACAACCGAAAAAAAACATTTTCATCACTCTCGTCACCTGCTGCTACAACGACCACTACTGACTCATCACACGCGTTCCTTCCTATCGCTGCTACTGCCACACTAGAACAACACTGATCATCATTCTCTTCCACAACGCACATTACTCCATCATCAACATTTAAAACGACAACACAAATGGTCAAGGAAGGATACTTGTTCAAACAAGAAAAGTCTTCTCTCCGTAAAAATCAGCACTGGCAAAAGTACTATTGTATTTTGACAGCTGATCGTTTAGATTTATATGAAAAAGAAGGTCAAAAGAATGTGAAACTGAGCATTAAAATTAAAGATAAATATGTCGCAGAAGGATGTGATAACTTTTCGAGAAAAGTTGACACTTTCAAGATTGAAGAATCATCGAGTAAGTACAACTTGGTACAAATTCAAATATAATAATGATGATGATAATGATGCATAATGAAAATGATTTGCTCAATGATTCGCACTTGAAAACAATAATATTTTGAAATTAAATTGCTGCTCCGAATCATCGTCTGCGATGGTGTTGACATTTAAAAAATTTTTGTCATGAACTTTTTCACACACCTCTCTGGTCACTTCCATCACAACATCATTTCACACACCTGATGGATAAATAGAAAAGGTCCATTATTTCAATTGTGCATCACCTTCCGAGTACAAAGCTTGGATGAATATGCTTGCAATTCATGGAGCGAATCCTATTCAACCTCCCTATCAATCAAGAGAACATTTATTTAGCACAGATCTCAACGATCTTTTTGGATTTGATGAATGGTTGAAGGAAGTTAAAAATTCAGTTTCAAAATCCTATCCATCTGTGATTGCACACTGGTTTTTATTTGTTTATGACAAGAAGGAGAAGATATTTATTCCTCGAATGGTCTTAATGCATGAAACAGGAATTGTTACATGCTACAGTAAAGAAAATGCTGTAAGTAGTTGGATGAGTTGTGATTATAGTTTGACACATTCTCTGTTTGTAATGGACTTTCATGATCAAAACTATGAAACATCCCAAACTGTCATGTACAATTACGATGAAACACACACTCACCAACTTTTATCAATTACAGAAAGAAGTATTTAAATTCACCACCAATGATGCCGAAATTACCATTTATTCCCAATCTGAAGCTGTATTTTATGATCCGATCTCCATTAAACAAAAGGCAAATATTTTACCTGAGGAACAATTAGATACTGCTCTCTTGACACCCATTACATCAATTATTTCTGTAAAAACAAATGAAAAGTGGCTCATTCCTACACCTTATTCTGAGAAAGCCATGGATGCCATTTGCAGATATAGAATTAATATTCGTACAAATTGTAAGTGATGATTATTGAGTTCATCAAATTTTGATATTGAACTTTAATTAGATGACGATGTTGTCATGTTGGTGGCAAAAGAAAAGGCAGAAATTTTGGAATTCATTGGAGCAGCTCAAAAGTCTGGCTCCAAGCTCACCATTAATGTCAAACACATCAATGAAGAAATTGATGACAATGGAGATATTATTCGTGACAGCTACATTCTCAGTGCTGTTAAAGATTCTTGCAAAATTTCTCTCGCTAAAGGAAAGGTATGTAAATCCATCGATTGATCATCTTGTTGATCACAATGCCATTCATCAAAGATTTTGGAACCTTTTGTTGCTCAAAACAAATTTGAAACCAGCGTAGAAACGGATGAAATTGTGGAAATTCTAGAATCCTACAAGAATCAAGGTATTACATTGATCAGAAAAACAGATTCTAATGAACAAGGTCTCGTTCCTGCTCACATCGTTCAAGAACTCCGAAAAAAAGAAATTCCAAAAGATTTGGACCAAACTGTGAAAAAAAAGACAGCAGCTCCGAGAAGATTGCCAGATCGAAATGCAAAGAATATTAGAGAAAGTTTGGCAATTACTGAAATGCAACATGAATTATTTGAGAATGCAATTGATAGAAAGAGTAAGTAACTTGAACAACTTTTGGAGTTTTCGAATGTTCACCTTTTTTTCATGTTGATCACTATTCACTTCCAAAATTGTGAATTTTTCAAACGTTCACTTTCATTTGTGGCACCATGTTGATCATAATTCTTCTAGATCCAAAAGCAAAGCCTCCTGAAATGCATCCCTACGAGCTCAGTAAGGAAGAACAATCTCAAGCAGCAAGTTTTCCTCCTCCACCTCCTCGTCGTTTCACACCTGAAGTTGAAGTTGCATTTAAGAAAGTATCAGAGATTTCTGGAACAAGCGTCACCACAACCTTGTCTTCCACTTCAACCTCTCAAGAACTAACAAATACCGCAACGGACAAGCAACCTCCTCAAATTCCAGAGGCAAAACCTAAAAAATCTTTCATACATGCAGTATCAAGCTCAATGGACAGTTTGACACAAAACTCTACAACTTCGAATCCAAAGCTTCCTGTTGGTGCTGTGAATCCACTTTCTGGAAGAATTCCAGTTGGAGGAGTGGGACTTCCAATTAAGACAACACCTGGAACACCTCAGGATAAGGTGACTCCAGGTGAATCCAAAGACTCTAATTCGACACCATCTGATAAGAATGATGATAAGAGTATTGATAATTTTGGAAAATTGACAAAGGAAAATGAAACTCTCAAGAAACAAATTGAGACTGAAAAGGAAAATTCAGATTATTTAACCAATCAATTAGGAAAATTGAGAGAAGAAATTGCAACACTAAAAACCAAGAATCAAGCTCTTGAGAAAGTTAACACTGAAAATGTTGAGAAACTCAAACAATATCAAGGTTCACAATCCAACAATGAACAATTGAAACAAATCAACAATCTTCTTGACACTATTAATCGTCTCAAAGACGAACATCAGAAGGCTATCGAAAAGATCAAGAAAGATCACAGTGAAGAATTAGAAAGAACCACCAGAAAACTCACCTTAGAATTTGAGACTGAGAAGAACAGTTTGTTGAGAAAATTGGAGGAACAACAAAAGAAGATTTCCAAGCCAGTCAATCCATTGCTTGCAAACAAGCCAACAGTTGGAAGTAGCAGTGTCAGCACTATCAAGTCAGCAGGATCCAGTCTATCAACAAACTCGTCTGACTCTTCTTTGGAGGATCTCAAGCGTCAACTTGAGCAAGAAAAGGCTCTTAGATTGGAAGAGACAAGAGAACTCAAAGAACAACTTAGAGCCATCTCCAAAAAGATGGAATTTGAGAGAGAACAATATTTACCACTCATGCAATGGGTACAATCTCAAAAACAATAAGTTGTTAAGAGTTGTTAAAGACCTGTTAAAGACCTCAGAGATTGATGAGCATGGTTGCAAACCATATCGTGCCCTATTATGCTGTACCATAAAAAACAATATCAAAATAATCTTATTGTCTCTTCTTCAAATTTCTTTTAAAATTACATAATGTTATTTGTCTATGATTAATTACAATTTCAAAATATTCCTACAATGATAGGAAGACAATTATCTTCGTTCAGAAACAGAGACCAATTTGTATGGCTCAGCTCCTTGTTTGATCATGTATGGTAATGGCTCGAAAATCTTTGCTTCAATAATCTTTGCATGTTGAGATCCGTGAGCTTGAATTTTAGCACGAACAAAATAATTAACTCCGGCAACCACCTGTCTCTCCACTGCGATCACTTTTTCAACGCTGTACGAAGCATAATCAGTAGTACTCAATTTTGAATTCAAGAATTCACCCAAAGCCTTGATGGTTTGTTTGTTTCTTTCCAACGATTTCCCACCAGGAACAACTCTTGCTTCCGATGGTGATTGGTTTGCTAGGAACAACAAACCGACAATCAAAAACAAGGCAACAAGAATGATTTTCTTCATGATGATGCTACAACGTGCAATTCGGTGTAAGTGTAACGATATTTGAATATTTTTTAAATCTAATTATTGTAATTAACAGTGGAATACAAATATGTACATTTTGATGCTTAGTAGACATCATCAGCTTTGAAGCACGAATTGTCAGGTCATTTACATTGATTCGTGCAAAAAGGAATTTCATCTTCATATGTGATTCATTCATCACCATTTGTTTCTTTCAAGAAGGTGACTTGCTTGTTCGGTTGTCCACACAAGTTGACCCTTCGAAGTGATCCCAACCATCTTTCTTCATTTGAAAAAAAAGACAAGAGATCTCTCAAAAGATGGTGCTACTGACTCGCTCAAATCAAAGACAACAGAACATTCGTGTTATCCATCACGGTCGCCATACATGTGGTGGTGGTATTCACGCGACAAGAACCTTGTGGTCACTACTGATCATGGTCCTAACTCTGTCCATCGCGATCATGATCATTCAACAGAACAACACACTTGCATGTAATCCTCCAAGAGTTGGAAATTGCAACATCTTTCCACCAGAGGATGAATGGAATCGTGACATTAGCAACGATCCAGTCGATTTTATGAGTGATTGTTACTTGACTAAACAACCTGGTAATTTAAAAGCAGATTTCAGTGAAGCTTATTACGACTCGACGTATGGTGTGATGGTTCGAGCAGGAATTCCATTTGTTCATGTGAAGGGAAATTCAATTCCATGGACCAGTGTTCAATTTGATCCAAATGGATATCCCGATGAATCGGATTTTACTTCAGCTCCCATTCCTCTATCTGCTCCCATTGAATTTCCAAATGACACAACCAAATATGGCTATGGTGACATGTGTTGGCTCTCGATACAGATAATTGTAAACTCTACGAAATGTACTATTCCTATGTGAAAAACAATGCATGGTATTGTTACAGCAATGCCATGTTTGATCTCAATCAGAGAAATGCCAGCATGTTCAGACATCCATCCTTGACAAGTGTCACCAGTGCCGATGCTGCTGGTTTGTCCATTTATGCAGGTTTGGTCAAGTATTCAGAAGTTGCTGCAGGGAATATCACTCATGCCATTCGATTCACTCTTCAAAGTGCTCAAAATGGATATATTGCTCCAGCAAAGCATTTTGGACCTTCTGGAAACAAAGATTTAACAATAATGCCTTATGGAACTCGAGTGAGATTGAAAGCATCTTTTGATTTGTCAAACTTTTATGGTCATTCTTTGGTCATTTTGAAAGCTTTGAAAAAGTATGGAATGATTTTTGCAGATCAGGTAAGTGGTGTGAACATTGTGGTGGTAGTAGTGGATGATGAAGAGGATTGATGGGACCGTCAATATTTTGAAATTATATATTGTCAATGTTTTTCACATGATTACAAAAAGGGATCCAATTGGTTTTTAACACGAGAACCCAATGATAATTGGAACAGTAATGATTTGAGTCAATTGAAAAGAGTTCCAAGCACTGCTTTTGAAATCGTTCGTCGTGTCAGCACTGTCACCAGAGGATTCACACCTTCCAACTCCAGAGACGTGTAATGGTGTTTCCTATCAACCCAACAATGCTCCAGTCTTTAAGCCAGCTCTGAATTGTAATTCACAACCAACTCCACAACCCTCTCCAAAACCTTCACCAAAAGTGAGTCCAAAACCAAATTCAAGTTCTGTTGGTGGAAAGAATGCCACAACGAGTAGAGCTGCCAATGCTGCTTGCTCTCGTACGATTGGAATATTGATGAATGTGGTGGTGATGATGATGGTTGTGTTGTTGTGGTAATGAACAGTCTTTGGCATTAAGTCATTGACAATATCAAAAGGACCATTTTGAAATCGGTTGTTTCCTTCAAACAGCAAAAATATTTGGCACACCTTTGCAAACTTAAGATGCATCCATACGCCACCAACAAACTCGCAAATTTGAATATACTATTAATCATAAACCCAGTTGATCATTCTTTTGTAAAGTCAGAAAATCTTTTTTTTTAGATCTTTAAAAAAAATGCGAAAGATCAAACTCATCAATTTTCCCTCCCGAAGCAGCCATCAATCCCTACGGCTCAATCAATTTCCATCTCTGTTTAAAGACGGTGGAAGCTTTGTATTTTCTTCATCATCCCAAACCACGACAACAATAGGGAGAATGAATCATCTCAGCATCAACCACCTCTACAATACCATTTCTCAACATCGAAATTTTCATCGTACTACTCTCGTTCCGAAACGAAATTCGGAGGAGAACAGTGGACAGCCTGCTGTATTCGAAATAAATAACATCATCATGTATTCTCACCAAGTTTATGCTCTACCATCAATAATGGATTATAACAAGCTCATTCCTGATTCAGTCAAAGACAAGCAAGAATTGATTGATCTATTAGAGGATACAAAGAACGTTCTCAATTATGTCTTGTTTTTAGGATTTGAAAAAAAATCAACTGATAGGCTTAAAGAATATCAACATTTCAAGTTTAAATTTGGTCGAGACAAATTAGTTTCAATACTGAAATTAGCAAACGACCACAGTTCTCACGCTCCGCTACAAAAACCTTCTTTTGAAGCAATTATGACCATGGTTACTGATAAGTTTAATCACGATTCTGTTATTGAAATGGTCAACCAATATTGTCACTGCATTAACAAGCAATTAAATCGATGTAGTGAATTTTTAAAATCTGAAAATTCGGACGAAAAACCAGCCCTTACTGATGAACAGTTCAATGAAATCATCAACGAAGCTTTTCAAGATGCATCCAAAGTTAACACGATTCTTTCAAAATTTTATGACATGGCTAATGTAGATCCACTTGATGACGATATTCTCAACTTAGAAAAAAATCATCCGATTTTTTTATTTTTGAGAAACAAGACCAGACTACTTGAGATGACAAAAGATCTACAGAAGCATGATGAAAAGTTGAAAAATATTAATCTATCGAACATGTCAGAAATGAGCAACGAAGAATTAACTATTATTTGTGACATGATTCAAAAACGAGCTCTCTTGCAAATGTCTACTCTTCAAGTTGCTGGAGCTTATGTAGATATAACATTGGGCACCCATTTATGCAAGTTATTGATGAATAATGATCCCAATTACGAAAAGGACCAAATTCTTTCGAGATATGTAATATCTTTACAAATACTCATGTACATGTATCTATTTTTGAAAGAGTATGTACTGGTGGTTAACTTGGGCGTCAATTATGATTTTACATGTGAGGATCCAACGGACGTGCACCATTTTGTCGTTCAAAACTTTAAGATTGTGTCAGACACTGTGCCTTTAAGCACTACTCAAAATCTTAAACTTGACACTCATCTTCCTCTGGTAGAGTTTATTCCATTGTTGCGAGGACTTGCACTTCAATTTGCCAGTCAAGCTAAGGAGTGTATTTCGCTCATCAAAATGAAGCTGAATGGCAAATCTTTCGAATTCATCGATATCTATGACAAGGAAGTGACAACAGTTCTTAAATTTTTCAAACGAGGCATGATGGTCATAAGAGCTGCTCGGATTCTGCGATTTGTCATTCAAATTCTCATAATTTTTTTCATCCTGCATTTTCTAGACAAACAGTTGTTTGGAAGCGTGGATTCGTTGTTTCCAAGAAGTAAATAATTTTGATCTCTTGCATTTTGGAGAAGAAAATTATAAAGATGTTCAAAGTTATTGTCAAAACTAATGGAACAGAAACGCCACCACTGAAATCTCAATGTGCCTGTACGAAATTCCTTACAGTAATGTCAAACAAAAATGATAGAGCTTATTTTGTGAACATGTTTTTATCAATTACACGGTTCCGTGAATGAATTTATGGAATGTAACGAGCATCAACGATTCCGGCTTCAGCATCTGATTCTACACCACATTCATCACTTCCTCTAAGGATCTTGAAATATCCATTATCTCCCCAGGCTGTAGACCATGAGTTCTTAATTCTCCAGTAAGGAACTCCATTTTCGAATCCCCAACCAACAAGGAGCACTGCATGATTGACT
Organism: Naegleria fowleri; assembly: GCF_008403515.1. Taxonomy (NCBI): domain Eukaryota; phylum Heterolobosea; class Eutetramitea; order Acrasida; family Naegleriidae; genus Naegleria; species Naegleria fowleri. The sequence goes on along the minus strand of NW_025407938.1, from coordinate 323,583 downwards.
TCTTCAAAGTGAGGCATTTCGGCATCATTCAAACCAGCAGCCTTCAATTCTTCTTTGGTAACATGACGATAGACACCATGCTTGTAATTTCTCAAGTCTGGATACACTTCAAAACCAATTGCTAAAGGTCCATTGGTATAAACTTCATGCATCATGTGCAATTCCATGTCTGGTGCACCATAGTAGCCACCTACAAAGTAATAGTTAGTAGCATGGAGACGCTTTTGCATAAAAGCTGGGCATTGTTTGTTGTTGCACTTGCCAGTATCTTGTCCTTGATATGGGTCACATCTAACAGATTTTGTGAAGATAAAAATTATTTCCACAACTCGAAAACCTTCTTCTATTACTTACTGTTCAAGAGTAAGACCGTAATCTTGTGAATACTTTCCAACCAAGAATGGGAAACCACCATCACATCCTTGAGAGTAAGCACTACAATCAACAATATCTTGAGGACTGTAGACTGGAGTTTGAGTAAGGTTGGTCAAAATTCTAACACGAGAACCGAACATGTCTAATTTGTTGAACGTGTGTGAAACAACTCATGTCAATAATATACTACATTATTCACTTACCTGATGAAGAGAAAGCATAACAAGATCCACATTTTTCTTGGTTACGAACAGGCACGACATAATCACGTCCCTTAACGTTGGTCCAATCGAATTCAGCTGGAAGTGAAGCTCTCAACTTCTTAGCATCCACTGCCTCATAGGAATCAGTTCTTGGATTGTAGAGATGAATAATACCAGTTTCCTTTTGAGCTCTCAACATCTTGGCTTGCATCTTTAAAGCATTGCGTCTGTGAGAACTTCTTCTACCACCAGAAAGTCTCTTCAATTCAGCAAAGGTCATTCCTTCAAACTTTGGTTGAGGAGCAGCCTTCCACAACTTTTGAGCCTTGTTCAAAGCAGCAATGTACTTGTCATTGTTTCTGAAAACAGTGTTCTCTTCATAAATTCTCTTAATCTTTTCCTCGGCATGGTCGAATACTTGGACAGTCTTGGACTTTTCAGATGCTGTTTTGAATCCCTTGAAACAACCCCATTGCTTGGCAGCGATGGTCTTGTCGTGATAAGTACCAACGAAGGTTTGGTCGCAGTGTGAGGTCACAACAGTTTGATTGTTGACAATGGATTGAGTGTAGTTGAAGAATGCAAAGTATCTCATATTGTCAAGTCTAATTTCCATTCCTTGATCCTATTTGTTATGATGAAACCAATATAAAGTTAAACATTCAAGAAAGAACAAATACTCACATAAATCATGGTGAAATGGCCTCTAATGGTTGGTTTACCCAACAAAATAGCAATGTTTGGTTCCACAAGTCTTACGTTCATAATACTGAGTTGAGTGGTTGGTAATTGCTTTTGGTCAATCGAGCATTGGTTGTAAATAACACTGTTATCATAGTTGAGAGGAGTCTTGTAGAATGTCCTGTATCAAATGAGAGCAATGAAGTGATGATGGGTTGTGTGTGTGGTCATTCAAGATCATCAAAATGCATCATGAGGAAAAAATCATCAAGAATTTCATCAATCACCAGTTCAAGAAGAATTTTCGTATCAATTCAAAAACTTACCAATCACCTATTATATATCATCCAAAAGGTTGAATTGTTATCGCAACAATCATAATTATTTTGAATTTATGAATTTATAAATTTTCGGGTGAAAGATGAGCTCACGTTCTCATCGCCAAATAAAACAATTAAAACATACCATAAACATTTTCATAGAGACAATGAACTGGAATGTCTGAGAGCACCATGTCGGTTGTGGTGCAAATCAAAACACCCAACACGAGGAGGGTTGCAATGACGAATTTAAACATTTTTTTTGAAACGAAAACTCGTTGTCGGAGCGAAGGAAATGCCTTCTCCGAGCAACTCCGTGCATTGTTTAATAGGCTGAAGTATAAAACACATCCAAACGTAAAATGTACTTTTCAGAGGTTTCAGTCACTGGTAAACCTTCATGTTCGAGTTGCTTGATATCTTGTTCAAAGATAATGGCCATTCCTGTTTTGGGTTTTAATGTGAACTCAAATCCTTTCTTTGTGAACACAGTTTCTCCTCCCTCAAAATCATCATTCAAATAAATCATAAAGGTATAAAAACTCTTCCGTCCAAACCCATCGCTATTTGAAAAATCAATATGTTTCCCAAATTTGTGTCCGGATTTAAAGTGTTTATATTTGATGGCTCGAAATTGTGGATTCAATCCATAGAGTGGACGATCCATATCCATAAAGTGGTGGGTTTGTGGCAAAAAAGATCTAACTCTTTCAAACAATATATTTGCAAACTTGTCATCATTAATAACATTTCTACAACATAATCTATTTCCAGTGTATTTGATGTCATATCCCATGAGGTTCATGCAACGAATAATTTCTTTGCATTCCTTCGGAGTGAGACAATTTTCAAGTGTATAGCAAGTGACTGTAGATTCAGTGCCATACAGATCGGATTTAGTTATGTATTTTTGTGCTTGAATATTGTCTTCTTGCTGGAAGAAGGAAGGGTCGAGGTGTTCGGAAAATGTCATTTTGTTGTAAACTGAACTTTTATGTGTGATTCAACCAATGAACGCTTGGTCACCATCAACTTCGAAAAGACGCTCACGACATTCAAAATCAAAAACGAATTTCGAAAATTCCACCAACACCTTAGAGTGTGTGAATAAATAGAAATTAAAAACACCACACTATCCAAATATCATGTTGAGAAAAACCATGGTTTGATCATGTTCTGAATCTATTCTATTTTGGTGAATACATTCCAAGCTTTGTGTCAAACATGAGTTTTGCTTTTTGTTGCTTGTTGAAGAACGTTCTTCTCACTCGAATCTTGATAAGCTCATCTATTGCAATGAACGAGAAAGGAAAGAGAAAAATAATGATATAGGCATAGAAAGGGTAATTGGGCCATGATTGTACGCTCGATGGTCTTGATATGATAATGTGTAGGAATGTATAGAGCGCTTGTAAAATTAAACAAATAGGCATAATCACCCACCACAAAGGATTCAAAAAGAATTTCACAGTGATAATGGAATACACACGATGCATCGTCCCAACGGAGAGGAAAATCCAATAATAAACAAGACAAAACATCGTAATCGTTTGGGCATAGGTAAGAACACTGTTGAATGCTACTCCTTGTCTGATTTCTGATGGAATTTGATCTCCCCAAATCATTCCAACATTTGAGATGGAAACAGTTTCATCCATACACATGATAGTCCAAAAGTAAACAAGAAATGCAGCTGGAATGGGGAGGCAGAATCGTAACATGGTCAACAACAATTTCCAAATATACTTGCTTCTCTTAAATTCATTCTTTGAAGAAATTAAATCCATAATCTTTGGCTCTATTGGAGTTCCCAATAGTGAGAAGGACATGAGTGGAATGATCACAAGTATAAGCCAAAGAAATTGAATGCCAGTAAAAAGGGTGGAAGGAAGTGCCATCACAACTGATAAAAGTTGAATGAAAAATAGACACATACAGGATGCAAATAGGAATGCAAGAGATTGTCGAATGTTGTGTACCATTTTTCTACCTTCCTTAATGAGATGGAAAATAACGGAGAAGGATGAAATTGGAGTCTCCGACTGATGAGTAGTAATATGAAGGGCACAAGGATACGATAGGAATGGAGAAATATCTTCTTGTAAATCTGAAACTTCCTCTTGAAGGTTGTCAAAGTCCATTGGCCTTAAATGCTGTTGTGTACTGGGATCTACGGCAATAGAAATATTTGCTTGGTTGAATGATCTCGAGTTGTTAATATTGATCGATGATCCAACACAACATACAACTTCATGATTCTCCTGTAATACTTCGATCATTTCTTTAGTTGAGACGGGAGTACTGTCTGAAAAGAGAGAAACAAGCAAGGGTACGTCATCAACAGTCTTCAAGTGTTCCCTAATGTTTTGAATACCATGTGGCAATTTCGCCTTCAAATCTTCTAAATCCAATTCCACTTCTTTTTCATTTAAAGAAATGCAGCAATTCCAATCTACTTCCATACCAATTTTTGATCCAAAGGCCTTTGTTTTTTGAGTATTGTACTGAGAAAAGTGGATGAATCTAATTCCACAATTTTCTTGTAAGTCTCTAACAAATTCAGCCAAATCTCTCTTGGGTTGTTGCCTAAAAGCAGCTACTCCTAATAAGATTTGTCCTCTTTGCATATGATCTGCAGCATTGATATACTTTTCACTATCGAAAATATCACCTTCAGAGTGCTCATCAAGTGGTGTTGCAGAGGGAGACAAAGTGTGTGAAATATTTACAGATGTAGTTGTCTCCTTTCGTGAAATATTGATGATATCTCCTTTTCCATTCACTATATGATCATATTTCTGGTCAATGGGGGTATAAGAGATTGCCAGGCAATATAAATCTCTTCGTTCTCTCCAGTTCTTCACAATTTCCAAGATATTATCTTTTAAATGTTTGTTGAGAGGTCTAATGTCAGTTCCTGAGTAATAGTCAGAGCAATATTCTATAAGTACCTCTGGATCACCAAAAGAATGCAATTGTTTTTCTTGTTTGTCATATTCCACAATAATAGAGCTCATTTCGCCTATTGCTGACTGAGTATGAAGACGTTTCTTAAAACTAAACGACTCAATCACACTGTCTGAAAACCCAATTTCTTTTCCAAGCAAGTAAGCATACTTTTTCCACAGATGGGATTTTGCATCAAGCATTCCCTCAGTTTTGTCAAAATCAGGTAATGGCGATGATCCCGTTACTAAAAGACTTAAACCTAGTGGCTTTAAGGAATTTGTATGTGACATCCAATTTGGATCAGAAAAACGAATGACATCCACTTCTCTCGAAGCAGTTCTATCAAACAGTACATCTAAAGTAACAATTTCTTCTGGTTTTTCTGTATGAATAGCATGATGAGATGTAACATCAGTTGTTTGTACACCAGATGGAATTTCATGAGATGATAATTCATCTTTTGGAAGTCCATCTATTGGCCTTTCATTCTTTTTACCAGTATTTTCTTCAGGTCGCTCAGGGACTGTGGAAACTGTCTCAGACGGAAGAACCTCGTCATTAGCTACATTGCCCACCATTTCATCTACCTCGTCACCCATTCCTAAATTTCCTTGACTTTTGAAATTCTTGTCACTTTCTTTGAGCTCAATTTCGCTTGCTAAATCTGCAGAATCTTCTGGATTGTTGTAAACAGAGACTGCTTGGCTAGGTGTGCTGTTTCTTCTTTCTCTCTGTGGATATTTAGATGAAGTTTGTGGATTAATCTCAGAATATTGATCTTCAGATATGTCCATGCCACTGACTGCACCCATATCTCCACCCATGTGTCTGCTTTCATCTTCTCCTTTCATGAACAAAATTTTTTCAGGAGCATATAACAAATCAGCTAAAAGTCCTGTTCTGTTAATAAAACATAAAGCAGTAATTGTTCCAAGTACAGTCAAATTGTCATAATATCTAGCATTGGCAGTAGTAATGACTTTGAAAAAATTTTTCAATTGCGTTCCAACAGGAATCTTCATGGGTTTGTGTCTATTTTCTTCTGTTATTTGCACTCGTTTTTGGTGATCTGAACTTGTTTCGTTTTTCAAAGGTTTCATTAAAATTTCGAATAGAGACAATAATCGAGAGTTTGAGGTAGAAAGACAAAGTAGCCAATAGCCTGGAAATGCAATAGGTAATGCTACTAAGCTCACATAGACAGGCTGAACCAAACCGAGCGTGACCCAATCATATGATCCACCCTCAACACCAATTCGTATCACATTACATATCACAGTAAGTACAAAGCCAATATATGCCACAATGGTTAGCACAGATATCAAGTTATTAAGCTTAATTTTCAAAGGCATTTTCTCTTGTTGATTTCTGTAGTCTGTGTAAGAGTCCTCAATGTACTGACTCATGGGAGTGTCTAAAACTCGATAGAGACCAACTTTATCCACCATTTCATATTTGATGTGACTATCTTCTAGATCTCTCTTTGTATTGGCTGTATAAATTAAATCATCTTTCACAAGCAATACATGAGGCATTTTACTCCATGCTTTATCTCTCAGTACGAATATCATCTTATAGGGAATCATATTAATTCCTGATTGCATAATTGTTTCATTAACTCTATAAAAATACTTTTTTGATTTCACAAACATACCCTCAAATATATTTCCATCCTTACTTTTCATGGAAAAGTTAAAATCGTGTTTCTTAAGGTTCGAAAATTTATGTTTGAGTAAACTAATGACAACTCGGTTCTAAAATGTTTAAAATTTGTCGTTCAATCAATGCAATCATCTTGCTGAAAAACTTACCCTTCGATAGTGTGACACGACTGTAACAATAAAAAAGAAGAGCAAACTTAAAGTCAAAATAGATGCCTCAACCACTAATCTAATTGCACCATATTGGTCATAGAATGGTACTCCATAAAACTTGAGAATACCAGATATGTACAAAAGTAAGCATGAAAATAAAACTAGTAGAAAAAGCATTCCACCTCTAATTGGGCTTTTTTCGAAAAAGTACATCCAACACAGAAGAAAACACAGAATTTCCTGTACGACGTTCTATCCTAAATATTGTTTCTTCAAGTGATTGGAATAATATTCTGAAAATAATAAATTATTTAATAACAATAAATAATAATTTTCATCACTTACTGTTTCGCTTCTGCTGTTGTTATCCCTCCGAGGTGGCTTTGAGCATATTTTGATAATAGAGAAATATTATCATACACCTCTATATTGCTGGTGTTATTAGTAGTGAGGATAGGTTCCGAAGTATTATGTGAAATTACGTCTGTACTTTTCCTTGTTCCTATTTGTGAAGCGACGGATTTTCCACCTCTTGTTGCCATGATGGAGGAAGTACTACCAAAATTTCCACGAGCACTTCGAAGGACAGAAACTGGATTCCTTCTATGAGTTGGAGTTTCTAAATAACTTGAAACGTTCGGGTGAGGTTCTAGAATTGGAGAGGGTTCCGAATGCGACGTCGAGTGTAAAGAAGGAATAATATGAGTGTTATTAATTGATTGTTTGATTTCAGCGTTAGACGATGAAGTACTTTGACGAACATCTTGTGGATCATTATTCGCACTCATGCAGGCTTCTGTAGGACAATCAACCACGATGGACGGTTGTTGTGTGTGTTTCGATTTCGAAGAGTCTGCTGATGTAACATTGATCGAATGACTTGATCCGATACTACTAATTTCAGCCTCTCCTCCCGATGATGATTTTCTTGGATGGTCTTCCGCACTCATTTTCCAGAGCCATCCAACCAGTAGTACGAATCAACACCTATGTGAGAGTATTTTTTTCAATCCTTAAAAATTGAACGAAGAGATGAATTTTAATGAATGTTTTTGGAACCAGCAATATTATTCATGAATAATTTTATTGAGAAAGGAAAACATAGCGTGGAGTGACAAAAAGTGCTCTCTCATATCGAGGCTCCGAATAATGTTCTTCTATTTCTTCTTCAGTCATAAATAAGGTGTTTTTTGATGCAAGGTTGTGCTTGGATGATGTTTGGAAATAGGTCGAAGTGATAATGTTTTCTGATTCAAGCATCTTTAAGACTGTTCTGATATCATGTGCTGAAATTACTCCAACGGAAGAGATGAGAGTTTTTTCCAAGATGCCAGGATGTCTCATTATTCTTGAAACAAGACACCTTTTAAAGTTTTGTAACAAGCTTTCGTTAAGCTCGCCATTCAGTTGAAGAAATACAGAGATTGGTCTGTGTAACATCACACCATTGTCATGGTATGGAATGGTATGTAATTTAGCCTCCCGTGAAGTCATAAACCTTGATTCTTTTTCCGAATTAATTTCCATAACACAATCAAAATTAATCAACTGTTGAATTATCTCTTGTAGAGAAAACTCGACTTCATCATCAGAGTCAAATAATGATGAAAATTCTTGTTGCAGTTCATTCATAGAGGCTCCTATGTTTGTCTTTGCGGCGATAAACTTATACACAGAAATGATCGAGTCAATCCAGAATGCACAATTTTCATGCTTGGTCAATAATAAATACTCTACAATGGGTTTCAATTCTTGACATTCAAGATTTTCAAGCAAATGAATATCTTGTTCAGAAAATTCTCGTGGTAGAGACTTCTGAGCTGCAAAGGTTTGAAAATATGCAGAAATTTCGGATTCGGTTGGAGGGTGATCATCTTTTTGTTTTTTTGAAAGAATTTCTTCTTCCTGATTGTCATCCGCTAAGAAATCGTCCAGCTTTCTCTTATTCTGACCAGAAAGTTCAATTGAGTATTCGATATCTGACATAACTGTGCCATATTCAGCAATTGTTCTCTTGGCTAACGTTTGGTGTTCCTCTCCAAGCGTGTTAAAAAGGTCGGCCTCCATCACAGAAGCAATGCTGATATTCCATTCTGGCATTTGCAAAGCTCCTTGTGAGCTCCTAATGTTAGTTCCCTCAGCAATAAAATGTGAGTCGTGTTCGCCATGTCTGATGGCACCAACCCTTAGTAGGTGATTGCTTACTCCTCCTCCATCATCCTCGTCCAGTTCTTTATCACTCCTGCCTGCTTGATTTCGTTCCTCATCTGTTAAAGGTGTTACCTGTGGAATTAGTTTTATCTCTTTGAGTATCACTAGACTCATACATGCTGCAACAGACCCTCCAGATGCCTGTGGATTGAAACAAGGCCCGTCTTTTGAATAAATTACCTGCTTAGTCTCATATTCGTCCTCGTTCTCAGAATCCTCCTCCATATCAAGCATCAATGCTGCTTTTCTAAATTTTGGTGCATCTTCAAAAACTTCTGGTGGAAAATGGCTAGAAGTCATTCTTGCTGAAAAGTTAACATTAAGATGATATCCTTTCATACGGAGGCCTCGCTTTGACTTTGAAATTATTGACTTATTTCGAAGGGTTAAGAAACATTGACTTATTTCTTTGGGCCTGAATCGCTTTACGAGTCTGTTTGCCAACTTTACGTCATAACATTCGTCCGGTGTCAACAGAATAATCTTGAAAAGATTTTGTAAGGACGCATTTCTTAACTGACTCTCTAAGGATGCATCACATTCGGAAATATCTGTCGAACATAAGTCCTCGTTTTTGATCCCTTCAAATCTAATAATCTTAAAATGTCTATTTACATCTTCGATATGTTTTGGAAGCTCAAAATTCATCAAGGGGTTTTGGGATGCGTTTGATCCCATCTTATATTGGTCTTTACAGCTTTGAACAAGATCTGTTATAGATATATTTTCAATATTTGGATTGTTTTTCATCAATTCTCTATGACCTACGGCTAGTTCAAGCGCACGACGACACCAAGGCAGCTTCCTTAGAACATTAGTCCATCTTAGTCTACATCTATTTGCTGTCATACCTCCGCCAATAGAGTCAGCCAACTGTTGCCATTTAATTGGCTTAGCTAAAAAGGTTCCAGTAGCAGGATCAAGTTCTCTAATTTTTGACAAACCTTCAAGTAATTTCAAATCCTGTTCAGTAGTCCATTTCTGGTCTCTAGTTGGCAGTGTCTTTTCTTTGGGTTTGTTCTTTTTTTTTCTCCATTTAACTGTTTCTGATGCTTTATCGATAAATAGTCTAGATACGTATCCGAGACGTTTCGCGGTTGGTCCTGTTTTTTCTTGTTTATCCTTTGTATCATCTTCGTTGCTTGTTTGTTCCTCCTCGTATTCAATCTCATCATCATTGACAATAAAATCATTGTTCTTGGTACTTCTTCGTTTTCTTGAATTTCTGATCGATGAATCTCCATCAATTCTATTTGTCAAGATTTCTGTTCTATACCTATAGAAATAAAGAATAACTTGTTCTACAGGATGTCTTAATTGTTTTGCAATGCTGGAACACTCCTCTGGAGAAGGGTGCTTATTATCCTTGTAGAAGGATTCCAATATTCTCAGGTGGCGTACTGTAAAATGGCGCAATTCTGACCAGCTAGTTCTTTTTCCAAGGTCAGGTATTTTTGAGAAGATTGACGTTTCTTCCGTTTTTTGCTCGTCGTCACTATCAGTTGTTTCATTTCTAATATTTTCAATATTTATGCTGCACATCTCGAGGTCGTCCCAATATTCATCGATATCTTCTAACGTATTAAATGTAACTTTTCTGTATTCGGTTGAAGGAAACTGTTGTGGAAATGGAAACTCTACAGTCTTCACAAGATTGAATACCTTTGATGCTGATTCCTCAGGTAAAATCTCTACTAATCCCAACTTGTTGAGGATGTCAATAAATTGTTCTACCCTAGAGAGAGCTACTGAACGCCTTCCCACAACAGACGACTCTATTGCTTTTTTGATATCTTCTTGAGCATTATCAATGGTAGTATTTTTCAGCATTTCCTTATTCTCAGGGGTAACAACAACGCTGCTAATACAACCAACTAGTTCACAAAATAATAATACACTCATATTCTTATAAATGTCAAACAGGCGCAGTCTTTCACAGTTAATTGCTCCAGTCAATGCTTGTTTCCATAAGTATTTGTGGAATACTTTCACTCTGACCATTTTGGCATTAATATAGCCGTTCAATAATAAGTGGAACGAAGAGGTATTCAAAGATCTTTTTGGTGTCTTTTTTGGCTCAATATGGTCGATTGCTTGAAGCGACTCTAATGTACTTCTATCGACTTTTTCTTTAGAATTAGTTTGAACCTCGCTTGAATAAAGACTCTTGGTAAATTCTTGAACAACATCAGACTGAAGATCAAGAGAATAGTCTATCAAACAGATATGCTCTTTTGTAGTTGTTCCAAAAAGATTTGGGACTGTGATGTGAATCTTCTTTGCCAACTTGTTATTTTCAAGGTAGCGTATCAATCTTGTCATGCTCTTACTTTCATAAGTTGTGTTGTTTTGTTTAAAGTGTTCTATCAACTGAAAACGAGCAACACATTTCTTTTCTTTGATAAAATCAAGAGCTAATTTACATCTATCCGAGAATTCTTTGGTAATTACTTCCTTTCTTGGACCTTTGGTTTTGCTGTTAGTTCGATAATAGTTTGTAGGAACAGGTGCAGTGATGTTTTCTGATGTTGAAGACTGAGTCTCGGTCTCATCTATATCTTCATCACTCTGAGAGCTTGTTTCGCTGTGATCTGAGGTTGTTTCTTCTTCCATTTTATCTCTTTGATTTTTCTTCCTAGGTTTGTTAGTAATGCTCAATCTAGTAGGGAACAATACTTGTGGCTCTGTCTCAGCATCTTGAGTAGTTATATGGTCAGTTGTAGATGTTGTATCATGGGCTATATCCTCTGATGAATAAGGCACAGAAAATCTGTATGTCATTTGTTTTTCTGATTTTTCTGCAACAGAGGAAACGCCAAATTCTTTTCTCAAATCATTGCACAAGTTTCCACTAATTTTTGCAGTCATCATGAAATGTTGATAAATTTCATTATGAATCAAACCATTCTTGCCTCCCATCTTTCCGATGTAATCAAACATTTGATAAAGTTGAGGTCTCTCCATTTCAAATCCAGGAGTAAGAAGGCGTTCATCCTCTGTCAAATCCAATTGACCAACCGACAATTTGTTTGTTAAATTTTGAGAGTTATTCACTAATCTAACACAGTAAGTCAATCTATTGTCTACCATTGCTTTGAAATATTCTACTTTTCCGCTGGACTGTAAAATGCCTTTTAATCTGTCCCATTTGTGCTTTTGAGTTGTGTCGTCTTCAATGAAATCTAATAGCTTTTTTCGAATCTCATAATCAATTAGAATATTTCCCTTGGCTCTTTTTAACATGCCCACCACAGTATCCACAATAGAATCCTTTACCTGTGTAAATTTTTCAAACATGCCCTCTGCTTGAACCACTTCATTCGTTTTTTTGACAAAAAGTTGTTGCTTCATAGTATCGGCAAATCTGAATAACCTTATCAAGTTAGATGTTGTTTTCAATCGTGGATCGTATGCAGACTTTTTAAACATCAAATTGAGACCATATAATCGCTTTAAGTGATATAGAGTAGATCTTGAATCAATATTTAAATACTTGGTAAGGTCACTTTGGTATTTTCCTGTGTATCTAGATCTTCCAACTTCTTCTAACAAGCAAAATTGAATTTCGCTAATTTCCACGTCAGATCTAACATCCATCCCCAAAGCATACTTTCTATACTCAAAATTGGCTACCAAACAAATGTCAGAATAACTACTAGCAGTAAATGACGTGTCTGATGGCTGATTTATGCAATTAGAGTCTTGTATTAATTCTCGTTTTTTTGAAAATCTTTTATCAAAACCGTTCTTGCTTTCTGCATATTCTGCAAATCCTTCAATTGTATACTGGTAATCATTTTTTAAAGGCGCTTTTTTGTTTTTTTGAGTTTTAGACGTTGATGGAGCAGAAACCTCTTTCGTTGTTTCATCGGACAAAGCATTCTCGGAGACACGATAAATTAACAGTTTTGGGCTTCTAATTAGGTTCATCCACAAAGCCCTTTGCATATCCTCATCCATGATAATATCGGGATGATACTCTTGCATCAGATTTATTAACCGATCCAACGAGCATCCTCTCAAGCCTTCCAAAGCAACTTCTAGTGTGGCAAGTTCCAGCACTTGGTCCATTTTTTGTTTGATTCTTTTAGCTTTTGAATTTTTGATTTGAATTTTTGTTTTATTGCTGGACAGAGAGGACTGTGAGGCCTTCTCCGATTATTTGTGTTGAGTACTAGTGATGTCTTGTTGAGTAATATGTAAGTACAAATACAGACAGATTTAGCTGAAGAATCTTCCCCAGAAGTGAAGAACAATGACTGAGAAGATGAAAACCAAACTACCAACGAGAACAGTTGTTGGAGAGCTATATCGGCACGAGTGTTTTCAATGATATTATAACAAAGGATCGTTAAAGTATGATTGTTGTAACAAGCGTAGATTATGACGCATCATCACATAAACATCATTGTTGGCCTATAATTGAAATCGTCCAACACTTACACTTTAATACCAGGGGCATCATCCTCACCAAAATACGTCTTCATAATTGAACCGTGATCACTACCAGTGAGAGCAATTCGTTGTTGGGAAACACCTCCCGATTTTCTGGCTTTCATTCGTTGCATCGCTGGTGTTTGAGTTGACAATGACGATGATGAATAAATATTTTTTTGATGGACTGAATACGCAGGTTGAATTTGCTGTGGTGTCGTGGCAAGCCAGTCCACATTGTAAACCGCCAACTGGATGTATGGAACCTTTATTATTGCACAACGGTTTTTATGTTTACATTTTCATTTGGAGGAGCTTGTTTTGCCAAGTTTTGGTCACTTGGTGTTCTTACAAGCCGTTGAACTTCTCTTAGAGGACTGTAAATCACTAATAGCAAAATCACAAAGAAGCTCATCCCAAGATTAATAAACATGTAAAAGAACAGCAACAGGTATTTCCAAACGACAGCAATAGAAATGAACAGAACACCAATCGACTGGAGAAACAAGCATGCACTTAATCCCAGTTGAATGACAAGAGCTCTTCGCAATGCTGCCTTCTTAAATTCATATATTTTCTCTTGCTCTGCTGTAAACTTGACATCTTCTACAGAAGTGGAAGGAGAGGTTGGAAGTTTTGCGTCATCCATAGTGGTTTGAGAGGCGTCCATTGTCATGCCTTTGCCTATACAATTTGGAATACTATTTCGAGGTGAATCGTTTGTGAGAGAGTCCATACTTTGTAAAGGCATTGGAGAAAGCGGTTCCACAATACCTTGGAATGCTTGATGCTGCTTAATGAACATCTTGATGAGTTTGGCCTTACTTTTTTGCAGGGAATGATACAGTTTGAATCCATATACCTATCAATGATATAAAGTAATAGGTTCAAGCGTAAGATTTAACACGCACCAATTACTTACATTAAGGATCGCAGAAATGGCAAAGAATGAAAGAAAGAATATAATACAAGGAGCTATGAAAATCGATTTTTGAAAATCGTTTGTTTGATTGATGTCTAATACTTGAACAGGTGCTCCTCTTAAACCATGGAATGTGAAAATTGCAATATTATTCAACAACAAAATTCCAAAAAGAAGAGCCAGAATGACAAAGAGTGCCACGTATGAAGCCCTGTACACTGGTTTCGAGGCAAATCCTGTTGCTTTTGTGGTCTCCATACTGATGATAAATCATTCCATAAAGAGAATGTGTTTCATTCATTGAATACTTACAACACCGAACAAATCACGGCAAGGATGAGAATTTGTACATAAATTAGTACCGATACTAGGAATCGATCGACAGCCTTGATACCATTATTCAGTAACAAAGCTTGGTCTGGAAGAGGATGCAAGAAGGCAAGTTCGGAGCCTATTCTAAACATATTCGAGAAGGTGGCTGTTAAACAAAGTGTCAGTAAGAGAGAAAACAAAACGAATTGTTTTCGTTTCATTTTGTTTCTTTGAAGGAAGAAGCTGACACAACTCACCACAAACAGAACTCCAAACACGACAACGAAGGGTGCAACGAAGGCCACAACCAAAATATTGTACTCACCGAACTGAGAGGTTGTGGTTGTGGATGAGGTGTTGGTGTTGTTGGCAAGAACGAAATCGTCAAAAGCTGGTGCAGAAGGATGGGATGTCATCATTTGGTTCGAAATTGTCATGGTTGTGTTGGTTCAAATGAGTGGATGTTGTGGCTTTTTGTTTTGTGGATGAGAACCCCTCAGAACAGTTAAAAAGCAAATATATTTGATGTAATCGAGGAAAATCATGATTGTGATGGCAACACCGCATCCACAACCAACAGAACTGTTTCAAACAATCAAATGTCTTGTCAATGAAAATTGGGTAATTCCAAAACGGACAGCTACCTGTCATTATTGTGTTTGGATTTCTACGAAACGACCTTTCATCATTCCAAGAAGTTCATTCGCATCTCTTTGGAAGGGTTGTCTGAAAAAATATATTGGAGGTTAACCTTGGCATAAATGGAACCGTTCTGACTGAAAAGGTGGTCATGAATATTTTGTGTTATCATCCATGGAGAATCTTCTGTGGATTTATCTCTTGTTGTACCTGCAGATGCAGCAAGAGCCATTCATGAATTTCAAGTACTCACTCTCGTTTGGTGGTCCATGTCGTTATAGTTTATTTTACCGGAAACGTTATATTGAAGCATTTCTCCAGTAACCATGCTCATGTTATATAACATTTCTGATGAACTGATGAGGAGGAACAGTAGATACCAACCTGAACACGAAGGTTCGATGATGATGTATTAAGGCAAGTATTGCTTGCTTATATTCTCAGACCTTATGGGAAGGCAATTTTCCCTCTTTGAAAAAAAATTTAAACGGCCGTTCAACAAACACCTCCCCAACACTTTCCAACACCAAATGGTTAGGCTTGCAGAGGTGTCGGAGCCTTCTCAACACTTTTCTGATCATCATTACGAAAGAAGGGTACCGCATGAAGAAGAAGACTTCTCTTCAGCTGATGTTGGTAGATTTCTGTTGGATCTTTCCGAAGAATTGAATCTTTCCAACAACGAAGTCTTTGCTCCTCCACCAAGCCATAACAGGTCGGAACATGATGAGTCGTTGAATTTGGATTTTATGGAAAACATGTTTCATGGTGATGATGTCAGCGAAAACATCAACAATACCAATCAAAGTAATCAAAATCCTAGCCTGTCAAAACAAGAGTGTGATGAGTCAACTCAAGAGCAAGAATGCAATCTCACAAGAGAACAACACGAAGAGAGTTGTCAAAATATAATTTCTAACCAAAGCAACACCAATACGAACTCTCAACAACAAGAACAACCATGTACTCTATCACAACGAGCTAATCATTCGACACCATCACCTATCACTGGTGATGATACAAACATTATGGAGGATGAAGAATCTATTCTTTTCAACAAAAGTATTGCGACTCTGAGGAGCAGCAACATTTTTAATATGACGACTAAATCCCTAGGTTCAGACTTTATCCCATCTTCCCCTCTTCTCTCAACCCAATATTTTGGAGATTTTGATGATGAGCTATCATTTTCACATAAATCAAAGTGACAATTACGATTCTGATGTTACTGAAATTCCTGCTATTAACATCCCAAAAAGCAAGAGAAAAGAAGAGATACAACCAAAAGCGAGAAAAAGAGCAAAAAAGAACATTAAGAAAATTCAGAAAAATTCTGTAATAGAGCTGTCAGAAAGTGAACAGTCTGATATTAGTAATGAAGACAATGAAAATGATGAAACATTGAAAATCAACCGTCCGAACAGAACTCCAGAAATTACTGAAAAGGATAGGTTACACTTTGGCGATGCCTCTAAATGGAATGATATTAAGGATGCTAGTTTTTCGGAAAAAGGCAAAAGAATTTATGGGTATATTGAACCAGTACTGACAACATACGAAAAAAGATTAGACTGTTCATGCACTAAAACCCATAGACCTCCTCAGGTAAGTTGCTGTCACATTTCAATAATACTATTTCTTTGAATATGAAACAAATTATTATTAAGTGTGGAATTTGTGGAAATGGTAAAAACGATGAGGCTGCAGAATCAATTTGTGCATCTTCTATGGGAGGCTACGGTGATGAGGATTATGGAAACATCTTAATTTATACAGGGCAAGGAGGTTCAGAAACTAAAGATCAAACAATGAATAGTGTCAATAAGAGTTTAACTTTGAACCTAACAAAAAAAATACCAGTACGTGTTGTGCGAGGTTTTCAATTACAAACCAAGTATGCCCCAAAATCTGGTTACAGATATGATGGGTTGTATTGGGTTACAAATTATTGGAAAGAGAACCAAGTGCTTCCAAATGGAAAGCAAGGTGCTAAAGTCTTCAGGTTCAGATTGGTTCGTCTTGAAGGTCAACCTCGCATACCAGTACAACAAGATTTCAAGCAAAGTAGCACAAAGTTAGAAAAAAAAACAAGAACACAGTATTTGAAAATGAGCACAAAATCTTTTACTGGTAGCAAAGCAAGTCCGACAATCCTATTAGTAATTCTGAAAGAGGTAAACGTAGAGGACGCAAGAGAAAGGCGAAAGAAATCAAAGTAGACCTTGAAGAGACTGTTGAGAGTGAAGATCATTCTGGTATCATTCAGGATCGTGACGAAATTGAAGAGCATTGCATTCTTTCGAGACAGATGAAGGGAAAAGGAAATTCTTTTTTGAAAACTCCTCTAAAGAACAACGATCAGTATTATTTTAGAGAAAGAGAACAAGCTATCACCAAATATTCTCAAAAGTATGGACATGTAACAACCCAATACGATAGAGCTCATTTATTTAATCCCTTGCAGGATATTCGATTTATTAATAACAGGATCATCCACAACACCCATTGTAACACTCATGACCAAGTGATTACGAATCCATCACATTTGTCAAGTCCTCAAAAATCCCTCATGCATTGGCATGGCTCATCCTCAGAATTCACAGAATTACCTCTGTTTTTTCGGAATGAACCTGATGGAATTTTTATTGAAACTCCAGAGCAACAACTTCGATATGTGTACAGATATGGACGATCGATAGGAAATGATCTAAATATCATAGATAATATTGAGAGAGTTGTGAATACAATGATAACACGACCAGCAGATATCGAAGAAGAAGGAAATTTATCAAACCAGTTAATACCTGTGGAACCTTTAGATAACAATGAAAATACTGAGAACAATACCTTTATATCAGAAGATATTGCAGAAAAGGAGGAAATCATTTTCCAGCCTTTCACAATTCAAAAAATTTGTGATATCTGTGACAATGGGTTCATGATTTCGACCTCCTATATGCTTTCAGAAATCAATACTAAGTATTTCTTGGAGATTCTATGTGCACATTCGTTTGGGAAACGACAATTTCGCCCTGAATTGAAATATCAAGATTTATTGCTACTGATCGAAAAGTTCCTTATGAAAGAACGTGAAATTTTGCAAAATGAAATCTCGTCTCAACAGGAGAACCTTGACATCCAAGATCAAACTTCTTTGAAAACAATCCTGCAAGACAGAAAGCTGGAACACTTTAACAGAATTAACGCCATCCTTAAAAAACTCTAATCAGGCGAGCAAAATACGTGTGCAGAAAAGTTGAAAAAAGGTTTAATTTAAAGCGTCAGTTTCCCTCTGGATTCTTACTCAGTTTTAACAGACTTTCTTTTTTTTGGGGTGGAAGTATCAGGACTTGATGTTGTGGCGGCATTAGTACTGGATGTTGCAACGTCACTCTTTTTCTTTCCAACAATGATGTCATAATAAATAATTTGCAACATGAGAATGCCGTTCAATCCAACAGCTAAAATGGTTGTGAACAAAATAAGTTTGTCATCAACTTCTTGCAAAGTAGTATACAAACGGGCAGCTGATCCAGCAACCTGCATGAAGGTCGTTGTAAAGCTCAAAGCACCAACTCCTCCTTGAGAAAAGTTCTTGACAATTTGAGGTACACGAGAGAAAATGAAAATTGGAACAGTAAGAGCAAACAAAGTTTTCATCACTTGTTCAGTTACATATATAGTGTCAAACACTGTAAAGTAAAAGAAGACTGGGAATGCAATGCTTGAGAGAGAGAAAATAAAATCATTGTTCTTGGAATATATGAAAAAGAGCAAGAGAATGATGACGTCTAATCAAATACGAATTTCACAATCATCGTAAATTAATTCGGAATTCACCACTTACTTTGCACAATCATAAAGACATATTCTCCATAGGTACTGAATGGATTGCCTCCACGAATATTGTATCCCAAAGTGATCACTTGTCTGAATATTAATATTTCGTGAATAAATATTGTACATTTATAAATTGTATTCATCATTATGAACGAGAACGAAAAAGTATTAAAATATCATTTTCAACATGATCCATATTGTAAAATTTCAGATCGCGATCAAGTACTAAATTTTCACTTCCTACTTACCCATAAATTTCCAAAATAAACATCAAGGCAGACAAACCCTCTACGGAAGACTTCTTGCAAATGGTAATAATTTGCGGAACCTTATACAATACAGATCCAAGAATAACCAAAGTACCCAAAAGCTTGGAAAGCAATAATTTCAAGCAAACTGTTTCAAAATTGAAATTGGACAGGCTAGAAGCACATTTTTCACTGTTGAGAAAATTCTGAAGCAGTTTTTCCATTTTTTTTATTGTTGATTCATTCACAAATATTAGAAGAATGAAATAACAACGAAAAGAGTAATATGTTGCTTATTGTGTATATTACATTACACAACAAATCGATGCATGTATGGATGCATGATTTAATGAGTGCTTCTTTCTTTTTTCAGGGTAAAATACAATTCATAAGACTTTGATAAACCACCATCGGTCAAAATAAAGCCAACAGGAATGGATGAGAATAGACTTCTCTTATTCTTGTCAAGCTTACCAATGTCTAACCATTGAAAGGTTCTTGATCCACCTGTGGGAGCAAAGCAAATTTTGACAGTGACTGCTTCCTTGTCTACAAGTTCAATCTGATCTAAAAACAAACAAATATTCAGTTGAGATGAAATGCTATTCATGTGATCTTTTGAAAGGGTTACTGTACGTGTGTAAATACTGGAATTATTGGTGGTTTGTCTCCATACAAAGAAGTCAGAGACAGGTCCATATCCATCGATAATTAATCCAATTTGATGATTTTCCACAATGAAGTTTGAACTGTTCGATTGAATTTCACTGGAATCTGTTTGAGTGTTTGTCAATTGACTTAAAGAAGTCTTCTTTTTCAATGGAGAAATAAGCTCAATTTCAGCTATAGATGCCTTTTGCTTGAGCGTTCTTTCAATTTCAATATTTCCTTTGCTTTTTTCAACCTCAATCAGTACTACACAAGGTTGAAACTTTGAAGAAATGATGAAATGGGCGAGTTCTACTTCAGGAATTTCTCTTACTCGACTGTCGTCAATTCCAAACCATTTGTTTGTTTTCTTGTCATAAACAATGCACTGTTGAATGTTAGAATTTTGATATTGTGACTTGTTCATACTTACAATGTAGTGTCTGCCATAATAGCAAATAATCGAAGATACATTTCCAATCACTTCAATATCATTTCCATTACAGTACAATCTAAAAATTTCATGTAAATTAATATTCTTAATTTTGAAATAAGACATAAACTCCAAAATAGAATCTTCTGAAATAACATCAGATTCCCAAGAGAAGGATATCGTACACACTGCTGGAAAGGTTTGGAAAATATGTTTCTGGGAGTCAGATATCGCTTTACAATTCTCACAAGTTTTATGGAAACTTTCAATCGACGATCGAATAGCATTCTCAAATGACATGTTGGGATCTCTTCTTTTGTTGGAGACAAATTCACTACTGGAAATGCACCAATTGTTTGTCGTGTAGTTGTGTGGCTCAGAATATGAATTACAATTACGACACACATAAAAATCAGTCACATTAAAATCAAAGATAGGAATTTGGTCATACTTGAGTGAATTATTGACATCATCTAAAATTGCTTGCTACACTCAAGGTTGTTGCTATGAATACTTTGAAAAACTTTTTAAACTTACAAATGCTTCGGAAGCGTCATCCATACGTCTTAATTGAAATTTAGAATCTTTGTTATGAGCAAACGAGAGACTTGTTCTCACATCGTTGGGTTCAATCACTGATCGTGCATCAGTCTCATAAGTTGTGAACAAAGTCTTCAAAGCACAAAACACACAAGATTGTGGATCTTTGTGAAAATGTCTATCCTTATCAATGGATAAAAATAATTCTCTGAATGGTCGAGAATTCCACAAGCTTTGAATCACAACATTCAAAAAGCAATTGTACTCTCCAATGTTATTCGAAAGTCCTTTAATTGGTTTTGGCTCTGTAAGGTCAACTCGAGTGCCTTTATCACCTGGAACAATTCGGTCAATAAAATCCTCAACAACATTCGCAATCTTGTTAATTGGATTGTCTGTAGAAACGGACTTTTTTGGAATTTTTTGAGAATTTGAAAAGTTATTTTGAAATTGGCTTACATCATGAAAGTGATGGTTGATGGTCGAGTTCAGCCCAGTAGTCAAGTGGTTACTGGATGGACTGGATTGATGAAATGCAGGTGGTGTCTGTTGTTTTGAAGAGAAATGTGAATTATTTGTAGTTTCTTGATGATTGTTGTAAGTGGTAGATGCTGAGGGTGATGATGAATTGGTGAGAGATGTCTTGTTGGATTCTACGTGTTGTGAACTATTTCTTTTTGACGAAACGTTCTGAATTTGTTGATCCATAGGCACATGAAGTTGTTGGCTATTATTTAAGCCATTCACATGACCACTATTTTGAGACAACACATTAGTTGTGACATTACAATTTGGTGACACTGAATGATCTCTAGTAATATAAACATAGTTGTTGCTACCATGATTTAATTCTCCTCCATAAATTAAATCTTTAGGCTGTTGCTGATACATCACCACTGGTTGCTGCCAATTATTTCCATAATTTTCATTCGAAAGCACGTGTATGGTATTACTGGTTGAGGTTGATGCATGAAGATGATCTCCCGATGATCCATTCCAATGATTGAGAGGAATATTCCTTGAGTAGTCTGTCATTGGCGTCGAACTGTATGGTTGTTGTTGTTGTTGTGGAATCACCACCGCTGCAGGAGTGATGGGTCTCATTGGTTGTTGTTGTTGTTGTTGTTGTTGTGGAATCACGTCTTGTGGCTTGGAAGGGATCGGAGGGAAGAGTTGTGGTTGGTGGGTTTGGATGGATTTGGGTGTTGGATTCATTTTTCTTTTTGTGGTTCTTTCTTAATACCAAGAACGATGATGATGGTGATGGAATGGAATTCGAATGGTTGAGTTGTTGTTTGCTGTTGAAACGGAGTGGTTGTGTTTAGAAGAAGAAGAAGAAGAACAAGGTACAGAGGAGGATCTTTTTGAGTTTTTTTCGGACAAACGTTTAGAATTCAATTCGAAACCGAGAGACCAGAGTTTTTAAAGGTTCATTCCCTCTCTCATCATCGATCGACCATGAAACTGCTGTGCCTCGTCTTGGATTCGCTGAGGATCTTGTTTTATATCCTTTTTGCAGCACTAGCACCAAACACCGCCTTTTCGGTGCGTAGGTTCAGAACAATAAATTTTACAAATTAAATGATGAATCAGAAAATATCATCAAACAAAAAATGTCCTCTTCTTCATCGACTTCAGCTTCGCATCAATCTCCTATCGGACGCTCGTTCTCGGAGCTTCAAAAGAAAGAAGAAACGTTAGCTAAAATATATGGCTATGAAGCTGATGTTCATCACGCTGATGATACCATTCTTTACAAGAAGGAAAAACCAAAGGCTTCCTTTGGTGAATTTTTATCTAGTATTTCAAAGGCTCAACACACCAATACGAGTAGGAATAAGAGAAAATCTATCCCTGCCCACGCTCCAGCAAAAACACTGGATATTGCTTTTCCTGTTACACCTATGAATACGCATACCAGCAAATAACCTTCACAAAGGAGAACACTAAAAGAATATAATTTAATTTTATTATTGTATCAAAGATCAAGAATACAACAACATCTGCCAGTCATCGAATGACATTCTAGAGTGAAATATAACATTGTACAGTGATCTCAAGTAGTAGTAACCTGATGCTCCCTAGCCATTGTCTTTAGACAATCCACAACTTGTTCCACCAATTAAAAAACAATTTTGAAAATTATTACAAATTATTGTTTGAACTCTCCAATCTTGTTCTTTTTCAATTTACCAATGAATACTTCTTTTGAATTAATACATCTTCAAACTTCAACATAATGGCGTGGTCTATTGGGCTTCTCCGGAGATCCTAGTTGTGGATAACAGACAACAAGAACTTGAAAACGTTTGAAAAAAAGATTATAAATCAAATTAAAAAAATAACCAAACACAGTTGACAACTTTGCTATCGCTGGGTAACACCTGGTGTCGGTCTCATCAATCAGTCTACCACCACTGAAGAAAAGTTGTCATTTGTTGCGTACTTGGAGCTCCTTCTTGAATTTAAAACAAAGAAAACTGTTATAATCATCATCATCAATTTTAATTTATTTATCTCATCTTTTACAACATGGGCAACTCAAATTCTGCACAACAATTACCTCAAAGATCCATCTCCTTCTTAGAAGAAAAAGACATTATCAAAGTAACATTTGAGTTTCATACACCTATTGTTGGAGTAGATATGGCTCCGACGTTGTACATTAAAAATTTAGGGACTTGTATCATTGAATGGTTCCGAGAAACAAATAGCGATCCCACAAAAACGTATAAAAAAGAGGAAACAAGTAGCATTTCCTTGTACAATGGGTTAAGCTATGTTCCCACGAGTGACGATTTAAATTATAGGCTACGGTTAAGAGTAGTGCTATTTGATGACGAATTTTATTTAAAGACAGGAAAATGTTTTTGTAAAGACATTATCACAAAACCTGTGATACAAATGCCAACATCCATACCGCGCAGAACAATTGTTTCGAATATGGATGACAATATTTTAGATTACAGACAAAAGACAAGACTTTTGCTGACATATTACAAACCAGATTTTGTTTTTTCTATTGGAAGCTATACGTTGACTTACAGAGGCATAAAAAGTCATACACTGCCAGACCTAGACTTTATTTCATACTCAGTATATAGAAAACGTTTGATATATCGAGAACTCATTCAATCAGATATTGACATGTTGTCTCTTCAAAACGTTGAGCTCACGGAATATAACGACTGGAACTTAGATCTCTCAAAAATTGGCTATTCGAATATTTCTCATATTTTAGATACAACTAATTCTGGAAATTGCATTTTTTACAAGAGAAGCAAGTTTAGCAGATTTAGTGACACAAAAATCATTGAACTTGAATATGATGACACTGTTTTTAAAACAGTACAACAAACCATAAGTAATTTTGGAGAGTCTCCAAACGAAGAAGTTGACGTCACACGACTGAAACGGCTTTGCGAAGCTCAACAAGAAAAGATTCGAAAAAACACACTGCCGTCTCTTTGCAGCATTGCCGAATTTGAAATGAAGGACAATGCAGAGTTGTTAAAAGTGTTTAATCATGAGTTACTGGAGGACAGAAAGTCCACAAGATTACGACCTCAAATATTATTCGATCAGTTAAATGTCTTGGTCATTAATTTTGCCTTGCATTCTCTTTCAGATGTTGACGAAACAATTCAATTGGAAAAGAATTTTGATTTAGAAACCAATTTTTTGCTTACTCAACTGGTTGCCATATTCAAATGTTTTACAAATTACATTGCGACCCGAATACAACAGCAACCTAAACTAAGACTTGGAATGACACTTTGTGGAAACATTGGAGTTAATAACAAGGATACCATTCTTCACAAGTTTATCACTAGTAGATTTGGGTTTACTAGTCCTTACAGAGTTATTACTGGAGATGAATTTAATTTCATTTCCAATTACACACATGGCTCCCTATATTCTAGTAACCTCATTTACTTTTCGTGTGACCATTTCCAACCTATATCAATTGTTTCTTCGAGCGTGCAAGTTGCACAGGAAAGTATTATCCCTCAACAAGACTCCGAAGTTCAGCTTTCTTTCCCTAATGAGACTTTTGTGTGTGACGAACCAATGCTTAAGTGTGAGATTCAGTGGATAGATCCGTATGTTCAACCAGAACCTAAGAATGACAAGATTTAGAACAATTTTGCCTGAGTAAAACAATAACATTTAATCTCTTAAATTGCCAGAACCTTTTACATTATCATCTTTCCAGTCATCCCATGCTCTTTTTTTCTTGAGCTCCTCTTCATCCTCTTCTTCTGTTTCGTCCTCTTCCTTCTTTTTCTGTTGTTGAGCCTGTTGTTTTTCACGTTCGTGTCTTTGATGAAGCTCTTCCATTTCAATTCTGGCAAATTCTTCAATGGACATGGTTGGAGGAGGAACATAGCTACCGAATACTTTATCCTTCATGTTCTCTCGGACCGTTCTATTGGTATTGTATGAGCCGAATGCAGAGCTCGCCACACCTTGTGACCCAACGGTTGAACGTGGCAAATAATTGTTATATCCTTGCTTGGGTTGCTTCTGGGATCCAGAAGCACTGGGTAATAACACCATATTGTAACCCATTTGTGAAAGTTGAGACCTATTAGATAAAATATCATTGATAGAGGTTGCTTTAAGGTGTGCAATTCCACTACCGCTGCCTTGTTGTGATGGTCTCATTCCTGTATTTGAGCCTCTGGTAGGTTGTTGTTGAGCCTGTGACGCAGCTGCTGCTAACATTTGTTCTTCTCTGTTGATGGATGAAAGCTGTTCAATAGTATCCAATACGCAAAATTGAATGTATTCTCTGATAGGTAACATTCTTTTTTTGATTTTATCAGAAACTTTTAGCTTGTGGTCATTGCTAAGCTCAGTGGTCGATTCTTCTGTTGTTCGATCATTCAATAAATTTGAAATTTCCATATCTGACAATGATTCACAATTTGAAAATAAATTATTTTCTAGGAAGGTTTTTGATTTCATTCTCAAAATCATTTGGTTTCTATCGCTCATTAATTTTTGAAATTCATCTTGTTTTTTCTTGACTTGTTGCAACTCTTCCTCTTCATCATCTTGCATGGTGAATGGAAGAACCCAAGATAAATATTCATCATTCACTTGCTCATATTGTACTACTAAATTTAAAAAGGATATAAATTGCTGTTTGGCTTGTTTTAATTGTACAGTTCTAACCTTTTTATGTGCTTCCATATCAAAGGGTTGATTTGGATTTCGTTCTTGCCTGATTTGTAATGTTGCCAAGCCAATAAAATATGGAACAAGCAAAACTAGAGTCGTTTCTTCTGTAAGATCAGACTTGTCTTCATTTGACGAGAAGGGAAGTGGTAAATAGTGTTCCGAAAATAATTTTACAATTTGAGAAGCACGTTCCGAGGTGCAAATATAGTCCGTAGGATTGACCGATGTAAGGAAGTGTAAATAATTTTCTGCCATTGAAAAGTTATTCGTGGTATTGCTGATGCTACCACTACTACTAGTTGAAGAGGACATGATTCTCTCGGAAAGGCAAATGGAATCACTCTCTGATCAATCTCTTCGATTGCGGTTGAATATTTTTTTTGAAGAAGCGTTTAAAGTGTGGATCTGTGTTCTTAAAGAAATGTGTTTGATTTGAATTTTTGAAATCTTCTGAAAATAGTTTAAATTGGAAGTGTGGGTGGTTTATTGATTTACTCGAGTCTCTCGTCTATTGATGCATGAATCTTGTCATTCCATTGCTAATGAAATGCTTAATGTTCCACAATGAAAATAGGGAATGATCCTAATTCGCACATCGAATTGCAATCCTTATTGAGAGTGGAATTTGCTGTGTTAAGAGAGCATCTGATAAATTTCAGTCAACTTTTGAATAATTCTCTCAAAAGAAGGCCTTTCGATGGGATTTGCAGACCAACACTGTTTCATGAGTTTCACATACATGTCAACTCCAATCAATAAATCTTCGTTGGAAACATTATCATTGGGCATGAATTTTTCACACCATAGTTTCATTTCTTCATGGTTGATGAATGGAATGAGAGGACGTTTTTCATGATTGGCAACTTGATATAAAAGATTAAACGCTTTCACTTTCTTTTGATCGCTATTGCAATGTTGAAAGAAATTAATTTTTTCATTATCTTCATTCCAGTAAGGTGTCTCTTCAAAGAACAATTCGTACATGATAATGGCATACGAGTAGACATCAATTTTAGTTGCATTTTCTCTTGTGAGTTTGTTCGTTTCAGAGTCTTCTTCCAAGATTAATTCCTATCGTTGGAGAACACGTCATTGATTAGTAATCAGTAAAATATGTGTAAGTAAACAGTAAATAATATGTATTGAAATTCAATGATGATAAACACTTACAGGGCTCCTACGAATGAAGTGTGTGAAAAATTAACATCTTTTGTGAACAGTTCAATACTTACATGTAGAGCATGGTTCCAACATTTCCTGTGAAGGAATTTGTTTGTGTATTCATGGATACCACACGACTCAGTCTGTAATATAAGTGTAAAATGTTTTTTCATTGTGCTCATCATAAATTCACTTACCCAAAATCGCAAACCTTGAAAAATACAATGAATCATGAAACATACACCATCTCTATTTACATACCTTTGGTGTATAAGATTGATCTAGTATGATATTTGCAGGTTTCAAATCTCTATGGATTAAATAGTGAGGTTGCAGTCCGTGTAAATATTTCATTCCATTTGCAACACCAATTAATATTTTGAGTTTGTCCTTGAATTTCTTCTTAATTTTTCCTTTTTTCATTTCTTTTATCATTTGTTCTAAACTTCCATTCTGACATAACTCGACCACAATACAGAGCTGGCTTTCAGATATGCAAATTCCATAAAAACAAATAATATTTGGATGTCTAAGCTTAACAAGTAGCATGACTTCTTTTTCAAAATCTTGGTGAGTATCATCTTTTCTAATGATTGTCTTCACTGCAACATCCATCATGTTATATTTTGCTTTGTACACGCTGTGAATTATTCGTAAATACATAAAATTAAAATACTTTCATAGTTCACACCTACCTTCCACTTGCACCTTCACCTATTTTCTTTTCAATTTTCAGATCACTCACAGGAATGATGTACTGCAAATTCTTTTCCATGGTAGAAGATTCACCTGAATTTAGAGACCCATAATGAGAGAACGATACATCGTAATTGAGCAATTTTTCTTCAATTTCCCTTTCTGACCGCTGTCTCACGTACAAGCTTTTGGCTTTTTTGAAAATTCTCCATACACTGAAGGCACAGAAGCTACAAACACATGAGCCCAAAATGATTCCAAAAAATAAGAGTAGAATGGACCCAACAACTATTCCAGGAATGACTTTGGAAAGTGGAAAACTCATTTCACACTTTCCGTCGTTAATGACATAATCTGTTGGACAGGGACCAATGAAAACACGTAATGAAGAATTTTGAGATTCTGTGAAACATATCGTAATGTCAGCTTCAATAAGATGTTTCTCTAAATCAACATCTACATTAGGTTGAATCATTAATGTGAAATAGATCGTATTGCTTTCAAAGTTAGAAATGTTACTGAGGAGATAAAAACGTCTATCTGAAATTGACGGAAAAGGGCATTCATACATGATAGGTATGTAATTATTGTTTTTGTCATACATGTTTGTAAATTTTAACGCTAATGTTTCTCCAGGATATAACATGACATGACCATTCGTTGGAATTGGTTTCAGTATCTCTTTTGAAAAACTATAAACAGGAGTCGAAATGTTTTGCCCATAAATATTGGCCTCATTGTTTTGCATTACCACGTCGAATAAAGTAATTTGCGAGGAGTTTAGTACAAAGAAACATGCTCCCCCTGCAACAAATGCCTTATTATTTACAAATTGGGTATCTTGGATCAGAGCTGAAGAGGTTGTGAAAATTGCACCTCCCCTTGTTGCCTTATTTTCTGTAAAGTTTGACTCAAGTAATTCAAAAGCACTTTGAAATAAAGAAATTCCTCCTCCACTTCCACCTGACAAAAATGATGTAGTCACGCATCGTTCATCATTGGTTTCGTGATGAGCAATGTTGTTTTCAAAATTACTTTGTGATATGAAAAGGAAAGTGACATTATTCGCATACAATGCTCCTCCTCCAAGGGTAGCTCTGTTATGTGAGAAGGTTACATTTGATATGGTGATATATCCTTTGCTGTTGACCATGGCAATAGCTCCTCCATTTCCATTATTTGCAACATTTCGAATGAAAGAAACTTTCCTCAATTGTGATGAACCGTACGATTCTAAGACGGACAATGCTCCACCGCTCTTTAAAGAATGGTTGTCAATAAATTGGGTATTCGAAATATTGAAGGTTTTAGAGCTCAACAATAAAAGACTACCGCTGTGCTTGGCTGAATTACTTGTAAATGTGGAATCTGACATGTAAATTGTTTGGCATAAATAAAAATAGAAAATCCCTTCTGCCTTGTTGCATGTGTTATTAGCAACAATGACGTTTTCAATATTTATCACACCTCCACTAATTATCTTGAGCCAACCATGATCGTGATTTCTGTTCTTTAGAGTACATCCAATTAAATATAATCGAAATAATAAATTTCCTACAATTCCATATTCTGTAGGACCATCATCTTTGGATGAATAAGTCATGTAATCAAATTGACATGTTAAAAATATGGCCTCAATCACTGCTTCTATCTGAAGTGAAGAATATTTTCCGAAAACGAATGTCGACCGTGATACATGAAATGTCTCAGAGTTGGAGACCTTCAGCGTAGAATCTGAAGTGTGTTCCAAACTGTCATGGAAATAAAAAGAGTCCATATGAATTCTACCACAATCGGTTATATACAAAGCTCCAGATAGCATGGTAGTATTACGTAGTTTCAACGTTCCAACTTCAGATATTTTTGTTTGTGTTCTAATAAGTTTAGAGTCTGAAATTCCAGCTTCATGTGCACTCAAATGAATGTAAATGACAGAGTTAATAAGTATTGAATTAGTGATATTTAAAGGTCGTATCATCATTTTCTCGAGTTGAATGTTAGTGAAGGTTAACTTCACAGCAGAAGCTGAATCAAAGAGAAACACTGGATTATCATTTGAGCATTGCAATGTCTGTCTGTCATTAGAGTATTCACTCCTGATCTTAATAATTACTCTGACCAAATTTTTTGAGTCGTCAAAAGAGGGTAATCTATTTCCACAAACAGTGTTGGGCTGCTCTGGTGTTTCATGAATGTCACTTGTCACAATTATTGTCACGTTATACATGAGACATTTATATTTCTCTAAATCCTGCTTTATAATATATGAGAAGTATTGAAAGAGATCAGTCATTGTTTGAAAAGACACAATCCCTCCTGTTTCTTCTACAGTTTCATTATTTCCAACATTGAAAATTAAATCAAAATGTTTAAAATTGTTTTCGAGAAAACAACTGAATTGATTAAGTGTGGAGACTCTGTTCGTTAGTGTCTTGTTGAATGAGAATTGTTCTGTTGATTCAATCCAATCCAAATCTGACGGAAATATATATTTAAAAGCAAAAACTTGAAAATTATTATGAGACGGTCGTAAATGATAATTTTCTGTGTCTTGATGTCTATGAAGAAACAAAGAAATCATTGGCATCCATATGAACAGGCACAACAATCCCGAGAGAAGAATATTAATTTTGGAAATGATGGTTGGAACTCTTTGACATGATGATGACAAGAGTAGGTAATTATATTTTGATTTTTTCACGACCGGAAGTGCATGTTTCCTACAAACATCACTGTGATGATGTTCTTCCTCATGGTGTAATCGTCGCGACAGTAAAAGTAATAACATTTTGGATATTTTTTAAAAGGCTTTGTTTCCACCAAAAAACATTCTCTCTGGACATGTCTGACAGCTCGACAGCTCGACAGCTCGACAGAACAAAATGTTTTAATTCCGATCAAAAATGTCCCGAAAGCAGCATGCTTGGAAAGAAATGATGAAGGAATTGAAAGGACTTGATCATCAGTATGGTCAGGATTTATCGGATGATGATGATGATTGGATTTTCTTCTAGAATTCCTCGAAGAAACATTGGATGGAAAATTATCATCTTTGGACGAACCTCAGAAATCACCTCCGAATTATCCAATGAAATACAAACTAGAAGAAATTCGACATGTCCACAACTCATCGATCGAACACATGGCATGTCTCGGAGATGTCATTAACGTTTGGAAAGAAATTAATTCACTTTCCAGAGAAGTATAGAGCAGCTCTGTACTTTATTCACTATATATTGACTACAAGACCAATCTCTGATTCCAAACGTTTTCTCACCTTTGTGAGATTACTGGAGAAATGTGTGACGATGAGCAACTGTTATATATGGATTCACCAAATCATGGAAATTTATTTCAACCCTTCGTCCCTTGATCAACTCACCTTATTGACTGAATTTATACTTCTTTTTATTTCTATATTTTCAGAATTTCGACTTGCTGATCTATGCTCGATCAAAAGAAAGCTATTAGAACTGAACTGGTTTCTTCCCTTTATAATGTATTTGTTATTTTCTTACTATTATCCTCTTAGGGATGCAACTTTACTATTGCTGAAGACAATGATTCCATTTCCATACCTGGACTATGATTCACATCAGTTGAGCAATGACGACCACTGGTTTGTGACAACTTGTTACTGACAGCTTGGTAATCATACCTTCAAAACAATTTTTATATCCTTCACTTTTAATGAAGCCAAAGCTATTGTTAAAAAGTATGAACGATGGTTTTTTGGAACTAGAACTGTCAATGAAGAAGATGAAGCAACTTTAAATGCACTCGCAGAAAAAATTGACAGAGTTATTCAATGTAAGGATTTTTCAGGTTCTGCATTTGTAAAACTTAGCCATAGATCTCCGAAAGATGCTACATTCAGCACTAACAATTATTTGGGACTGGTGAATGAGATGGTATAAGAATGGCATGAAAATTACAAGTTAGAAATGGAAACTCAAGAAGACGGAAGTTTACGACTCAAGAATAACAAGTATCAATCAACCATCTCACAAATATGTGCTCAAAAATGTATGAAAGTTAATTCTGGAGAGGAATTTATTAATTTGATGACTAAGTTACAGATCTCATGTTGATTTATCAATTATGCTGCAAGGAATTTCTGAAAGTCATCGCATTCCAGATGAAATGCCAATACAAATTGTCGTTAGAGAATGGATTGTCTTACCAATTTGGAGGGAGGTTCGAACATTTGTGAGGAACAGAAAAATAACTACCATATGTCTCAGTACTTTAGTAATTTTTGTTTTCTTCAAGTGACAATGGAGGAATGAAAACAAATTAAGGATATCATTACCGAGGCATTTGAAAACACGTTTTCAAATATTCTTCCGTTGGACGATTGTTGTGTAGATTTTGTTGTTTTGGATTTAGAGCAGAGATTAGTGGAAATTATAGAACTTAATGCATTTGGTGACAACTGTGGAGCAGCTTTATTTTCATGGAACAACGATGTCGATAGACTCTTAATGTACAATGGACCTCTAGAATTCAGAGTCGGTACACCAAGTTTAGATTTGAAATATTTAACTGTTGATTAACAAATTACTTTGAGAAAATAATTGAGAAAAAACAAACGATTATTTATTTCTCACAAGAAAGATTCAAATTAATTTAAAAGTGTAGTGGAGCATTGAAACATTTTTTGTATTCAGGAAAATGTTCTAGGTTTAACGGACAATCCATGATATGGCGAGGCGTTTTTGGTTTTGTCGGCATGTCTTTCGCTTCGAGTTTGACTTGCTTAATCAATTCTTCCTGCTTCGTTGAGTGTTGGCAAGTCACACTGGAAAAGATTGAAACAAGTATGAACACCAATGCAATTACCAAGATTGGTTTTACGATAATTGGTAGGGACTTCATTTCTTTTGCTATTTTAATTTCTAATTTTGCACTGCTGAGTTTGGTCTCTCTTGGTTGTTTAAAATGGAAAAAGTAAATATTTGTACAATTTTTGAAAGAAGTGTTTTTATTGGTGCTACAGCTCTTCAGTGTCCAAATCATCGTCTTCCTCTTTTAGCGTTTTAATGAAGCCTGAAACATCAGAAGATAACATGGAGGAACCAGAAGGTTTTGTTTGTTTGGAAGAAGGAACGTTTTTGGGTTTGAATGAAGAGAGATCAAAGTCGTCTGATCCAGGTAAATCCAGACTATCGTCAAGTGTGGAGCTCTTTTTCTTGTTCATGTCTTCCCACATGTTGTTCAAGCTTTTAAATTTGTTACCAAGTGCGGCATTGGTCAACGTCGAACCTCCCTTAGAGATTGGCAAGTCAACATTGTCGTCGCTGTCTTCTTCGTCGCTAGAGTGAGCTTTAAGTTTTGACACTTTACTCACAACTTTCATCACTGAGGAGCTCTCTTCTGTTGGTTTCTTTAAATTAGAAACGCTCTTTGAAGGTTGCTGTTTGCTGTGATTCTTCTCAGAAATCTCTGAATCTTCGTCAATGGCAGTGAATGCCTGAACAGTATCCTTGTTTTTTGAATTTTCCACAAAGGATTCTTCCTGAACACTAATATCTCCTCGTTTTGTTTCATTTGGATCTTGTTCCGTTGCAGTTTCGTATTCATAGGTATATTGTGAATCATCTTCATCTCCATGACCAACTTCTTCATACAGGGTAGAGCCTGTGGTTTCATGATCCTCCTCAACCATTTCATCCTCAAATTCAGCTTCAATGATTTTGGTATTGTTCACACTCTTTTGTTCGTCTTCTTCTTCATCTTGTTCATTGACTTTCTTTGTAAAATCCATCGATTTGAGAGTGGTTTGTTGATCCACACGAGTACGCTGTTCTTCTAGCTTGGCAGATTGTGGTTTTTGTGTGTTGAACAAAGTTGTGGTCAATTCCTTCTTGTTTTCATCCATTTCCTTTTTCTTTAAAAGAGCTTCTTGCATTAATGTAGCAGCCACTAGTTTCATAGCAGGTTCTGATTTTTCACGGTGAGCAGGTTTTGGAGGAATTTTAACTGTGGGTGTTTCCTTTTCATCGTCTTCATTGTTCTTGGCACCAACTGGAACGGGTGATTGAGGTGTTTTGGGAGTGGTAAGCGGAAGTTTTCTCTTTTCCTCATCAAAGTCATTCATCTTTTGTATCTTGTTGATAATGTCATCAATGTATTGACTAAACGCCACTTGTGGATGAACATTCTTGTTTGATTCAGCCACAATATTGTCAACCTTTTCTCGTAACTCATTCATGATTACCAAATGATCAGGATTGTTTTTTACCACAGAATCACGTTCTTTTTGCAGTGACTTTAAACCTCGAGAGTATTCTGCTTCAGACAATCCATGTTGGTCCATATCAATTCCTCTAAGATTCATTTCATGTTCAACAAGTGCTTTCGTTTCTGTTTTTTGTATTTCTCTAAAGAGTGAATTTTGTTTAAACTTGGAGGTGAGCCATGGTTTATCCTCTTCATGTTGATAAGCAACTCCCTCACCAAATTCTTCAAATACCTTTCCTAATTCAATATCTCTGTAAATTCTTTCTTTGAGCCCTAGTGTGCTTACATCTGTTTCAACGCTTGTGGTTGTTGTATTGATTGCTTCAGACATGATTTCACTATTTGTGGTCGTATAACTTTGATCGTGTTCTTCTTCTTCTGATACATCCTGTACAGCTGGAGGTGGCACCTGTTGCTTGGGCTCTTCAATAGGTTTTGGAGGAGAGACCACTGGTTGTGACTCACTCACAGCAGGTTTAGGTTGTTGCTCAACAATGGTAACGACAGATTTTGAATTGGTCTCAGCCACAGTAACCTGTTTCGTTGGGGGAGAAGTAGACCTTATTGATTTTGGACGCTCCTTGGGCGAATCTCTAGTGGTTTCCACACTAAGTACCTTGATGGGTTCTTTCATTGGTTCTTTCATTGGCTCCTTCTTGGGTTCCTTAGGTTTGATAATGTCCATTTTCATAGGTTCTTTCTTTGGAGGCTCCTCCTTTGATTTGACCACAACCGCAACCACAGGTTCTTCCTTTTTAACAATGGCATGTTTTGGCTTGGCCTTCACAACGATTGTCTCTTCCTGCGCTGGAGTAGGTTCCACTCTACTCATTTTGTTTACCACCACATCCACAGGTTTGACCTGCTCCATTTGTTTGTTTTGCAATGCGTTCAGCACTGTGTCAAGTTTTTTCTTTAATTCCAAAATCTCTTCGTCTTGGTCTGCTTTTTTCACTTGTTTCGTTGATGCAGATAGGTCGTTTAGCTTTCTTTCAAATGAAGTGAGAATTTGTTGATTATTTTGTTGAATAAGATTTTGGATTTGAGATGAAAATTGCAAAAATTCATCTCTATTCCCTTCAGAATTTGTAGAGGCGTCACTCTCTGCAAACTTGGACACTGACTTTGCGATCGTAGAGTATAAATTTTCTTGCTGTTTTTTAAAGCTTTCGGTAAATCGTTCGAACTCGTTTTGGAAATAATCCAACTAAAAGAGTTATTGATAAATTGTTAAATTAGACAACAACAGAGTACATACTTTCTTTTGATTTTCTTTTTCAAGTTGACTTTGTTTTTTCTCTATCGTGCTTTCCAATTGAGAAAAAAGAGTTTCTTGCAATCGTTTAATATCTCCACGCAGCTCCCCAAATGTTTCTTCTCGATCAGAGCGTGAATATGTTTGTTGTTGAGGTTGCGTAGGTTGCATTTGAGTTACTGGTTGATTTTGATTACTTTGTGACATTAATAAAATTCTTGCTTTTTCTGGGTTCGTTCCAAACACGCATTCATAAGCATAGAGAGCTTTCTTTTTTCGTTTTAGTTCTTTCTTTAAGTATGCAACTTCCTCAGTTTTTTTGACCAAGTTTAATTTAGCATCTTCTAAATCTTGGATGATTGTCTTCACATTAGATTCAACTTCTTTTCTTCAGCGGGTTTAATTACAAAAACGAGTATTTCCTAAGAATACTTACTTTTTGGTTGATAAATAATTTTGAACATAAAGCAAGTACTCAATAATTAATTGAGAAATCCTAAAAACTTGAACAAAATTGGTTTCGTTAAAATACCTGAGATCATTATAGTCAATTCTGGAAAATGTCACATTCTTGGTTACACTTTCAAGTGTATCAATGTCTACTTGGTCCATGATCTTTTCAACATCTAGCTGAAGTAGAACTCTCCAATTTAATGTTTCTCTTCGAGGTTTGAAATAAAATTTCCCGCTGTTTTGATCATAGATATAATCATCTGCTGATGAAGAAGATGATTGAGTTGGAGGAACATATCCTCTGTTGTAATCATATGGAACTCCACTTGGAGGAGGATAATATCCAAAAGGTGACGAAGGATGAGGATAGTAAGGCATTTGATAATTTGGAGGAGGTGGTGGATAATATACAGGAGGTGATTGATGTCGTTCCGAAGATCCAGAGCGTCTGTATTCGATATATTCGCTGTCGCCCACTGGGTTCGAAGACGACTTGATTTTCTTTTTCAGAACTTTCTTCTTTCGCTTTGCTTCAGATTCTGGATTCATTTCAACTTCTTCTTGAGTTGTATTCATCATTTCGGAGGAGGCAAATCCTGTTAGGTGATGATGTTTTGGGTGGGATTGGACTGTTCTCAAAATTTTTTTAGTTCTGAATTTGTGTGTAGTTGCACGCGCAAAAAAGTGGCGGGAATTAACCTTTGGTCTCAAAGTAAGTTGACTTGTTGTTGAACAATCACAAAACAAGTTTCAAGTGTTAATATGTATTATCGTTGGATATTTACACGTAATATTTACAAGTGAGAAAATCAAAAGTTATTGTGGCCAATAATTTCTATTTCATGAGAGCAATCGAGACATAACTCACACTGCTGTCGTCCATAGATTTGGCTGCATTTGACTGAGAATATTTCAAAAAGCACATGTTGTGATCATCTTTCCAATTATTACTATTTTGAAGGGCATAGAGCATGATTAATATTGGATGTTTACCACAAATTGTGTTCTTATACTTTTTCATGTAAGCATAAAACTCATCAGGTTGCTTTGAACTCTTTGTTATAAGGTCCACAGCCATCATGTCCAATTGTTCAATAGATTTGTGAAGAGGTACATCCCTGTTTACAACGAACTGATAACTAAATCGTTTTCCCCAGTGACAAAAATCGCTCGAAATGACAAAGAGCGAAGAGTCATCGTCAAAGTAACTCGATAATGCTTTTCCAATTTGCTGTAACGTCTCTTTTGATAAGCTCCCAACCATGATGGGTACAATTTGAATCTGATTCAAGCGACCCTTAAATAAATAAGAAATGAATGGGAACTGCAATTCAAGAGAGTGTTCGTCCTCCTCGTTTTTCTTATCTTTGAATTGAATAAAAGTATTTGGATATTGTTTCAATAATTCATTTTGAATTTTCTGATTGACTTTCAAAGCACCAAGTGGTGTGTTACATTGGTCACATCTGGACAAGGCACATTGATCATCAAGATAGATTCGATGGCATGGTCCCAAAATAAACACTGTGGTGATTGCATCAAAATTAGAGGCATTCCGAATACATCCATACCCATGGGCAGCAGTTGGAGCAGAATATCGAAATCCTGCATGAGGAGCAATAATAGCCTTTACTTTCTTACCCACATAATTCTGAATGATAGGCTTTGCCTTCTCCATGTACTGAGTGATTTCTTGGGAGAGAGCTTCCTCTTCATCCGAGTACCATGAACCCGAAAAACTATCAATTCTAGCAGTAACCATTTTGATTGTTGAATGATGATTTATGATTAATAGGTATGTATGGTACAAGGAATGAGATGGTGCTGTTCAATAAATCTCTCTTCTTCGGAATTTTTAGCAGCAGAGAGCAAATGATCGATTTTTTTCTTCTAAATTTATTCAAGGTTGAAGAAATGGATGATGAGAAGCCACCAGTAATGTCTTCTTCCAGCATCGAATTAATCATCCACCTTCTATTCAGATCGCGAGACTAACACACGTGTAACGTTTCGTTGTTGTTTGTTACAAAAAAAATGCAAGCAAATTTCAACGAACGACAATCCGTGCTGTGGAGCAATGACCAAGATCCATTCTACGGAAATAATATTGCTCCATTCGCTCCACATGGCACAAACATGGATGGATCTTCGGCTTCAGCAGGAGGAGAGTTGAACATGATGGGAGAGTATACATTTCAGCCGATCCGAACAAGTAGTGATGATGAGTTTTTCGGAAGAAGAGGACATTTCAGAAACGCTTCTTTTGACATGGTTGATATAAATTATAATAGCGGAGGAAGTACTGGAAATAGCAGACCAACTTCACCAATAACAGCTACCACTGGCAGGAGTACATCTCCTCTCATGATGATGAATCAAATGCCCTCTCAAAAAAACAAACAAAATAGTCTGGAACCAGTCATTGATGAGATCCCCTTGTTGGAAGAGCTCGGAATTAATTTTAGAGATATTTGGAGTAGGAGCTTGTTTGTTTTAAACCCATTCTCGAAAGAAAGAAGGAGAGCTCTTAATTCAATGATGAATGCAAATAATCCAAACTTCCAACAAAGCAGGCTAAACAGTGAAGAGGCCTCTGTCCAACACTTACTTAAAGATATGGATTTAGCTGGCCCTCTCATGTTTTGTATTGCTCTTGGATTTACTCTCCTTTTGAAAGGAAAGATTCACTTTAATTATATTTATGGAGTGGTCGTTGTTGGATGTTTATCCATTTATTTATTGCTAAACCTGATGTGTCCGCTCAAAAGGCATATCGAATTACAGCATTGTATTTCAATCATGGGTTATGGCTTACTGCCCATGGTTTTCCTTGGTCTATTCACAACATTTTTGCCGTTCCCAATCTTAGGATTAGTGTTGAGCTGGTTGGCAATATTTTGGAGCAGTTATGGAACAAGCACAATGTTTGTTGCTGCACTCGGTATGGCACACCAAAGAATGCTTGTAGCTTACCCTGTGGGACTGGTTTATGCCACTTTTGCCTTAATTACAGTCATGTAAATGTCACAACAATATATCTACACTCTAGATATTTTGAATCACCAATTTTATGATAATTATTACGATATATTCATTGTTGGAGTATACATAACTGCCACAACACTCTCCTTATGCTCGTCATTATGTGCAAAGCCTAGATTCGCACAGACTAAACGAATGGGTTTCTTCTTAATCTTTCCCTGACAAACAAAGCATTCGTTGGTATCTTTGCAGAACTTGTCAAAACATGTCACACACAGCACATGACCACATTCTCTCACTACATAAGCCCCTTTGCAGGCATTGCTGAATACTTTGAAGCAACACGGGCATTCATACCTAACATTAAATTCAGGAATCAGCTCTCCCTCTTCTTCAGCTTTCTTCGTTAACTTGAAGTTCACTCGAACTAGATCTTTCATCTTTAGCGTCTCCTTTGGATCCATTGGATCCACAGTTTTGAATTTTTTGATTTTCTTCTTGTTGTTATTATTCTCGCTCGTTGTGCTGCTTGATGAAATCGGAGTTGAATTTCCTGATGATCCAACACTATTTTGCAAAACATCCAATTTTCTCTCTAGTTGTATGTATTGCTTTTCTTCCAATTCTTTAATTTGTTTAATCTGCTCCTCTACTTGCTTTTCCTCCATCTCCAGTTTTTTTCTTTCATTCTCTTTCTTTTGCTGTACTAAATTCTCAAGAATACATTCATAACAGTATAAATATCCACTTTTTGATACAGCAGGTTTATACACAGGTTGATTACATAAACAACAAGCATCAAATGGCCTCATCGATTCACTTCCGAGCCTTGATTGTTGTGTTCCCTGTTTCAAACGACCTTTCTCTTGATTCGAATAAAATTGCCGACACGAGGCGTTCTTGCTGTGTTTCGTCATTTTTTTTTATTTTGCTTCCTTACTCTCAGAGATTCGTTTGTAGAGATGGTGACATCATTGAAGACCATCCAACAATTAAGATTGATTAATATTATAACTATCATTTATTCATCTTTTTCATCATCATCATCATCTGTATTATCAACATCTTCAACTTTGGCCCATTCGAACAATTTGGCAGTCAATGGCCAAGCATTCCAACCCGATTGATTAATTGTCTTCTTAGCTTGTTCAACTTCATTCCAATTCATGGTAAAGAATGTTTGCTTGTTATCTGGAACACCAACAAAATTCAAAACACGTCTCAAATTGGCCACAAGTCTCCAAACGTAGAGTCTTCCTGGATATCCAGCACACAATTCTGAAAGAATTCCTAAAGGTGTTTGAACCATCCATTTCCAAGAGAAGTATTTAAAGTAAGCAATAAATCCTTTACCCAAACCAGTGAATCCAGCATCGTGATGATCTGGATCAAACATGATTGGAGGTAAATAATCTGCCATGTGTCCACTGTATTCATATGCAATCATGAGAGGTTTGTCACACCATTAATATTTCTCATTGTTAAAAACAAGAATCCATTGAATCAGATCTGAACTTACGTCACACGAAGAATAGCATTATGCAACAAGAAGAAATTAACCCAAAACATGTCCGATTGTCTCAATACCTCAGGAATATAATTCCAAATAAATTCAGGAAGTAATTTTTGTGTAATTTCCTTAGGTCCAGGTAACCAATAAGGTAACAATGAATACCAGAAAGTAAAGAATGAAGCAGTGACAATAAATTGAAGCCAATAAAAGTGTCTCTTTGGATGCTTCTTTTTACAAACCTCAACTTCAACAAGAGGCCAATTTTTCTTATCTGCCAAATTGACTTGTGCTGCAGGATCGAACTTTTTCAAAACACATTTCTCACCTTGAGCTGTGGCAGGACCAACACAGTAAGTGATTAATTGGGCAATACTAAGAGCATAGTGAGCCCAATAGAAATAACCTGGAT
The DNA here is from genome assembly GCF_008403515.1 of Naegleria fowleri. NCBI lineage: Eukaryota > Heterolobosea > Eutetramitea > Acrasida > Naegleriidae > Naegleria > Naegleria fowleri. The sequence continues at coordinate 283,115 of NW_025407938.1, read as the reverse complement.
GACCAGTCCATAATTTTCCAAAATAGGCGAAATAGTAGCCCCACCTATGGTGATGATGATGATGGGATCACAAGAGTTGTTGTTGTTGTTTGATGGTTATTACATCAATGTGTTTCATGGTAGACACAGGATGATGATGATGCGAGAATGATATGTAATGATGGTTCACATCATGATGAAAATTCAAGTGTCAGTTTCAGGTGTTCATGATTAACCTACCATGTTAAATCCAATGGGAAAGTCAAAATGTGTGTCCATATATTGTATGGAACTTGATGGTAAATGTATCCCTAAAAAGAAGTGTCAGAATATTGTACCACAAACACAACAGGATTCATATAATGATGAAAGATTCAAAGTGATGATGAAAATATAGGAATCAAATGTAATGTTTGGGTGTGCGAGAGGGGCACAGATGTCATCAATGTTTAATCTTCTACATACAGTCACTGATTGCATCAAAAAGTTTTGTGGTCCATAGTTTCTCATGGGTTGAGAAGTGTAGGCGTCACCTATTAAAGTGAGTTTCATGAGTTCAGGATATTCAATGTACAATGAAAATATTCAGTGAAAGGAAGGAAGGAAGGAATACTTACTTTGCCATTTGGTTAATGTTCGAGGAGCAACAGTTGCAAGGGCCATAAATCCACAATTGGCAATCCATAGCCATGGTGTGTAATTGTTGACATCCATGAGAGCATGTCCAACATTTTGTGAGTAGGATTGCAGTGAGGAAACGTTCACGTTGCCCATGATGATGATATTCGAGGTGAAATTGTTTTTTTTTGTGTGTTTGTGATTTCCGTTACGCTTGTTGAAAAAATGTCAAGTGTGGTATGTCTGTTGTAAAGTGTGAAAAATTTGGATTTATCGGCCGAGTTTGGTGACAGGTCAGCAGAAAAGCCAAGGTTCGCTAATAACGAAAGATCCAAACCCCTTAAATCTGTAGTTGACTTTCACTTGTGGACAGTATAATTCTTCACATTCAATGATTATTGGAAAATTACGGTCACAGAATTATTTCCTCCTAAATCACAGATTTAGTTGATCATTTAGTTATTGCTCTCGTAAGCAATATTGAAGTAGACACGCATACCATAGAATTGATTTAGCGTCAAAAGTTTCGCACAATGAAATTTCTTGATACAATGCTCCATTCAACTTTTCGAATGCAAATTTAGATGCTTCTCGAACAGAAACACATCTGCTGTGTTGTACATCATCTGATCCTGTTCCAAGTAATATCATTTCTTTGTTCTTAAAATTGTTAAAATGGTTAGATTTTTCAATCAGTGAATCAAAGGTGTCTCTATTCATTAAAGAAAACATTTCAAATATAAATGTTGCATTCACAAAGTATGAAGTTGGTAAAAATTTTGCACTATTTGATTGCCTATCCCATAGTTGTATCTTTTCTGAAAAGATATTGTCTCCGATCACAAACAACTTGGCTCGAAAGTCAACACCAATAGTTGGCAAATATGGATATAAAGGATTTACAACTTGATGATCCATTGAGCATAATAAAAATGATGTTTTCCCAACCTTGGCATCTCCATCTAAGGCGATTTTCGATAGATGATCCAGATTTGGTTTTGTACTCAATAATGAGTTGTCAAGTGGTACGTGTCTCACATCTTTTGGATTGTCCCATGATTCGTTATTTATGTCATCAGGGTTTGTTGCTTGATGATGATTGATTAAAACTTGATGGTTTTTTAGGAGGTTGTGCGTATGGACTCTTGAAAAAGGAAAAGTAGTATTTCAGTGTACTCAATAGTTCATTTAAATTTGGGCAATGGGAGACAGTTCGACGATCTTCCAACTCTGTAGAATTTGTGTTCAAAATATCCGCATGATACCTCACACAACCTCTAAGAATATGTCTCAACACATTTCGTCCCTTCTATTTTGAAATGAATGGAAATGCAATTGTCGATCGCCACGTTTTACAAGTAAATCCAACCACAAATATTAATTCTTCAATTTTGAGAAATGAAAATATTTCTGCGAGACTATCGAATGGCAAGGTTGACAGCAAAGGCTTTGCTTGCGGATCTTTTTTTCGCATTTTTTTTACATAGTAAACTCAAAATGAAGGCGCCAAAATTGAACGTTAATACATTCAAAAGAAAAATGACTCCACAAGAAAGTCCTTCTCATGACAAAAACCACAACAACAACAACTTTTCATTTCCCTACGAGAACCCCTATGACATTCAACTTCAATACATGGAACAATTGTTCAACACCATTCAAGAGGAAAAAATTGGCATCTTTGAATCGCCAACCGGAAGTGGAAAATCTCTTTCTCTCATTTGCGGAGCTCTTTCTTGGCTCATGTCCTATTACGCACAAAGAGATGGCATCACGGTGAACGGAATTCATAGCAGCACAACATCTTCACTCAAGAGAAAAAACATTGATGATCAATCTTCTTCCGATGAAGAACCTGCTTGGGTGATTGAACAAACCATCAAAAGAAAAAAAGAAGAAGAAGAAAATGCAAGAAGAGAACAACTGGAAAAGAGCAAAAAGAATGTGAAAAAGTATGATGATCGACGAAAACAATTTTTGGAGTCCATTCTGACTATGAATGATTCAAACAACGATGATGATCTCCTTCTTAATGAAGTTGATGAAAGCGTTTTCAATAAGATTGGAATCAATAATAATTTACTGAAAGATTTATATGATGAAGATAGTGATGATGACAATGATCGACCAATATTTTCATCATCTGCATGTAGTAGAATCGAAAATGATGAAAAATTTGAAACTCCAAAGATTTTATATTGCACAAGAACACACTCTCAAATCAATCAATTTATTCAAGAATTAAGAAAAACAGAATTTTCAAAGAAGGTTAAGGTATCCAATTTGGCATCTCGTCAAGTGCTTTGTATCAATGAGAATGTGCTTTATAGAAATACCAAAAATGGAAAAGTTCAAAATGGTCTCAATAGAATTAATGAGCAATGTCAATATTTAAGAGACAAGAAATTATGTGAATACGACAATGATCCTTCCTTGTTTAAAGACTATATGGTTCTAAAAGTTCATGACATTGAAGAATTATTGGATCTTGGAAAAAAGTTAAAAATCTGTTCCTACTACGGAACTAGAAAGGCCATGCATTCTGCAGAGCTTGTGTGCATGCCATACAACTCTTTGGTACATGAACAAACAAGAAAGTCACTTGGTGTGACATCTCTCAAAGATTGTGTAGTGATTATTGATGAGGCACACAATTTGATTTCTGCCATACATCAAATGCACTCAAATGAGATTGATATTCATCAACTACGAATGGTACATGAAACATTGTTAAATTATTTCAACAAATTTAAGAACAAACTCTCTACAACGAATCAAACAAATATTAAGAGATTGTTAAACATTATTCAAGGATTAATAACATTTCTAACTGTTAGCGAACATAAGGATTTGAATGCTAATAAGGAAGAAACAGAAAATAATGGATTTATAGTGCCCATCACTGATTTACTCTTTAAAACCAAAATGGACAATATTAACTTGTTTCAAGTTGCAGAATTTATTGAAAAATCAGACTTGACTAAAAAACTGAACATGTTTATGGAGAGACAAGATCTTGAACAATCAAAGACGAATCAAGTCGTTATTCACAATAACAATACTGTGAAACGTACTCACAATACTGCCAACTATATTCACTATTCAAGTGGTGTCAATACCAAAACAGATCTTTCCAATCTCAACACTCCAGCTACGAGTAATAATGCCATCAATAATGTTGTGTCAATGCTTTTAGCTCTCATGAATGTGGATAAGGATGGTAAACTGTTTGTCAAACCCAATTCACATATCAAATTCCTACTTTTAAACCCAAGTGTGTACTTTCAATCGATTGTGAAAGAGGCTCGATCGATTATTCTGACTGGTGGAACCATGGAACCCATTAATGCTTTAGTTCAACAATTATTTCCAAACACACCCTCTTCGAAAATTCACATTTATCAATGTGAAAAGCATATTGTACCTCCAAATCATTTTCTACCCATTGTACTCACAAAAGGAGTTGGAGATGTTGAATTTGATTTTAGATTTCAGAACAGACAAAACAATATGGATTTAATCAAATCTCTTGGTCGAACCATTGTGAATATGTGTAATATTGTGCCAGATGGTGTTGTTTTATTCTTTCCATCATATCAATTTGAGAAGACTGTCTATCAGTGTTGGAAATCGAATGGTATTATTGATTCTATTGAGAAGAAGAAGAAATTTCTTCGTGAAGCTTCTGCTAATGAAGATCCTAACATGACCTTAGATAAGCTTTTACAGGAATATAAGAAAATTATTGATCACAACTTTGGAACAACAAGCAGCAACAGTAGCAGTCATGGAATAAGAGGAGGATCAACAGCCACTCTTCAAAGATACAATGGAAGTGTCTTATCGTGTGTAGTTGGAGGTAAACTCTCGGAAGGAATTAACTTTAGTGATGGATATGGAAGATTGATCGTTGTCATTGGATTACCTTATCCCAATCCAAATGATATTGAACTGATGGAACAACAAAAGTTTTTTGAACAACACACTCAACAATTTCAATCACAAAATAAGAATGAATACTTGGATAACATTTGTATGAATGGTGTCAATCAATCGATTGGAAGAGCCATTCGTCATGGAAAAGATTATGCAACGGTATTACTTCTTGATAAGAGATATCAACAGCAAAGACTTATTAACAAGCTTTCAAAATGGATACGAAAGGACATTGTGACTTTTCATAATGTGGGAAATGCAATGCAAGCTGTAGGTCAATTCTTTGCTCAAAAGATGGCCAATCAATTAGAAATTGAAAAAGAACGAAAGGAACAATGGAACAAATCTATCACACCATCCACAAGTTCATTGCCATCGAAAACATTGGCCAACTTTAGCAAAAGATGATTTATTTACTTGTGAAATGTTTTACAAGAGAAATAGTTCTACAAATTCATCAAAGTTGATGTTACCGTCATTGTCACTATCTACAATTTTGAACAGCTGCTCTAATTCTTCATCACTCATGATTGTGACAAGCCCTATTTTTGAAAATACGTTCTTCATTTCTTCCTTGCTCACTAAGCCATCATTATTGCTGTCAAAGAGTTGAAACGCTTCCCTTAATTGATCTTTAGTATGCAATGTTCCGTAATCTGTTGAGCTATATCTTTGAGAAAAGTAACTACTCGTATTAAGTGATGATGAATATTGCTTTTTTGGGTCAATACCATTTTGACTCGATGACTTTCTATTTCTTGAAGCTCCGAGTGGCATGAGTTTTCCATGTTTTTCATTGTTAGAACCTAATGGTACTACAGGTGAGCTATTTCTTCTTGCTCTAGTATTTATAGAATCCAATAATGGTAGCTTGGTGTTAGGTGAATTCAATACTTCCAATCTATTGTTGTTGTTGTTGCTGTTGTTGATATTACCAAAGATTGAGAGTCGTTTTTTCAACGCATCTAACAAATTTGGATTTTTTTTCTTTTGATGATCCTCATTGCTAGAGATTGCAGGCAATCGAGTGATAAAACTTGCTTTGTACAGTTCATTCTCTCTTGTTGGAGGAGAATGAGATGGACTCGAGCCACTACTATTTGATCTAGGTCGAGTCGAAGCAGTAGGTGAAGTTGGTGGTTGTTGTTGTTGTTGTTGAGAAAAGACCTGGTCGAATGGTACGACCTGGTTGTTCTTTGTGGTAGGGCTACCACTGTTGTTCTGATTTCTCGGTGGTGAGAGGTCGGGAAAGAAACATGTCTTTTGTTTCATCGTGCTGGTTGGAGAATGTGAGGGTGTCTGTGGGTGAGAGAAGGTCGTGGTGGTGGTGTTGGAGGTAGTAGTCAAATGGATTGATGAGGGTGGGGAAGGTGGCTCTTGATGGTTCTTCTTCAAAAGTACTCGCTTCGAATAGCTCTTATCAATCACTCGATTACTGCCATGACCACTGAGTGAGGGGTGATGATGGAATCTCTCATGTGAAATGTCCTCATCCTCAACATCGGCAGGAAATACAAAACTATTCTCACAGGACGAGTCATTCGCTTCATTGGTAAGGATGAATGGAATGTGCTCATCAATTCCTAATATTTTGCCTTGTGAATGATCCTCATCCTCATCCATTTCATCCATCATCATCAAATCCATAAACTCTTCGAACGTGATGCAACCATTGGCTCCTGAATTATTAATAATTTCGTCTACTTCTTGGATGGATAGATTGTATCCAAGATCATTGAGGATGAGCTTTAATTCGGCATGTCTGCCCTTGATGTGATGAGAAATACGATTCGAGAATGAGGAGGTTCTTACTTACCTTATCACTCCATCATTATCTCGATCGAATATATTGAAAATGTTCCTCAACATTTCATGGTTCGATGCTTTATTAGCTTCAGAGGGATCAACCACACAAACGCTTAATCTCCTTCCACGAGAGGATCGTCCACGATGGTGATCCGTATTCAATCTATCAGATAGAACAATTTCAGATGGATTTTCCTTTGCTCGTTTATTGACGAAAAGCATCGTGTTTGTAGTATGGGCAATGTAGACCTGAACGAACAAGCAAAAGAGTCTTGGGATTTTCTCTCAGGTTGTACACTCTCGACACTGGTGGCACACAGTGTTAATGTTGAATGTTTTTTTGTGGTGGTGGTGTGCTTGGTTATACAGTGATTATCTCGGTAGAGCCAATCAGGCAATTTTGCTCCGTGCCAAGTTACGGAATTCCTGCACCTTATCAATACATCGGCACAGATAAGGAAATGATCGCTTACCTTAAAATCAATCACGCCGTCAAAGTTGGTATCCAACAAGTGAAGCATGCTTTAGAAATGGATATTGTGATGTGGGATTCATGAATTAACAAAGTTCACTTACTCAACAATGCGGTCCTCAGTGAAATCTTCTGCCAAATCTCCCATGCAGTACTCGTGGATGATTTCTTTAATTTCCTGTAGAAAAAGGGTGAGGATAATTTCACCACCACATTTGGGCTTTGTGTTTAAAAAGGAAGCACATACCTCAATCTGCGTGCAGTTGAAATTTGGAAAATCCGCCTCAGATTTACTTACTTCGATCATTCCGTCCTTATTTACGTCGAAAATTTCAAAAACTTTTCTATCCATCTCTTCATCGCTTCCATTCAATACACTGTCTCGATACGGGTCCATAAAGGCTCGAAGAAAGCACGAAAAGTCAACCAAGTCATTATCACCAGCAATGTTTTTGATCATGGAAAGAACTTCTGCGTCTGAATTGTACTGACCCAATCTCTTGAGCATTATTTTGAGCTCCATGAATGTGATAACACCATCTTGGTTTTTATCAATTGAATTGAATACCTCCCACAAATCCGCAACAATTTGGTCATCTGTGATTTCTACTGCCGGTTGGGATCGGGCGGAATCCACTTCCTCCGCTAGATCTTCCTCATCCACCTCTTCATCAATGAATTCATCAACATTAATGGATGGCACTTTGTTTGATGACATGCTTTCCGATAATATATAAAATTATTCAAACAAAGAATGATCAGTCTATAAAATGGTTGATATTTTTTTGTAGAGTTTGAGCGCCATTTCCAAATTCTTTAGTCTTCCGAATGACCTCCATACAAGCTGACATTTTGACTCCTAAATTGTTGTGTATGTGTCACAGACTATATTATTGAGATGAATCAACTACCATTCATGACAGGCAGCATTTGGAATGGTGTTGAATGGACAGGAGTTGTTTTTTCAAGAGTAAAACATAAAAAATTCCATGACAAACCAAGAAACACCAAACGAACATAAATCAAAGGTGGTGAGCTTCAAACGATTTGTTGGGAAGAAGAATGCAATTACAGCCTTCTTTCAGATCAACAGACTACACCTCCGAAGATTGGTCTTGGCAGTTCCGACAGCTTTTGCATTGTACATGTTCATGGCCAATCATCCCGAAAGATACACCTACTCGTGATTCCTGTTTTTAACTGTTGAGATGAATTATTATTATTTGAATACATTACTGATGCAATTCATTTCTTCAAGCATTGGATCGATTCAATCAAAACCCATCGTTGTCGTGTGAATTCATCAGAGAGTTGTTTGAAGAATATTAAAAAAATGTTCAAAAATTCGATGCTTTCTTTGCTTCACAAAAACTCAGTATCTCGCTCTTTATTATCCTATTCAAAGAACGTTGTTGTATTGAATCGACAGCAAAACACCATCAGAAATGTACATCGCACCTTTGTACATTTTCAAGGTGCTCGGAAGAATGAAGGAATTTCTCATATTCTCCAACAACAACATTCACAGAACAAGACAAAAACCGCTGCACCAGCTAAAAGCACAACAACAACTACCAAAACCACTACTGATTCTAGAAAGAGCACTAAAGAACAAGAAGAAATTGATGAATTACAAGCCTTGTTGGATGACGAAGAAATCCTAACCCCACAAAGAAAGAAAACTCCATCAGCAAGCCTCAAATCTCAGCAACAGACTCCCGCATCATCAGGCTCAAAATTAGCACAAGTAGCAGGAGCTTCGGCTTTTGGTGCAGCAGCAGCCTCCAGTACAAAAGCCTCTTCTTCATCATCAAAATTGGCAGACCAGATGGGATTAGATGAAAAGGAAATGCAACAAATGATGAAGAGTATGGGATTGGACGAAAGATGGGATCAATACAAGGACATGCTTGATGCTTTCGAGGAAGGAAAATTCGGAGGACGAGCCAGTGAAAATTGGGACGAAGCAGATATGGATGAAGAAACGAAGAAATCGTACAAGATGTTTGGAAAGAATTACCTCAAATCTTTGAAGTCTGAATTCGATAAGCCTGAGCTATTTAACTTTATCAAGACTCAAGCAGACGGCAATGCAGGTGTTGATTTATCGAGTCTAGCTAGTGTTGCTGGACTGGCTGGTGCAGCATCTGCTGGCACTCAAGCATCACAGACAAAAGCTGGCATATCTTCCCAGCAACAAACAACAGCACCAAGATCTGCACAAGCTCCATCCACAACTCCTTCAACAAGTAAACAAAAGAAATCGCTCACTCTGGACGAAATTGAAAATATGGACCTAGATTTGGATGCAAATACTGTCGCCAAAGATTTTGAAAATCCAGAAATGCGAAAAGCTCTGAAGACTATGTTTGGAGCAAAATCTGATGAGGATTTAGATAAATTCAAAGATGCACTGATGAATGTGTTTAAGGAAGGAAAGAATATCAAGTCTTTAGAATCACAACTAGAGACTCAAATGAAAGAATTGGATTCCATTTTCTCATTTGCTAAGGATTTGCACGACGTCAAACCACCCAAAAAGAAGAAGTAAATATAACTTTTTGAATATATGTTATATAATGGGAAAATATATTTTACATTAACTTGTGCACATCGGTCGTTAGAATCACTAATGCGAATTTTGTTCGATTGAGCTCACAGCAGCTTCCACATATTGCATCTTTCTTTCCAAATCGTTTAATCTTTCATTCAATTCAAGAAGTTTGACTCTCATGTTCTTTTCTGCGGATATAAAATTGGTAAAGTGAATTTTCAATAACGGTTAATTATTGATGATCCGATAAAATTTGAAAATAATGAAAATTGTGATGACGGATTATGACAAACGGTAAAAGTAAATAATGTGGCGATGACGGTCATATAACAATACATACCGAATTTGTTGAGAAATTCTGTCACTTGTAAAATACATAGCGATACGTCTTCGATGTAGTCTCTGGTCTTCCAGTCTTCTTTTGTTGCTTGAACCATAAACGATGACATTTTTTTTGATTTTTCCTGTCATCGTTGTCAACGTCATTTTATTCTTTTGCCAGGAGGTCCTTTAAGATTCCAATTAATGTTTCATAATGTCCTGCAAAGAAATGATTAGCTCCTTTCACACATATTACTTGGTGAGAAAATCTATCTATTAAATTCCTTTTTCTCATCTGTTCCAATAAGAATTCATGAAACTCTTGGCTATCTTGAAAAGGAATGACATCGTCATTGTCTCCATGTATGGAATACAGTTTTAAAGGATACAGAAGATTAAATTCAATTTTGGTGTTCAATGATTCTCTTTCTTGTAATGCTTCCTTTGTCACGTAGTATCGTCTCGTCAATCCTTCCTCATTATTAGTTGGTGTTGTTATTTCTTGCTTTTTTCGTACACAAAGAGATGGCTCTAATGTGAAAACTTTCCACAAGAATATTCCTTCATTTTCCAATTGATGTCTTTCACTCTCTGAAAATCTGTTCATAGGAGTTTTACTCATATCAAACCTTCCAGAAATATTCACAACAACTCCATGTTGTAACTCTTGAGGATATTTGCTGGCATATTGCAACACAACATTTCCACCTTTTGAATGTCCAATAATTGAAATTTTGGAATAATTTAATTTCTCTTTCAGATAATTAATCACACAATGTAAATCTTCAACTTCCTTGTGATAATTGGCATATGAAAATTCACCATCACTTTCTCCATTACCAGAAAAATCAAATCTAAACGTATCGTATTCATTACTTTCCATTCTTGGAAAAATAAAATAATTTTTATGGCATGCCAATCCATGACAAAGAACAGCTATTGGTTTTTTGTTATTTTGAGAACCATGGTTCTGCTGAGGCGAGTTTTCATGTATATTTGATGATCTTGTCATCACTGTACAAAGTATTCCGATTAATTGTTCCTGATGATTATTTGTAATGATATGAACGGATTCTTCTTTTTCCACGTTCATGTTCTCACCAGTGGTGATGGTGGTGTTGATGGTAGTCGTACTGGCAGCAACTGTTGGACTCATCTTCCACGAGAACGAGAGCGAGTAGTAATAATATTTTTTTTGAGGCGATAATATCTACAAACGTTTACAAATTCCTTCGAAAAGATGAAATAAAAGAACTCGTGAAAAAAATCAAAAACCAATTAAATTTATTTGAGAGAAGAATTCAATTTCATTTGAATCCATTCCATTTCTGCTTTGTGAATGCGTCGAATTTCTTCTTTCATTTCCACATATTCTTGAGATCTAATAAATCTCATAAATGTATCCATCATGACTCCCTTAATTTGAAGGAGAAGATCATCAAAGAATTTTTCACCTTCTTCCAAGTCATAGATGAGAGTGGCAATAGTTGGAAATGTACTTTGATTGGGAGAGTGTAATAAAACACTACCTGTAGTAGTATTACTTGTAGTATTACTTTCTGTTCCATTAATGGATGATTGAGGTGGTGGTGGTGGTTGTTGTTGTTGTGAAGAATTCTGTTGATGAAGAAATGAATCACTTTTTCTTCTCATTTGTTTGATGTAACTGGCGAGAATGGTTTGACGACGACGACGACGACCACATTCAGAAGTATCTTCAAAAGTAGAGTCCACTTGAACGGTTGAGGAGGATTCATGAGAGGTGGTGGTGGGACAAGGAGGTATTGTTTCATCCATCAACGTTGTGACATCTTCTTCACAACAATCATGAACAGTTGCAAGATCATCTTCAGAAGTACTGCTACTGGAATCATCGAGATGATGTTTTGTTTCTTCACCACAAGATTTGGAATGAGAATCATCACTTCCAGTGCTACTCACAGAGTGTGATGTTTTGTGACAAGTATTACTTTTTGTCTTGGTCTCATTCTCTACAAAGAGTAATTCCATTTCTGAATTTTCACTACTTGCATCAGAAAGAGTGTCATCTTCATGTGGTTGTGAATGATGACTGTGTCTTCTATGAGCATTTCCACCACTCGATGATGTTCTATGAATATAATCTTCCATGTGTTGTTTTTCTTCCAATTCCTTTTCAATTTCATAATCTCTCAATTTGTAGTATTTTTCGAGAAGCTTTTTTCTATTCAATGAAGACAAGTTCACTTCAAAAGGTGCACCATGTACAATAAATGTATCAATTACAAATTGTCTCATAATTTTTGCTTTTTTAAGATCTTTCTTTGCTTCTGGTAAATAAAATCGAGTTAAATATAAATACAATTTCACATTTTCTAGAGACAATTCTTGAGCACAGAATTTCATAAAGTATTTAAGGGCATAATCATTCTGTAACACATCTGTAAATTCTGCTTGGTCCTTCACTAAATTTGAAAGACTCGTTAAAAAGTGTGTCGATCTTGGTGATGAGACAAGTTGTTTTGGATCAAGACCCAAAGTTTCTAAATTGGGCGACTTGCGCACTTGTTGTTTTTGTGACTTGTCCATTTCTGTTTTTGTTTGCACAGAATGACGTTTTTCCTTGTACATGACATCTGTTTTTGTTTCTAAAAAATCAATGACCTTTTTCTGATGTTGAATATTAGCAAGCATGTGAGCATTGGATATTTCCAAGTGTTTGATTTTTTCTTCAAGTTGATGGAATTTCTTCTCTAATGAGGAATAATCTTTCTTAAAACTTTGATTGACATTGTGACCATATTTGTTAAGAGTAGAATGAATGGATTTGTACAATTCATAAATATGTTGATGAGCTTGAAATATTTCTTGATTAATTTGTTGATTCTTTGAAACCTTAACTTCTTCTACCGAGTAAGGAACATTTAATCTTTGAGCTATCACATCAGAATGATCATTAGAAATGGAGGAATGAACTGAACTTTGAGGTGACATTAATTTAGATTTGGATGAATGAGAAGAAGATGCATGGATAGTGAGTGATGGTGAATTTGTCAATGAATTTGGACTTGGTGTTTGCCATGTCGATGAGCCATTTTGATTGGATTTTGGTGACATGACGACATGACTTGAATTTGATTGTCTTCTCATGACTGCCATAAATCGATACTTGTCTCGATCGGTACTTCCTGGAATTTCTCCCAAAGACAATCTCACTTCTTGAACTTGACCATTGGATAACTTGGCAGGTAGTGCACGAGGTTTTCCAATTAAATGTTTGTTTCCTATTCGTCCGTCAAAAAAATACGAAATGTATCATAATAATAATAATACAAATGTATCATAATAATAATAATATTAATAATAATGGGTATTAAAATACATCATTTTGTGAAATATTATATTGAACATCATAATGTTGATATGCATATCATTTTGAGTATGTAGTCAAGTGTGATGAAAAGTCATTCACAAACGGTACGTGTGAATATTTAAAAGTAGTCACGTGGTATGATGAATAAATGTAATCAAATGATGATGAATATTATTTAAATAAAGGTAGTCACGTGGTGTGATGAATATTATTTAAATAAATTCACACACATGAAGTGTTTGTTGAACACAAAAATACTCACCTGTTTTTCTAAATCGTTGCATGAATTCATCATGGTTCTTTGCAACCTCAAAAGGCATTAAAATTTTGATATCTTTACCAATCACATCTTTCTTTTTATATCCAAAAAAACTCTCTGCTTGTGTATTGTATGCTGTGATGGTTCCAAAAGCATCACTCACCACAACAATATCAATCATTGCCTCAATGGTTGATAAAATTGCACTCACTTGTGATTGATTGGAATTATTATTCATTTCCACGACTTGTTGTAAATGTTGTGTCAAAATACTCATCCAAAGGTTTTTCTCATCTGCAGAACTTGCCATTAAGAATTTAGGAGCTAATAACTTTTTTCTTTCACTTGCTGACATGTTTTCACTCAACAGCGTTGTTTCTGGTTTCTTCTTTTCATCCAATAATTCATCGATTTCAGCAATAATTTTTGCAGCTTGTTCTCCTAAATGACTCAAATGTTTCTGTTGCTTATTTTCTTCAAAAAAGAATCCAATGGTATTCTTCTTTCCTGTAATGTCTTCTGCTGAAATGATTTGTGTCACTAAAATGTCATATCGATTGACATTGAGAGAAGTATTCAATGGAAAAATTTCTCTCACTTCCACTGAAGTGTTGTGATGTTTCACACGATACAAACAATGTCCATCAAACATGTAGGAATGAACTTTCCATGTTGAAAAAAGACTATTCTTTTGTTTGAATGCTCCTTGTTTAATAATAGACAAGGAAGGAGACTCTAGAAAATCTCCAACTTTGTATATTCTGTTGTGTTGTTGTTGTTGTTGTGAAAGAGAGAGTGGAGGAGGAATGGAATGTTGTTGTGAAAGAGAGGAGGAATGTTGTTGTTGTGGAAGAGTCACCATTAGGATGAAAATATTAGAGAAGCGGAGTGAATCAAGATAAATTTGATAGGTTTTGTGCGCTCAATGAACGACTCGTGGATGCCAAATGTCACCTGTGGTGATGTTGTTGTCAAGAAGGAAACAAAATTTCGGAAGAAAATGTGGTAATTTTTTGTCTTGTTTTTTTGTTCTTTTTTGGGACCTCCCTACGAGTAGAGAGCTTTGTTTTGAATTGTTCATTTATGGAAATTATTTTCTCAGAGAATGCATTTGAATCTTCGACATGCTTTTAGAGGTGTTCGAATGAACATTGAACAACAACGTTACGTTAGAGATCTCTCTAAATGTACGCCGCGTTCTTACAAGGCACGTGAGGGCCATCTTGTCCGCATGAACACACAGTTCTATCTCTTCAAAGGATTTGAAAAAGAGACTTTTTAGGAATAAGAGACTTACCAATGACAGGTGTTCAACAACACCTGTAGAAAACTGTACATACCTGACAACCAAAAAGCTCTTTTCTTGTTTTTATATCAAGAATGGTTTCTGCTTTTGATTTGGTCAAGATTCTGTGAATCTGGTTTATTAAAGACTCTTTCCAAAATAAGCTTGTTTGCAGACAGATGTGTGGATCATGATTGTATTCAACACCTCAACACCACCTCTGTCATACGTAAGGGGAAACTCTTGCAAGAGTTGCGAATGAATATTCTTAACGTTCCAATTCGATCGTTGAGGGAAGGAATCAAAAGCATTTCTCAAAAAAAAATCTTTTACAACAACAGACTCACTCTCACTTTATATTTTCCTTCTTCTTCTTCTACTCCGGACTCGGAAATGAACGATCGGTGGGATCATCATCGATCCTTGGATGAAGATGAAATGAAAATACGAAGTCTTTTTGATGAGGACGTAACGGATGAGGAGGAAATTAAAATTAAAGGCTTGTTTGATGATGATGATGAACTGGTGGATGAAAAACAACAACAACAACAATTGATGATTATCCCTTCTCTGTTTTCTATACAGAATGAAGAATCGAATTTTGATGATTGGAATTTCAATAATAGCCGTGCATCAATGCTCATTCGATTGTTACCTCCAGAGATTCATTATTTAATATTAACTTTTGTCGATTTCAAAACATTACTAACATGCCAATTGGTATCCAAACAATGGTATGATTTTGCCTCAAGAGAAGAGATTTGGTATCCGTTTTATGGGCACATGATTGATGCAAAATCCTTGAGAAATATTGTGAATCAGATCAATTCAACTGGAGGGTTAACAGTGAATGATTTTACAATTTATGATAAAGATGGCATTGCCCTAGTTCCAAGACAACAACATTTATCAGAAGAATATTTATCATGGATGTTACAAGAAAGAGAAGCAGAAGACAATGAAACATGTGTCAAAACGACAGTACCTTCTGAAAAGGCGACAGAAGATCACAAGCCAAGCTATAGATCATTGTTCTTGAACAAGGCAGTTCACAAGTATGAGAAAAAGCTACGAAAAAAGGATCTCATCGAAATGTACAATACTTTGAACAAGTTTGTTCAATATTTACCAATGCTTAAGAAAATTTGTTATTTATTCTTTAGCATTGGAATTTTAATATTCTCATTGATTCTTCCACTTCTGTTAGAAAATGATGGCAATCTTAAAGATATAGAGTATTTAGGAAATTACTACAGTACCTATGTACTTGTATGTTACGGGCCAGTCTTTTTTAGCCATGCTTGCTGCTTAGCATTTTGCTATTATGTGTACCGTACACATGTGAATCTTTCGTACCATGATCAAAATGAGAGACTATTAATTTTTTCAATGACCAATGTGACAAGCTACCTTTTGGACGTGACTTTTGAGACTCAACTACTCTGCTCAATTCCCTTAGTATTTTGCATACCTATTATTATGCATATTTTTGATTGGGGACACACAGTGAGTATGATCCCTGTAGTCATTGCCATCATGATTCAAAAATTGTTCTACTTTATTTATGAGGTTCAACGAGAGAAAATTCTAAAGAGAAAGAAATGGGAGGTAAGTTTTCTTATTGTTGTTGAAAATTTAATCACTCGCCAATGACTTTTATCAAAACTAGACTCTACGTTCCGTCAATACAGCATTGCTCTTTCAGGTTAGCCTTATTTGCTTCAAGTTAGACAAAATGCTGGTTTTGAGATACGTTTTTGGAGATATTGTGATGAATTTAACATGGACCTTGGCATTTACACCTGCATATTTATTTGGTTTAATCTATTGTACACAAAATTTCCATCAACTCCAGAAGAGTCACTGGCTTGCGTTCAAAAGAGATCACAAATTTATCACACGCAAATTTATAATGTTCATTGGATGTTTACTCCTCTATGAAACATTTTGGTGCTTGCTGGGCTTAAAATTGGACAAACCTCATAAGATTGATTATTCATTCTTCTACATCTTTCTCTATTGGTATGCGGCGAACATTGGAGTGTTAATGCTGAAAAGAGATAAGATTCATTCTCATCTATTCTTGTCATAACTGAGAATGAGGTCGATTTTCTGTGATGCAATATTATTATTTGAATAGTTATTGTAAATACAAATTGACTACGTACAGTTACAGATGCATTTTTCTTATTGTTGTTTAAGGAACGAGGAGAAACAACGTCGAAATCTACAGGTTGAATTTCCTCTGCAAGAGCTTCAATACCAGCTATGATGGACAAGTAATCACGTTTCATCTTATCTACATAGGTGCAATTGCTCTTGTACATCAATTGATCATCGTGATCTTTCTTAAGCTTTCTATTAATCTTTTCACATTCTGAAGCAATCACACTAAGTCTCTTGAATAGGTTCGATCGCATCTTCTGTTCTTGAATCTTATCAGAAAATGATGGCAGTTTTGATGCAGATTGTGCCAAGTTCTTCTCATATTCCTGCATTTGAAGCAAAATGGATTCCCTAGCAATTACTGCTGAAGCTCCCAATTTCCATGTTTTGACAGCATCTCTCATTAAATTAACATTGCCAATATACTTTGAGGAGCTGTACTTTTGATAGAGCTTCATTTTGGTAGCCGCTGGAATGAGTAGCTCGTCCCAAGTTTGTTCCAACTTCTCCAACAACGTGACACTATCAAATTTATCATCGGGTATGTCATCTTTCTTTTTAGTCTCTTGCAAATCTTCGGACACATGAAGAGGAGTATCGAAAAATGTTTGAAAAACATTTGATTTCACCATCCACTTTCCTGAATGCTTATTCTTTTTCTCAACACTTGTGGTAGACCTTGCACTCTTTGGACTATCATCTTTGAGGGCAACGTAATTGGATGATCTTGAAGATAATGGCCTTACATTATCATCAAAGTGTGCCAAAGAAATAGTTAATTGATGTAAATCATGAGCTGAAATAGGAGATGCAGTCCTTGTGGGAGTAAAATCTTGCACACTCATGTTGGAAGACTTGGTGCTGACATTTTCTGTGCTGTCTACGCTTTTTGTGTTGATTTTTTTTTGTCGAGAGTATTTCCTTAAATTCTTTGATTTGGTTTCATGAATAGATGTCACTTCAGGTGTGATACGTTTTGTCCCAAATTTCTGTGACGATTGTCTTCCACTTTTGTTGATATTCTTATTCTCTTTTTTTTCTTCATTTGGAGCAAGCGATTCATTTAGAAGTGAAAAAGTTGTAGACAGCACCGACTGATTTTGAATTTTTGGAGCAGGAATTGTTACTATTTCCTGCTTTTGCTCAACCTTATTATTGAGCATCTCTGGTTCATCAATATCATATACATGCTTTGGATCAGTTACGTTCAGTTGGATTGGTTTCTGATCTTGCTCTTTATCCTTTTTGAGCTTTGGAGTTGTGCTGGGTGAGAGGCTCCTAGTGTCAAAGCGAAGACCAGTCACTTTTCTCGGTTCTGGAAACTCCACTATCGGTGAATTCATTCTCGTGCTTCTTCCCATTGAGGATTCAAGAGAGTGAAGACTCACATGGTCACTAGTGATTGGACTTTGTGTTGATGCACGTTGATTCCTAATTTCTTCAGGAGACTCAGGTTGTGGGCTCAACAACACTTGTCTTTCCTTTCCGAACATGTCTTCCATTATTTCTTTATGAAATGAATCATCCAAGGTGTTCATTGTGATAGAGCTATTGGTCTCTAAAGGATGAATATTTTGAGAGATCTGGTTCTTCTGTTTGGCATTGTCCAGGGTATGGCTTGGATCAAGTGTTGCATTTAGTGATAACGACGTATTTTCTGATGGATCATAAATACTTGGTTCACTAGGTGTGAACATAAACGAGTTATGGAACGTATTAATCTTGCTGTCGTTGTGCTTCTCCTCTATTGTTTTGGAAGATGGGTTTGGTTGTGTTGGCAAGGTCTTCTTCTCTCTATTGGGAAGAGTAGGGCTTTTAGATGACATTTTTAAAGTGGGAGGTTGATACAGGTATGGCCGTTGAAATTCAAGAGCAGATTCTTCTGATAATTGCTCGTCATTGATGAACGATGTTTTGTGAAGATGAATCATATCTTCTTGGTCATTTGTGGGTTTGCTAGTTGTGATAGGTTCAATGTTTTGTTGAGATGGGCTCTCATGTACGAGTTTCATTGTTTCCTTACTTTCTCTAATGTTTTTAACAATTTTCTCTACGTCCTTACTAAAAACTGAAGTGTAAAAATCTCGTTCCCTATGAACGTAAACTTCAGAATCAAGCTCTTCCTCCTCGACTTTGCCAACCGAGTGAGGAACATTTTCCCAACTTGTAGATTTTAAAATGTTGGCAAACGCACTTAGTCCCCTTTCTTCAATCATGGACTGGACCTCCTTTTTCTTTCCGCTTTCTTTTAAGGTCGCTTTTCGAATTAAAACCTTTCTTTGGTATCTATCTTTTTCAACCATGACAAGATCTCCAAACACATCCTTGGTGTATGAATTGCAGTGATTTACATAATTAATGATGATAAATAACATCTTCTTGATGTTTGAAACCCTTTGACGTTGGAGCTCAAAGGATTGTGGATAAGAAAATAGGTCAACCTCATCAACTTCTGAACTTTTTGTACTATCACTCCATACGGTGAATCCATTTAGTTTAGGAAGTGAAATGTCATCATTATTTCCTGATTTCATCTTCCTGTATTTCTCTCCGTTTTTAATTTCGTCAATAACCGCTTCCTTGTAATGAAGAAATAAATTTTTCATCAATACATCATTCTCGTAAAATATTCTAACATAGAATTTGGCCAACTCCCTCACATGCTCTTCCTTGTTGATGTTTAATGGGGAAGATAGTTTCATTTGCCACATCAACAATACTTCTGCACCCTGAGCCCACTCTCGTTTTGTTCGTGAGTTCCAGTCAAATGGTATTCTTTTCAAGCACGTAATTAGAGTATCAGAAATTCGCTCTATCTCATGATACTGAGGCGTAATAGAGCTATTTAGCTTACTTTCATTCAATTGTTTCATCTCGTGGCATATATCAATAATTAGCTTTTCCAATGTATCACAAAGATCTGAAATTTCTTTGTCTCTCTTTTTCCATTCTTCGTCTTGCATGGATTTACTTTTTGGCGAAAGTAACTCTTGAAATTCGCTGTTCATATGTACATTTTGTAAATTGTAGATTGTAAGTCTTGCTTTTTTCATGTTTGCATTAGTGAGTTGTTCTTTTTGTCTTTCAATTTCTTTTGGTTTAAACTCTTGAAACTCTTTGCTTATGAATGCTTCTCTTTGTGCTACTCTCTCCATTTCTGCAGTAGAGTCAACACTTTCGTAGAAGAAAGTGTCTCTAGCATCAAAAACCAATTTTGATCCACGACGCTCGACCTTATTGCAGCTTGATGTCTTGGACGCCACAGCTTGCATTTGTTCGTCCTCTTGCTGTTTTTCCTCATCTTCCAAAATTCTTTCCAACATTTCTGCAACACTGTATTCAATGGAAGGCATAACCTCTGATAACAGCTTTTCTCCTGACTTTGACGGATCGTATTTGATCATGTCTATGATCTGTTTGCTTGTTTGTATAATTTCCTCGCTTTCAGTTTTTTCTTTTGCATTTGAGGATGTGAATTTTTTCTTTTTGCTCTCAGCATTTCTGCCTCTCGCAGAAAGTCTTTCCTTACTCTCTTCTTTTTCTCTCTTCTTTGGTAGTAATATTCGAATAGCTGTTGCATTTCTGGAAAATCTGTGTCTTGATCCTTCCATTCCAACTTCTCCAAGATCTCTGTCCAGCACCATTTTTACATCTTCAGAAAGAAAAGGATTTCTTGATAGAGGTGTAACAGGTGTCATGTTAAACGAAAGAATTTTGTCCAAGAAATCAACAGGGCTTGTTTCTTCGGCGTTCTTGTGAACTTTTTTGTCAGAAGCTGTTGGAACTTTTGAAAGAATTGCGCTTGGGCTTTCGTGTCGTTTTTGATCATTCTCCATATTCTCTCCTGAATCATTATATAACCCAGATAGAAATGCATAAGAATTTTCAGTTTTCAATTTTCCGTGCCTAGGTGTACTACCTCCTCCCATTCCTCGTACTCTATTCAAAATTTCATGGTCAAATCCTGAATCTTGTAAAAGTATGTCATGAATTTTTGAAGGGTCAAACCTTTTTTGAACAACAGTCAATATCAATACAAAGAATGTACCACACTAACCTTGAGAATGAGCATCTCAGCATATTCTCAACTCGAATTCTGTTTTTTCATCATCAAAAATTCCTCTCTTGATCATTCTTTTGTATTTTCGCCTCATTTTGTTAATTACTTTTGCTTTATGTGTTTCTATTGCATGATGAATGGCCTTATCTCGCTCTTTCATGGAATCGAATGGCATTTGTCCAGGGTTTGATTTACTTGTAAATGTAATACCTGTTTCCCCTTGCATTAATCGATCAAACTCTTGCACGTCAATATCAACAACCCGTGTTGGTAGTCCAGCCCCAATTATTTCTGTAGCCTTTGTTGCGCAGGCATCTACAGATGCACTCTTTTCAAAATCCTCATTTTGTTGATCTCGCCAACCACCCTTTGGGATTTTAAAAGCAATTGAATAACCTTTTCCTTCTAGTTTTACTTCTTCGTGTTTTTGAGCACTGGGATCTTGATGATGATTGAATTTCCGAGCTTTATCAAATGCTTGTTGAAGCTGTAAAGTTGATGCTTTAGACATTAATAATGGTTTGTGTTCTAAATTACTATGTTTCCGTTGTTGTTGAGTCAATAGGCCATGAATATTGTCTCGGTTCACCTCCATCATGAGGTATGAATTGGCTAAAGTTTGAACGGCGTCATTCACCGAGGAATGATCCGAAGCATCAGCAGCAGCATGCCCCGCCATTTCATTTTTCATTTTTGTCATTAAATTTCAAAAAACTTACAATTATTGTTGATCATCACTTGGAAAGAGTCAAACTTGTTCCGTTCTTGATTGATTCGAATAATGGACCTTTCGAAAGGAGGTGATAAAGCACATTAATAAATTTTAATAGTAGTCATACAAGTTTACAATGGTTTAAATTTAATCTATTTGAAGAGGTTTCTATTCTTAAGGGTTGTTTGATGCGAAGATGAAGGTGAAGCAGGCGATCTTCCCTGCTGTGATATTGGAGATTGGCCACGCTGAGCAGACTGTTGTATGTCTGAAAGCAATAATTTCTTAGCATAGCTCTCCTTCTTTACAATCTCAAAATTGTAGGACTCAATGATGTGATGAAAATCCAATTCCGTGTATGATTTGCTTGTCCATAGTTTTAGAAACTCTCTACATATATCTGCATGCACTATTTGCATCGTACTCATGACGCTGTGATTTTCGTTAATATACTTGTTAAACCTCCGTCCCTTAATTAAGTCAATTGCTGCATTTCAGTGTTACATTAATATTTGAAAGAAATATATCACTTACCAATCTTAAGCAAATGCAATACTGAAATAGCAAAAGGGAAATGCTTCTTTTCGTGAAGAGAAAGAGCATAAATCTTTTGAGCTAGTTCTTTGTGATGTGTACAGAAATATAATAACATTAAAGCACCCAATACTCCAAAACCTCTAAATTCTTCCTCAAGATTAGGCCCTAAAAATCCAATCAGTTCCCATTCTTTGGTAATGATTGAATGAGCGGCAGCGTTAGGATGTGAGAGTTTGGCCTCAGTGTCATTAGTAGCAATTGTCTTTGAAGTTGTATTGTCACCAATTTCCCTTCCCATCATTGAATAAAAAACTTCTAGACACATATCTGTGTGAATTGAATTTAAATTACTGAATGGAACAGTCATTAATGATAAATAAGTTCTCAGCTCCTCCAGTAAATCGCTATTTAACGACTCGTAAAGAACTCTCCTTCTTCGTGTCATGCAAAAACAACAATTTTCTGAAACGTTGGTCCATTCTCCCTCCTTCATTGTAAATTTTACAGCACTCAAATCCAATTCATTCTTTTTCTGATTTACAAAATAATCGAACGCTGTAGCAAAATCAATGTATTTTGTTGATGATATTGCATTCTTCTCGTGCATTTCAATTAATCGGGTTGTTGATGCAACGGAAGAAGCGTTCGAAATGGATCTACTTTTTGTTCCATCAAAGAGTTCCAAATCCTCTTGAATGACATGCGAAGCGATATTCTGTATCAAATTGTTTTGTGGAGATGATTTGATGACAATATTTTTGATTGGAGGGGAAACATCTTCGGAAAGAGATGGTTCGGATGAAGTGGGCGATATTACAGGGTTGTTATTGTTGTTCATGGTAACAGTAGGTTCACGTAGAAGATTATTGTTGCTGTAATACATGCTATTGATGATGATGGAAATAATAAATTAATGTGGGTGTTTATCCAAGATATAATTCCTTAGCCATCAAAACTGGGCGACAACGAGCATGATCAATGAATTAAAACAAGGCGAATAATGACGTCTTCCTGAAGTAAATCAATATTGGTCCAATTTTTTTAATTGTTGTTGTTGTCAAAAGACTTGTCTTCTGTATCCCAATTAATCCATTCTCATCACCAATAAAAATTTGAAATAAACAACAGTTCATGAACTGCCTTCTGTGACAGAAAATTGCTGCAAGTCTTCCTTCAGATAAGACTTCAATCGGTGAAAGTCTCGATGATGACATTCGTCGGCTCTAATCGCCAAAACCAAATCTCTCAATTCAGATTTAGATGGATCTAATTTGTAGTATTTAAGAGCTATTATAATAATAATATAAATATATATATATATTATTATATTATACATAATATATAATAATTCAGTATTTCAATAATTATAGAATGTAATGTCAAGTATGAGTACTATCCTACTTGCCTACTTCAGGAATGCGAATACCAATATAACGCGAATTTCCTGTATCAATATCCTCTAATAATTGAGTGTAGGACTGAATGGCTTCCTCTTCCAGGAATGACAAAAACTTGTGTACAAACCGTCTCGAAATGAGAAAGCTGCTGATAATAAATACTGTAAAACTAATTTGAGAGCTGATCACTAAAATACGTTCCACTAATGTGGGAGATGTAATTTGTGTCCAAATCATTAAATGTGTACCTTCAGTAAGATTTTGACAATTTTGAAACCATGAGAATCAAATGAAGCAATATGCATGTACATACGTTCGTTTTCTGCTTCATCAAACATGATGCTAGAATCTACAGAAATTTTTCTCTTCAATCCAATAATGAAGGCATAATGTTTGATGGTTCCCATTACAATACCTGCAAAAGAATGTGAATTTATCAACCAACCCAGAAAAGAGAATAACACACCTGGTACGCTTGCAATAGCCTCCAAACACAAAGCATGATGAATATATTCTGACAATCAACAATGGTTAGTTTCAAGTGAGCATATATCCATTACATACTCTTTCCAAAAAATGTGTGAATTAATCCCTTAATACATCTGACCATGGAATAGGCTAAATACTCGGAAACCCCTTTAAGTGGTTTTCTTTCCGTAATATAACTTGATTCTAGTTGTTTAGTATCCAAATATGGTCCATGATCGATATTTCTACTTGTTGAGACAAACAAAGGAGTGTGAGCATTGTAATGCTCTGTTATTATATGTTGAATCTGCCGTCTCTGATGTGAATCTAATTGATTTATCTCGTTTTGATCATTGGAAGTTGCTTTTGGATGGATTGCCTTCAAAGTAAACAAAGTAGAATGAGTGTGAAATGAGAAGGAAGAATGAATGGTTAATGATTGAGTCTTTGCCGTTGATTGGTTGTTTAGATGTGGGTTGGTGATGAGATTCGTGTTTTGTTTAAACAAATATCCTGTTGAAGACGCCCACAACGATGGTCTTGCTTTCATTATTTTTAAAATAATTATTTGAAAGTAATAGTCCAAACATATATGTTGAATTGACTCAAATACAGTATTCCCTTTAAGGGAGGAATAACAATGCAGCACTAGAGTAAATTCTCAAAAAGAATATTCTCGCTCTCATCACTGGGTCGAGATGAAGACTTGTGAGAATGTTCAACATTAAATGATGTTGTTGAGGCTGTTTTTTTCTTTTTTCTAGATTGTTGAGTCTTCTTTTTAGGAGGTGCTTGTTGTGAGTGAACAATGGTTTCACAACGTTGAGAGTTGCTTTCTTCTTCAGAGAGTCCTGAAACATTGCTATTCTCTTCCATAATTTCTACACTTTCATTGTCAACACAATAAAAGTTATAGAGCGCCCGAGACACTGCGTCTCCCAATCTCTTGTCTCCATTCTTGATGCTAGATATAAGAAGTCTCTTTTCTGTTTCACTTTTACATCTCTGGTAAGCCTTCATCAAACTTGCATAATATGGATACTGGTGGGCAATTAGTTTGGCTGATTTTTCAGATATCTTTGGAATTTGAATCAGTTGCATTGTCCAAGAGTCAACCGAATTTACTCCTGCCGATGGCTTTTGAATAAAATCCACAGCAGAAGTGATTTTCTTATAAGGAGCTATTTGAAATCGAGTTGTAATTCCTTTCAAAATAGATAACGTGTGAGTAACGTTTTTTGTTTCCACAAATTGAACTCTCTCTAATGTAAATAATGTTTTCAATTTAAATTTCTCGATATCATCTTTTTGAAACAGCTTCCTTTTAGGCTGCTCTGATGGAGGGTTGTTTGGTTTCTTTTTTTTCTTGGAAGACTGTAATGAGTGTTGATATTGTTCGTTTTCATACTTCTTAATGCATTCATTGAGACCTTCAATGATGAGAATAATATTGAATTTATCTCCTTTTAAATGAGGATAAACATGTTCCTGCATAAGTATGTTGTTCCCCTCTCTATCTAACCTCTGAATGACGTCATTCAAGTATTTGTGTAGTATATTTGTATCACTGTCTTTGGAGGCAGAATAAATTTTGAGAAACGATGCTCCAGTCATTCTGATAGCCACTGATGGAATATAAAATTCTACAGTTTGACTCTCCATGTTAGAAGGGTCATATCGAATAGAATGACTTGGATCTCTTTTCTGTTTTTGAAAAACAAATAACACATAATCCAACGCAAGTCTTCGTTTCCATTGAATGGAGTGAGCAATTGGTAACTTTGTGATATTGACCAAGCTTGCATCTGTAGAAGCAATGTTTTGAGTAAAATCAGAAATTATGTCATCTCCCCCAACGCTAGATTTCAAATTTTCATCAAATGTGGTCACAATTTCTGTTGAAGCAAATTTTCCTATTGCAATTTTCTTAAACACTTGTTTTCTGCTGGGGGAAAAACTTATTTGAGAACAAGATCCAAATGTCTGTGATTGGCTTTCATAATATTGTGAGCTACTTTGAGAATCACTGTATTCCATTGATTGAGATGGAAAAATAGTTTGATGATTTGAAAATGTTTGTGAGCATTCAGGTTGAGAAAGTTCGTTTTCTTTGAAAGATCGTTTTTCAGAGTGAATGGAAATTGGAGGGGAAGGAAGTTTGTATTGATCTTCTTCTTCTTCATCGCTTAATAGATTATTGCCCATCTCAGCGAAAGGAATTGTGGAGCTGTTAGATGATGATTTTGTGAACAAAACTGGTGATGATAGCAAAGTAGAAAAGCCAGAAGTTTTGTTCGTCGGATCGTTAGAGTGATTGATAGTGTTGGTAGTACCATTGGTTTCATTTCTTTTCGGAGGAGATGTGTACATTATTGTTCCTTCATCATCGTCGCTCAATATCATACAAACATCATCCTCTTGAGAAGGGTAATCACGGTTGACGGGCTTTGGTAGTGCAATGTTCCGATCGGAAGAAGATGAAAATTTGTTGTTATTATCACCATTCGTTGTTGTTGGTGATGAAGCTATAATAACTCGAGAGGATGATTTTATAAAAACTACTTGGGGTGAATTCTCTATGATTTCATCCTCATCATCATCACTTGAGAGACAAATACATTCATTTGAATGACTTGAAATCATATTAATTTTAACTGAGTAATTGTTGTTATAAATTTCTTTTACTCTGTTCCGATTGTCGAAAAGTTTTACTGGCAACTGATAGCAGCATGCAATTTTTTGAGTTTAGCTTCCAGCGTTTTCTAGATCGAAGGAGAAAAGCAACAATATTTGGTTGGGACACAAACCGAAGACAACAACAAACATTGGTAACAATACATTCCGATTTGTGTACAAATGAGGGTACGCGACTGACTGGTTATTCTCATCAGTTCTCTAGCCACCTTGTGGTCTTCTCTCGAAATCCTGTTGACGTCATGCAGAGTTTGGTGATGGATGGCTCGGTCTCTAAAAAACAAAAATCAACAACAATAAAATGCCAGGAAGAGTGAATCCAGCTATCGCCAAGATCAAGAGCAAGGAATGGGAGAAGAAAGGAAAGCTCACTGCGGAAGAGAAGGAAAGAAGAAAGGAGCTTGAAAACAAGGAGTCTTCGCAAGTGGGCCCACTAGTGTTGGCTTTCCTTTTGTTTGTGGTCGTTGGATCTGCTCTTGTTCAAATCTTCAACAATGCTCGATCCGGTTACATTGAATAATTATATAATTTATTATGATGATACTAGTGCGCATTCGTTTTTGCTTCGACTTTTGACGCATTACATAAACACCATCAATACTATCAACGTGTATCATACATCTAGCGACGGAGTACAGAACAATAAAACTTGCTCTGGTTTTGTGTTTTAAACTGATTGTCGGAACGAGTCACTAATTGCAAATAATTGGAGAAAGTGTTGAATAATTTTGGGTTTTATTAGGTGGGTAAGGATAGTAATTTACTTTTGTTGAGCCTGTTGAGCAGCTTGTTCGGCTTGTTCAAGTTGCTTCTTCTTCTTGGACTCAGTCTTCTCAGCTCTCTTGGTCTTGATCTTTTCTTGCTTTTCCTTCTTGACCTTGAGTTGTTCCTTGATTCTTTGCTCACGGTCAATTTCGGCCTTAGCCTTGAAAATGTGTTCCATCAAAATTCTCTTGCTCTTAAAGACGTTACCCTTGACCTTGAGGTACAATTCACGATACAAGGTCTTGTCAATCTTTCCATTTTCTCTGTACTTCTTCAACAACTTTCTTTCGACTCTCATTCTCTTCAACCATTGGAGTTTAGATGGGTTACGAGCATCCTTTGTACCGAATCTCTTACCAATACCCATGTGTCTACCTTCGAGTTTGGCTGCTCTTCTCTTTCTCCATCTATATCTGGATCTAACTTCGACTGGCTTTCTAATGATGATACCATCCTTGACCAACTTTCTGATGGTGTTTCTGGAAGTTGCTTGGGAGACCTCTGACAATTCGTTTGGATCAACCCACACTCTTCCCTTGCCGCAGTTCAAAATATCAGCAGCAAGTCTCTTTTGCAATCTAAATGTTGGTCCGCCGGTCATTGTTTCTATTGTCAATAATAATACCACAATTCATGAAAGAGGCATATGTTCAAACAAAATCATTTTTAGAAAAATTCGCAGCAGAACGAGAGTAACACTTACAATGTGCGATTTTGACGTATTTTTTTTCAACAAGAATTTTTTGAGAAATTTGGTCAACTTGGTTTTTGTTAATTACAATAGGAGTGTGGGTTGGTTGGCGCCTTTGCTCTCTTCATAAAAAATAAAATGAACAATTACCACAACCTGATTGTTATCGGAGACAAGAGTAGCGGAAAGACTCGACTCATTGACTCTATTGTTTTTGATCCTAATAGAGGAGACTCAGGAGAGGTATGTTTTGAGCACATAAGTTCAAAACATTATGGACAATTCATGATTGGGAAATTTCTAATTTTGATTGAATTGCTTCCGACATATCACTTCTTTAAATAATAATGAACTGAATTGAATACACGTTAAATGGTATATATGTAATAGCTTCCGAGCGTTCTTCCTCATCAAGAATTCTCATTTCCTTTAAAAAACCAAGAAATTACTTTCAACTTTATTGATACCGATTCCTCAAAAAGTATTGAAACAATATTTTCCACAGTTCCTCTTCTTAGCTCAGAATTGATAATTTTTGTGATTGAAACAAACAACGCACAGGCTGTTAAACGATTTCATGAAGAATGGCTTCCTTATATTGTGAGAAGTAAAAAGATGCTCTACATTATTCAATCAAAAGTGGACACTGTTGACACGGTTGAGCCATTTGATTGTTCAGAGGTGGAAAAATATGTCAGATTTCAAGGCGTGTTTGAATATAGCTCCAAGACGAGAGAAAATATTGAAGTTTTGCTTTTTAATTTATCGAAATTATTTTTCTTCTCTGCGGACTATTTATTCAACTTTTCTGAGGAGAGACTAACAAGCCAATGTCACAAGGCATTGAGAAGAATATTCTGGCTAATTGATGAAAATAACTGTGGAAAGATTCAAGTTGAGAATCTAAAATCGCTGTTGGGAGTTACTGAAGAAGACCAAGTGTCCTTTGACGAAAATACTATAGATTTAGAATCATTTCTAGGGTTTATGGTAACCTTAATTCTGACCAGACACGAACACTTGGTTTGGAATTTAGTCCAGAAATTTAATTACAACGAGCGATTGGATCTCGATATTGACGATTTTATGTAAGTATTCAAGTAATTGTAGTTTTAAAAGAAATTGAATCATGTGGTTTTTAATTTCTTTTGGTATATTTTTCTTGATAGCTCTGAGGCCTCTCCTGACATTTCACATGAAGATGTCATTACACTTAGTGAAGAAGGAAAACAAGTCCTTTCTCATATTTTCCATAGATTTGATAAAGATAATGATGGACTATTGAATGAAGAAGATATTGATGAAGCATTCAGTTTAACTTCTGTGTGTCCTTTTCATGAAATGTCTACAAATTATTTTGATTCATGTAGAACCGTTGGAGAAAAACAAATTGACATTCATGCGTGGATTTCCCTATGGCAATTGATTGCTAATACAAATTGCTATAGATACATTCATTGTCTATTTGAATGGGGATACTCTGAAATTGACAAATTGATTGAAATCAAAAAGTAAGTGTTCGAATAAGTAGTAACAGTAGTACCACTGTTGAATCTCACAAATAATATTGTGAAATTGTAGAAAGAGATTATTTAGAAAAAATTCTTCAGACTACCCAAGCGTTCTTCACTGTTATGTCTTTGGTGCTTCAAATTGTGGAAAGACTTCAATATTGAGACATTTCATTGGAAAGAAACCTCTCAATGGAGATATTCACATCAAATCAGTCCAATACTCTGTAGTTGATCGTATTAACCTGCAAAATAAGGATTACCATCTCATCATTACAGAATTTGAAGATAAGGAAATACCAGTTGTATTGAAATCGGAAGAAATTATGGGAAAATGTGATGTTGCTCTATTGCTATTTGATGGAAATGATAGATACTCATTCAGTTTTCTAGAACATATCCAAAGAGGGCTGGATCCAAGCATTCCATGTGTTTACATGCTTACAAAACATGATCTTGAAATTGTCGAGCAGGAAAATATGGGAGATGTTACTCCAAAACAATTTTGTGAAGCTCTCTCTTTGATCTGGCCTCCCTATTTGTGCTCGTTAGTCTCTGCTCAAGGGCTCAACAATATCAAGACTCTTTTTTCTGATTTATTGGAGGTCGCTTTGAATCCTGAGGATTCTGGATGCCTTCCAAAATGGTCCATGTGTGACATTGATGAGATGAACGATAATCAAGATGATGATGATGAATCCAATGATATTTACAGGAAGGAATCACTACTTAAGAGAACTCTGAAAGTCGTTGGTGTGGTATCTGGCTTTGGTTTACTCACATTTGCAATGATCAGATGGCTCAAAAAATCTAAGGATTGATGATGCATTTGAAGAGAGCCACAAATTGTAATGTCCAAATAGATTCAACATCTTAATATAAATATCCAACTTAATACCTTTTATAAAAATCTTCTAGTGAGGTGATTGGCCACCTTGGTAAATACCTTTCTTTATCGAACTTGTCCGTCGTTTCGTGACACTTGTTGGCCAATCGTTTCAAAGCAGCATATCCAATCATTACTGCATTATCTGTGCAATATTTGAGAGGAGCAATCTTTAGCGAGTATTCATTCTTTTCTGCCATCTCTATCAATTGTTTTCTGAAATACTCATTGGCTGAAACACCGCCACTCACAATTAGGGTATTAGAATACTCGTTTGTGTAGGATCTATATCTAAATATTGCTAATTGTAATTTTTCCATTAAATGGGTGAATGCAGCTTGTTGCATGGAGGCTGCAATATCACAGGCAGTTTCCATGGATATCTTGGCAGAAGAAGAGTTTGATTCATTTTCTGTAAATGTCGTATTCCTTAACTTGCTGATCATACGATGAAGCTCCTTTTTTGAAACTCCATTATTTTGTTCTGATCTCACAACTTTTAAAACTTCAGTTTTCAGTCCACTGAATGAGAAGGTAATTTCTTCATGTCTTTTACCTTTCCTTAATGGGATTGCAAAACGATATTTATCAGCTTGTCCTTTCGTTGCAAGTGCTTCAATTAATGCTCCTCCACTTAAGTGTGTATTTCCAGTGAACGTTGTGTATTGTTCTTCATTCCTTGAATGTTTCAAAATATTCAAAGCATACTCTGTTAAATCTCCATTCACACTTTCCTTTAATAGTCTTGCTGTTTTGTCAAAAGCCTCTCCAATGGAGTCATCTTCAGTAGATCCAATAATTTCATAGTCTCCAATTCCTTTACTAAAAACCATCATACAATGGCCTCCACTTGCCAACAGTGCTAAATAAGGAAATGGAACATCATTATTGGAGAACATTAACGGCATGAGTAAATGAGCTTCAAGATGATGAATGGGTATACATGGAATGTTCATCTTTTGACTCCACAAGGTTGCTGCTTCAACTCCAACAGATAAACAAGGAGGTAAACCAGGTCCAATCGTTACAGCAATTGCATCAATTTCTTTTTCACACTTTACAAAATTCAAGGCTCTTTCTATCATTCCATTTAGAGTTTGTTTGTGCATGTTTGCCATTTCTGTTGGATGAACTCCTCCAAAATGTTCAACCAATTCATGATGAGTGATAACTTTTTCAAATAATATTTTGGGAGGTGAAAAGCCATCTTGTTGTAAAATAGCAACTGCTGTATCATCACAACTAGTTTCAATAGAAAGAATTCGAGTCATTTGTATGGTTGAAGATTGTTCATGGGAGGAAGGAGAAGAAAATGATGGTTGTCGTTGTCGATTTGAAAGCGAATATGAAAAGTTTTTGTTCTTTAAAGTCGTTAATAAAAGTTTTGAATTAGAGTTGTCTTGTTTAAAATCATTCATAATGTTTTTAGAATTTTGAGTTAAATTTTTGTTGAATTTAGTGATTTCCGATGTGAGTGTTAATGTTCTTGAATGGAACCCATATAAACATGTTGGATTTGTTGATAATAAAAATTCTAGTGATGAGAACGACAATGTCTTTCCAAACTTTTTGCTAGAGGATATTAAGATATGAGACAAATTATTGAGAGGCGAGAAAAAGGGAATCGACAGTCGCCATGATTTGCGCATTTTTTTAAATAATTATTATTCTAATTTTTAATTTCGTTTTCAAAATAAAACACACCCATTTATTGCTGAACAATCTTCACCTCTTCATGCTTGGCATTTGAAGATTCTGACAAGGTTTCAGGAGGACTGTTTTGGTCACCTTGATCATCCTCTTGCTCATCCTCTTCCAATTTCTTGGCTGCTCTCATCTTGTTATACTCATCTTCATCTAAAAGTTCCTCGTCAGCAATTCCTGGTGCAAATTCTTCATCTTCACTATCCACGTTCTTATCATTATTTAGAGCAGAGCTTAATGATGCAGTGGTGGTAGCTGTGGTGGTAGTACTTGGCTGTTTCTTCTTTGATTTGAAAATATTAATCTTGGATCTCATTTCTTCATCTTCTTCCAATTCACGATAGAATTCTTCGACATCCTTTTCCTTTCTCTTCTGATCAAGTTTTTCATTTCCTGATAATTTGTCAGTCTTCTTGTTCGCTGACTTCTTCTTCATGACGACATCATCTCCTTGCGGGCCTTCATCTTTAACATTTGGATTGTTAAAGTTCTTTTCAGAGGCCAAAGTCTTTAACTCCCAATTTCTGTCTCTTCTCTTCTTGTAAACCTTCTTCACAATAATGGCTTCTGGAAGTTTTTCAGTTTGTGAGTTCTTGTATTCAGATAAAACCCCTTCATCATATTGTGCCTTTCTCAAATCATAACACAAAACAGTATCACCTGGATGTAACAAATTGCCTAAATGAGACTTGACAAATATTGGATCCATGTTCATTTCATCACTTCTCACAATTTGAACTACACAAAGGACATACTTTCCATTGGCAGCTGGCATATTATTTGGATTGTTGTTATTCTTTGCAAAATATGAATAGTCCAATAAATCAACGTCAATAACAGTGAACTCTGATAATTGTCTGCTTGTCAGTGTGGATGAGAATGGCTGTCTCCAATATAAAGATCCATCTAATTCGCTTGTTTGTAAAGTAGTTGGGTCAATAAAGAATAAATTCTTATTCACCTTTGTACACAATACGATAGGTCCAATACCACCCATAGATGTACTCAATCTCTTTGGCAAGCAAATCAAATCTTCTCTGCAAATTGGTGCAATTTCCAACGAAAATGAGTATTTAAAGTTGAATATGTTGGATTTGGCATCGTGAGTCACTAAACGTTCTCCAGTTTTCAATTTGATTGGAGAAACGCTTTGTAAAAAGTCAACAAGCTTTTTAGCGTGAGATTTTTCGGAGAAGAAAAAGTCCAAACCATCTGCTTCTTCCTTAATATTGATTGCCTTCTCATGGACATTGTGTTTTAAAATCAATTGTTCTAAGAAGAGGAAAGTTCTCTTGTGATCAAGTTTTTGTCTTACTTGAACGACAGCATTCCAAGTGTAGAGAGTATGGGATTTTTGACATACTTCACATTGTTGATTTCTAACGATAAACTCAACAACAAATGACTGTTGAAGAACTGTTCCATTACCTAATACTTCTTTTTGAATTGTAACTTTAACTTTCAAACGCTTACTGTGAGGTTCAGTCCATAAAAATTTGGCATCGATTAATTTCACTCTATTTAAACCATGAATACGCTTCAAGCATAAAGTTAACAGCTCTTTGCTTTCCAAATCACATTTTATCCAATACTTTGGTGGTTGAAGGTAACGCTCACATTCTCTACAAAAGAAGATGGTCTCACTTTTGGTAATACCGTCAGTAATATCCACTTGAGATTTGATACAATTCAAACACATATTTGCTGGATTGGGAGGGGTGCTCACACCACACAAGCAACACAAGACGTTTGGAACGTCCTTCTTTTTTGCTGCACGACGAGAAGCGTTGGTCGTTGTTGTACGAGTAGTAACTCTACTTCTTTTGGATGATGTACTCGACAGAGTATCATCATTAGGTTCTCCATGATAATGATTAGTTTCTGAATGATGATGATGGTGAGTCTTCTTTTCTTCAGTTGGTACCACTCCGGAGCTGCTCATAGGCTTAGCCTTTGAATCCAGAACAGCCTCTTCAATAATTTCAACCTCATCGACGTTTGTGTTGGACATTTTTTTTAAAAAAAAATTGGTTGAAATTATTCAGAGAGCATTCAAATAAATGTTTGATGCAGCTGATGCAGAATTGAAACTCAGCACAGTAGTCTTATGTGTGCGCAACGAGTTTTTTCGCTGGAGCTGAGATTCGCTTGGACAATGAACTAGAATTAGTCCAGCAGCGAAAGTCCTTTTCTCCAGAGAAATTGGCTTGGCGTCACCCAAAAACTGCGTTGCGCATGCATTAGAGAATGGTGATTGTTTTTCGATAATGGGAAGGACTGAAGTAAATTTCAAAGAGAATCTCATTGAGGTAATTTAATTAGTGGGGATTGTTGGGATGGATCGGATCGGCGTTCAATTGAACGACGAGAAGATAGTATCCTGCATAGTAAAAACCTCACTTGAAGGAGTATTTACCTTTGGAAGAACAAGATGTCGCCATCGAATACGCTTGAGAAAAGTCTCTCTCCTGGACTACTATAAATGTCAAGTGTGTCCTACTGTAGAGAATAATTTCGGGTGTGAGATTAGAGATGTTGGCAAAGAACCATCCATGATGGGCTCGATATCCAAAGATTTACTTCACGTAATATTAAAACAAAACAACAACAATACCTCTCCACAATTATTATTGTGTGCAATTACAATAATAATTACAATAATTGAGAGAGAAAGATTCAAAATCTCCTCTTGAAACTGTTCAACAAGTGCACTGTCTAATATCCTATTTCTGAATTTCTGAAATCATGGCAACGAAGACTGAAACATCACCACCATCCTCTACAACCACCACCACCACCACCACCACTCTTGCAATGACCACCACCACCACCAACCCTAATCGAACCAGAATCACAACAACTACCACTCGAACTCAAGTCATTGCAAGTACTGAAGAATTACTTCTCCGAAATCAACAACAACAACAACAACTTGAACAGAATCTCGTTCCATATACCCATTCAAGTCTTCAACATGATCATCATCCTTCTGAATCGTCCTCAAGTCAAGACGATCATGATGAAGACAATGACACCTTGGATGACCATTTGAGTGTGTTGGCTGAAGATGATTATGTCTCATCCTCAGACCTTGAATTTCATCACATTTCATCTCAACAGTTGGATCATCAAGCACCACTGAAAGTACCTTCAACAACTGTCCTCGCCATCACCACCCATCCATCCGCACTCACCAAGAAGGATGACTCTGTCACTTGTCCAGAAGTATCACCACCATACCAACTTGAACATCCTTCTGTTGGTGATGGTGGTCATGGTGAGAAGAATTCGAGTCGAATTGATGGAGGTAAATATAATGGTGGTAGTAATGGTGGTAGTAATGGTGGTGGTCCTTTCACTGCTGCTGCTGCTACCATTCATTTGAATGATCAAAAAACAACGTTTTCTCAACGACTACGACGACTTGATCTTTTCAAACATCATTTCAAATCTCAACTCATTCCCTGCATGTCCATGACTTCTATTCTATTGACCATTTCAGCTCTTATTATTATATGGGTGATGGTTACTTTACCTTATCAAGATGTGACTACTAAACCCTTTGTCAATCTCATGACTTTAAGAGCTTCCATTCTTGCAAGATATGTTGCCATGAAAGGTTTTGCTCGATTTCATGTCACCAATAATTTCACATCCATCTATTCACCTGCTTCTACTTATTCCTCTTATTATTATTATAAGAATTTATTGAATGTATCCATGATGAATTTGACTCAGATTTTACCTTCTGATTTTCAACATGAATTTCTCAACTACACTCGAGACTCTAACATTCCATTTCAATATCCAATTGTACAATTATGGGATCAAGTATTGATTGGGCCAACCATTTATCAAAGACTTGGTTTCAATGCCACCACGAATCAAACACGAGTCATTACCTATTTAAATAATACAGCCTATAGAATTGCTAAAAGGACCTATGCCTCTCCTGAATATTCACAACTCTTTCTCTCCTATGAATCTCTTTTTAATAGTTTTATTGGAAATTTAACACAATATTGTACAAGAATTGAAGATACAGCACGTGCATCGTATATTGTCACCATATGTGTGATTAGTTTTTGTTTTCTTGTGGTCATTCCTGTCATGATTCTTGTCTTGATGTTTATTATCAAGAGAGATTCTCAGAATGAAAAATTATTGAATCATACTTCTCAACATTTATTGAAAGAAACTTTATTAGATCCAACTCTGAGAAATGCATTCAAATTGTATTGTAAAGAGAAAGGGTTGGAGAGTACCATGAATATTCTTGAAAAAGTCATGAGCTATAAGGAACATTGTAAAGTTTCACATTCCATTCAAATGAAATTATTTGAATTGACACATGATTATGTGAAACAATACAAGAATAGTAATAATAGTTTTAGTGGTGGAAATAATTTTGGTGGTACTAGTTTTGGTACTAGTTTTAGTGGTGGTGGTGGAGGTGGTGGAGGTGGTGGTTTGGGAAAGAATTCACCTCCTCTCAATAATTCCTCTCAATTATTCGATCGAAAAGCTTTGGTCCTCTTCAACATCTCAAATGAAGCCAATAAGAAAATTATTCATCAAGAATTGATCAAATCTCAACTTTGTTTTGAGATTATTGATGAATTGAGAGAAGACACAAATGTGAAACAACTCTCTTTAGGAGCCAATCTTGTTCGAATCATTGATGAAATGACCAAACTCTATGATCAATACAACAATCGAAAGGACCTCTTGGAAGAGATGGATCTATTACCTCCACATTTAATGGATGCATTGGAAAAGGAATTGAGTGATAGTTTGGCATTGACTCATTTGAATTTTAAATCCTCTTATCTTCAAAGGATATGTTCACCACCACACTTGTTACAACAACAACAAGAAGAAGAAGGATTGAATGATGCGAACAGTGGTACCACTGGTGGTAGTGATGAGTTTATGAAAGTAGAAATTCCCAACTCTGAGATGATGATGGTGTTGGACTCTCCTTCACAACAAGTATAAATTGAATAATATTAATGTTGTAATTGAATAATATTAATGTTGTAATTGAATAATACTCTCACAAAACTCATACTGCAAACCTCAACAAATGAAGAGCTCAGAATCTCTCAGACAATAAAAGAATTAGTTTGTATTATTAATTTCAGATGTGGTTGGAAAAAGATCATCAAGTGAGTGAATCTGTATGTCAAAAAAAATTCATACTTGTTTCATCATGATCAACACTCAGAACACACATACACTTGTTATTTCTATTCACTGGAATAGTAGCGTGTTCATGACAATCACCTCCTTTATTTACATCTTTGGTAATTCTTTTTAAAATCATTTAAATAATTTCTAAAATCAATTCTAAATTGAGTCAAAACACCATTTCTAAAGAGTGTTTCAGAAGATTCTTCCACATCTTTTCCTTCTGGAATTGTTTTTTGAAACATTTCAAAACTTGGAATTAATTGTTGAGCCACTTGTTGTTCAATTTCATCAAAGAGTGTTCGATCTATTTCTTGATTGACATGACCTTCTTGTAAAAATCTTGCAATTTTGGAATGACCCTTACATTTCACAGGATGTGTTGCAGCCATTGGATTTAAATACTTTTCATAGATGGATATCACTTGAGACATGACATTTTTAGCACTTGAATTCAACACCACACTGGAATGGACAGAAAAGGTATCATTGGATTGATAGGATAGAGAAGAGAGTGCATCTTGTTCGATCGGATATAAAGTTGTGGGAGTAGTGTTGGTGTTGGATGAATCATCCTCTGAGGTGGTGGTGGTGGTAGTATTGGTATTAGTATTGCATTGTCTCAATGCTTCAATTAAACTTCTCATCATGGACAATTCTTGTTTGGCAGGTTGTTTGAATATTTGAATATCTTCTAATAAATCGATTCGATGTAAATCCTCTAGCAGTTGTTGGTGTTGTTCTTGTTGTTGGTGTTGCACACTCGATGTCTGATGATAGGGTTGTTGTTGCTCATAAGGTTGTTGCTGTTGTTGCTGTTGTTCCACATTCAGATCCAATCGTTTTACACCACCATTCGCACCATTCGCACCATTCGCACCACCACTACTCTCACCACCACCATAGGTAACAAGACTTGAGAGTTGATTCTTCATGGATTGTTGTTGAATCCAATCTCTAAAGAGTGATCGTTGCACCACCGATTCTCCCAACACATTTAACACTTGAATGGTTTTTGCTTTCAATAACTTGTTTCGAGAATCACGTTCCATTCGAATGGCACTCACAAAGATGACAATGACAATGGGTAAAGTAATCACCAAACACACCACAATGACAATGAGATAGGAAGTGGAATTGGAAACAATCACTTGTTCTTGTACCGTACTAATATTCTTCAAATCTCGAATAAAAACATTAAAATTGTCTAAAAATTCTAACAACGTGTTGTAATGAGTGCTATTTTGAAAGGCTCGAACTGCATTCAGTGAATTATTTCCATTCAATACTTCATAAAGAACTACATCTTGGAGTGGCCACAACTTCATCGACTCGACGTCGACATTGGAACTCTGATTATTACCAAAGGCTTCCTTGGCAGATTCAGGCATTAAACGAAAGAGTTGATTCAAAGTATTTTGCAATTCTCTTCTCGAGTGATTAAAGACTTGAATCATGGAGGAATCCCTCGCATAGACCATTAAATACTCCGATAGAACCATTTCATTGTACTGTTGGACACTCTGACCATACAGTTTGAGAGTATAGACCACAGGGAAACTCGTAATGGCAAAGGTATAGATGGTCATGATGGCAATAATGAGAATGGCAACAATAGAGAAGGCTAAACCCACAAGAGAAATCAATCGCATGAAATTCAATTCGAGAAGAGTGGTAGAGTGGTTGTTGTTGTTGTTGTTGGTGTTGTTGGTGTTTCTACTCGTTGTGGATGGCCTTGATTGTCTTCTCCAACAAGAAGAACACTCCCAGAGAGAGGATGGAACTCGCACTCGAAGGACACTCATCGATGATGGTTTAAGAAGGGTTGAGGTACGAAGATCTTGTCTTTCAAGTGTTTCACTCCTTTTGATTTTTGGAGAAGAAAAAGGCAAGAGAGGAGGTTCTTCTTTGAAAGGTTTCTTGGGAGAAGCCATTTGGGTCGTAGAATGATGTTGGAGAGATGGTGGTGTTGATAATGTGGTGGTGGTATTGAAGGTGGTGGTGTTGATGTTGGAGATACAAGTTGTGCTTTTGTCTTCCATCATTATTACGACATTCTCTTCAAGAGGGTAACATTGATTCATGATGATGATGATAAAGGTTATGGTGGATGGATATGAACAAGCTGGTGGTGGTGGTGGTGGTGGTCAATGATTGAATTGTGGAGGAGATACAAGAAGTGTTGACTTGAGTGTTGATTTTATTTCTGTCATAAAGAATAGATTGTTGAGAGGTTGATTGACAGTACTTGTTGTTGAAAGCGTAAATAATCTCATCAAGACCCTTATCTCACAGACAGGATCGCATTTCGTGTCTTGTTCATGGTGTCTTGTTCATGGTGTCGATACCGATGATGATGATGATGATGGGGTTTGTATTTGTTGAGGATGGGAAAATTCTTTCGGGCATGTGAGCGAAAAAGTTGCGCCTTTGACCATTGAAAACTTGCTCGATACCCGTATGTCAAAAGATTCGGAATTTATTGAGAGAATCTTTTAATTTTTTTTGATTTTGATTTCAATTACCTGATAATTTCACAAACTTTGAGTATGGATGGCAGGTAATGGCTGGTTATTCAAACACTAAAAACAACAGCACAATGCTGTAAATGCTCTCAAGTATTGGATTCCATGGGGTCTCTCGGGATCTCTTTTAATTCATCAAGATAATAGGCTATTTTGTTCAGTAGTAAAATATTATTATTTTTAAACAATCCAAGAATTTCAAACAAACAAAATGCCTGAATTGCTATCATCATCATCAACCAAAAGTCGGAAACGGTTGAAAGGAAAAGTTTGTTGTGTCTGTGATTCACAACATGAAAAGTGGACCAAAGGATTTTTGTTAAACAATGAAGGAGCTAAAGTGGCTTCACTTTATTTCCAAAAGCCCAGTATTAGAGCTGATGAGTATTGTTGCAATATAAAGTATTTGAAATTGAAAAAGCATTACCAAAGTGAGATTTCAAAGAAAACAGGAAGGCCAATAAACGAAACTACCAGTTCGAAGAAGAGAAAAGAAACTAATGATAGTGCAATGCAAACAGTGCCTCTACAACAAAGTCTTCAACAATTTCAAGATAATCCAAACCAAACAGTAGAAATTCACTTTCCAGAAAATGGTATTAAAAGTACACTTCAGTTGAAAGGAAGTGGTAAAACTACTGCACGCAAAAATCTTCAAAAAGTTGCAAGAGCTAAAATAATACCACTAGCCAATGCCATTATGAAAACTCATAGCCAAGATACCTATTATGTACTGTCTTCACTAAAGCCCACTAAAAAGGTGATTGAGAAAAGCAAGTTTTTGAATGCTAAAATCACAAAGGCCACAAAACAGGCTGTTAAAAAAGCTCGAACTTTGATACAAAATAGACAACAGCAATTAGCACCAATTATTGCTTGTGGTACAAATTCATCTAAAGAAAAATTTAGAAAAATTAATATTATCAAT
Source organism: Naegleria fowleri (assembly GCF_008403515.1). Classification (NCBI taxonomy): domain Eukaryota; phylum Heterolobosea; class Eutetramitea; order Acrasida; family Naegleriidae; genus Naegleria; species Naegleria fowleri. The sequence continues at coordinate 242,299 of NW_025407938.1, read as the reverse complement.
GCAAAACAGAGCAATCAAGAAAAACTTAAAAATACCCATCTTAAATCACCATTTTCCAGAATTAGAAAATGCTTTCAACAACAGCCATTACTTGACTTTGTATGTAATAAGTTTGACTCAGGGAATTATGCAACAGCAACTGCTCTTGGAGAGGAATTATTGCAAATAATGGATACACATGTAGATGCTGAACTCAACAAAATCCAGAAAGATATTTACAACAAAATACTCAAATCTGTAAAGCATCCTGATACCAAAAGTATCAAAAGAGATATTCCTTCCATCTTAAAATATATATACATACAACAGAAATTGGCATCCCTAAACTCTACTAATTTGTTAAACCAAGTGAAAGACCATGGTGGTATTGTGCAAATTGAGTCCCAAAATAAGTGGTCCAAAATTGCCAAAGCCTTGAATATTAATTTAAAATTCCCTGAAGATATTTGTCGTTTAGGGTTTTACCATTTCCAAAACGAAATACCTCCAATTCAAATACATCAGCGTAGAATTGTCAAATTGGACAATGATATTTTCATGCCTTATTATAGTGAGCAAGAAATGAAAGAAGATATATCAGCATTATGTATTGGGCAGGAGACTGAAGAAGAAGAAGACGAGACAAAACTCTATTCCAATGAGGATTGGGTAAAAGCATTCGAAAATCCATTACCAGTCTATATTGGAAGACCTATCAAAGTCCCCATTACTTTGAATGGGAAGGATATTGAGGTGCATGGGGTAGTTAGAGATCTTATTCCAGTAATAATTCAACATATCATCCAATGTTGCAAGCGTGGATATATCAAAAACAATCCAAAACCTATTGCTGTTCAAATTAAAGGTATAGATTGGATGGATGGTACCTCAATGTTAAATAAGTCCTTGGTGAAAATATCTATTCACATTCTATGGGATGAAGCAATGTTCAATAGTGAGGGTTATGATTTTGTTACAAAATCTCTTGCCCTTCTCTATGTATGGTGTTCAGAAACCAAAGAGAATGTTAGTATTGTCTCTAAAATACTCCAAAAACAATATATACAGCTTGCAAAATTCAGCTTTGAGTATGACGGAATTAAGTTCACCATGAAACCAAAATATATGAGTGCAGATTACAGCAATGCTGCAAAAAGATGGAATCATAAGGTAGGAGGAGATCATCGTTGCTGCAAATGTGATGTTTTTTTTAAAGGTAATCAATGTGACTACTGTGAGTGCATTAAATTATTGACTAATAATAAGAGTTTAGAGAATCTCTATAAGTTAGGAAGTAAGAATTCTTTTAAATGTGGACAATAAGGGTTGCCACATTTAATTAATGATGAGTCTACCTTGACATTACAAGATAGAGGTTTGGATGAATATGAAAATGGAGCTGAAATACTTCATGTTACAAAAGGAATTTCTACTAGTATGTTCACATTATTTAAAAAGGAAGAAAACTTTCAAGAAGAAAATTGTTTTGCAGCCTTTGATGAATACATAAGGCATAATGCTCAGTCTGGAACAATGTCGAATGGTGATTGGAGAATGGCATTTTGTAATTTTGAAAAATGCATTCTTCCTTTCATTATTCAAGCTCCAGAAAATGCAGAATTAATATTGTTACTCTGGAGAGACATTGTGAGATATCTATATACGAAAAAAACTCATACATTAACGGAGAACCAAGAGTTTTGTGTGAAAGTTTTTGTGTTTGGTTGTCTTGCTGTCAATCGTTGGGGTAAAAATATTGCTGGATTACACTTTCATGAACTTTGGATTCATATAAGTCAGTTGATTTGGCAAGTTAACTTGTATTATCTCTCCTCTGAAAAAGATGAGCAGAATTTCTCTAAGGAAAAACGTATTGCCAAACACAATTCCAACCATCAACCAGAAAAAGCAGTTCTTGAAATAATTAGAAAGACTGTTCTTGGTGATGTTGTGAGAGAGAGTTTTCAAAACACCTCTAGCACACACAAGTCACAAATTGAAAAGCTTTTGAAAGATGTTCCCTTAATTCCAAGCGTCATCCCAAAGGCCTTATTAACACATCAACAATATTCACAATGGGTTCCCTTGTTTGAAGCTACTATTTTAAAGTCCAATTATTCCTCTTTCCAAAAATTTGAGTTCAATGGTCATATTATTCATACACAAGGAGCTGCTGTCACTGAAAAATTAGAAAAATTATTTGAGAAATGTATTTTGTTGAAACCTACAACACTAAAAGGAAAGAGCAAATGTCCTAATTGTAAATCCACAGAACATATTTCTGAAGAATGTGTTATTGGTTGTTGTAGTAACTGTTGTGAAGAAGCAAGTTGTGCTTTTCACATCAAACAAAAGAAGAAAAGTCTGGAACGACTCAACAAGCAAGCAGAAAAACTCAATTCCGTTATTAATTCCAGTCAGTCTCAAACTCAAGCAAATGCAACACAAGATGTATCCACTCCATCACAATCACTTCCTCCAACACAATTAGCACAAGTAATGAATCCTCCGATTATTGAACAGAAGAAAACATGTGCCAATCCTGGTTGCCATCTGGTGAAAGTGTCAGGTAAATGTAAATACAAAATGTGTAAAAAGTGTTGCGATAAGTGTAATGTTGATTGTATTTATCATATCAAGCAAGGGAAGAGTAAACCTATTGCTGGCACTTCATCCGAGAAGCAAATGTTGTCGTTCATCACAGCAAATAAAAACCGCTGAATCATTCGAGGCTTTTTTTTGAATATTTTATTGTGATTTTGTTGTTTGCTGGTTTGTGTGACCTGGAGCCGCACAACAAGACATACAAAAATCGAGTGTCCCTTTTTGTTTTCTCTCTCCGATCTTCATTCTTTCCTTCTTGGAAATTCTCATTGAGCTACTACATCGTATAAATGTAACTTGATACATGGGGGTTGCAATGATGACGGATTAACACCTATAAATGTTCATAGTCCAAAATCTTTTTCAAACCGAATATTTAAAAAAAAAATGAATCCATTCAAAAATATTTTGCGTTTCCGATTGGTGGGCTCAAAATTGTTGCATCCAAAGACAACCACCATTCTCCAAGATACCTTCTTTTCGAATGTTGTTCGAACACATCAACCATCCAGTAATTCAAAAAGATCCATCATCAGATTCACTGGTTTAGCACATCCACCACCACAACAGGATTCTCACATGACCTCCTCCTCCTCCTCTTCCGATACTACCCATCCTCCAACTACCACTCCTAGCACCACCACCAATCTGACCACCACCACCACCAATAGTATGACCACCTCCACGACATACAAAGGACCAGCTCGTAATGCTCATTCTCTCTTTCAATCTTCTTCCTTTCTTCAGAAATATGCTTCTCATCATTCCGAAATTGAATGGATCAAGACACCTATGGTAGATTGTGCACTTTTGAATTCTTCAAAATATTTCACATCTGTGAGTGCATTTAGAGAGTTTCTGTATGATGAAAATATGTCATGTGTGATACCCATGTATAAACCGAGAGGAATTTCTTCACAATCATTTATTGTGGAATTTAAAAAGAAATTTAATTTGGATAAAAGAATGAGAATTGGACATTCTGGAAGTTTAGATCCGTTGGCATGTAGGTTTGTGTATGCATTTAGTGGAATGAGTTTATCACACCTTTCTGTATGCATTTATTTAATATTATATTTATTAATGGTTTAAATGATTTTGAATTCTTTTATTTTTCTAATTGATTCAAATTGTTTATGAATTATTTATTTTTAATTTTATTGAAATTCATTTTCAACTATTTTCATGAATTATTAAAAAATCAATTATTTCATCTAAAATATGACTTTATTCAACCCTTTGAAAGATGGATTGTTACTTTTAGGTGTAAATGGTCAAGGAACCAAAGCGTTAAATTACATCCAAGATTCTAATTACAAAGTTTATGAATTTATCATTCAATGTGGTTCTTGTACTCCATCCTATGATGCACAAACAATTCAATTCGCTAAACATTGTCACAATTATAAATATTTCTTTGAAAAGAATTGTCAAAGTATTGAACAAGTGAATGCAAAGATTGAAGAATATTTGAAAGAGAGAAATAATTATTTAATTCAAAATACTCCTGTCTTTAGTGCAGTAAAAAAGGGAGGAAAAAGATTAGCAAAATATGGACATCAGAAATTAGAAAAATTAGAAAGAATCATGTTTCAAGATGGTCATCAGAAGCAACAACAGAAACACCACCACCACCACCCTCATGAAACGATCAAGTCCATTCAAGAAGAACATCAATTCTTCTTAGATCCCATAGGAATGAAACATCCATCCACTACTGAGAATTCAACCATTCAAAATGATCCAAGTCAGGTCCTCATTGAATTCCATGATCAAGATTCTTCAATGATGATTGAATTTAATAATAGTAATGGTGGTATGTACAATGAAGAAGAACACATTCCAAAACGTCATATTCGAATTGATCGATTGGAATGCACTGGCATTGACAAGGAAAAGGGTCAATTATCATTTTCATGTACATGTAGCACAGGAACATATATTCGAGTATTGGGATATGAGTTGAGTCATTTATTGGAAGTATGTGGAGCCTATGTGATTGAATTGCATCGATCACAAATTGGCAAGTTATCAACCATGCTTCGATTGGAGGATTTAGGAAATCATCCCTAAGTCGATACAAGTGTGTATACATCATGGTCATGGTTCATGAATTTTGATTCAATGACAATGATCATTGTCAATGAAACACACATGTGTGAGGTATAGGAGAGGTGATGTGTTGTTGTTGTTCATTGAATATAACTACTATCACCATCGTTGCTTTGTAACATTAAAGTCAGATCCTAATGTGTTTTATTCAACACAAACTAATCTTCTTAATGTTCCTGTACATTCTATAGAAAGAGAGCAGAAAATGTATCCTCCTCCTCCTCACATTATGTACAAGCAAAGAGAGTAGAATGAGGTAGGTAGTTATGGAGTCCATGATAGTACTTGTTTCGTATGTTCAAGCTCATCAACCACTGTGGGATTATTTAATTGTTGTAATCGAGTATCAATTTTTGAGATGAGTTCTTTCAATGCCTTTCTATCCTTCTCTGCAATATTACAAATTACTTTCAAATTATTAATGAATATATAATGATTGTCATAGGTCACTAAATAATTATCAAATATTTGGGTTACTTTTCGAATGAATTCACTTTTGATGGGGCTTTGTTCTTCCATTATTTGATATTTAGCCTCCACACTTATGGTAATATGAGACAAGGCACAGATACACTGTAAGAGTAGAGACAAATTTCTTGTTTCCAGGTATGTCATAATATTTTGAATAAATCTAACGCATTTTGTTAAACCATCGGTGTAGAGACTCAAAAGAGAAATATGTTCCATAAGGGCAACCATCACCTTGTCGTCATAATTTGTATGTTCAAAGATCTTTTCAATTAAATAGAAAATTCGATCTTCTACTACGAGTAGAACATGAGTTTTTGGAACTTGAAGCAATTGATTCAATAACTTGAGTCCATTCTTCATTGCCTTTGGATGAATGTCTCTGCTTTGGTAGAAATCCAAACACTGCATGACCAAACCTGGAAGATCTTCACTCTCAGTCATTTGATGACATGCCTCTTTTTCCAAAGCTAAACCTTTGAATAATTTAAGAGTTAGATACACATGTTGAGGGTTTTCTGTTTGATAATGACTCAAAATATCATTTTGAATGGATGGTACATGTGGTAATATGGAAACTCTTCCATGCTTACATTTGAAAGCACAACACAAGGTTTTTAAAGCCTCCTCTTTGGAAAATTCCTTCTTTGTCAAATCCACTAAATTCGGAATGATTTGATGATCCGTGTAGAGAATGCTTGCAGAAATATTCTTTGAGGAAGCCTTATACAACTCTTGAAGTGATTTCATACTCTTAATGACTAGTATGTCATTGTCCGATTTTGTCAATTTACATATTTTTGTATAGAGAAGAGATCCATAGGCAGGCGTGCAACTATTGGGATCTTGTTCTTTTGGATTTGGTTTACAACTGAACTTGGCGATATGTTTGTTATTGGCAATAAAGTTTCTTTCGGGATTCTCAATTCCTCCATCCCCATATCCCTCATACTTGTTTCTAATGACTTCCCACATGAGAGAGTTCGATGATGATGATGTTCGAACAAGGATACAAGAGTAGTTGAAGGAGAATCAATTCTGACTGAGACAACTTGTTCTTGCTTTTGGTAGGTCGTGCGAATCAACTACAGTGTTTTTTTTTAAAGAGAGAGATAAGATGGAAAGGCGGGCAAGTCTTGCTTCAAAAGGAAAAAAACGAAAAAAAAAATGTCTTCAGGAGATTCAGCCATTTTCCGATTCAATTTTTCTGTTGAAGAAGAAGAAGAGGACGAAGTGATGATGACGAGTGATGATGAAAAAAACATCACGAATTCAGAAGAACATTCGAAAATTACATTTCATCCATCCATCTCAACCAATTCGGACCAGTCGACGAATCATGATGATTCTTCATCCAATTTGGCTCCTTTCGAAATTGTGAAAATTCCAAAATTAGATGAAATTAATTATTTAAAACAATTTTCAATTGAATGGAGAGGTGGACTCATGAAATATATTAATATTACTACAAAATTACAACATGAACATCACATCTCTCAAACTACAAATTCAGATATTGTAAAAAACAAATACGAAGGTGGATTTAAATTATGGGAATGTTCTGAAGATTTAGTTGAATATTTAATGAATAATTTAAAATTTGTTCATGAATTTGTGAAGAATAGAAATGTATTGGAATTGGGATGTGGACATGCATTGCCTGCTATTTATTGTTTATTAAAAGGAGGAGCAAAGAAGTGTGCCTTTCAAGATTATGTAAGTGTGTGTGTGTGAATAATGTTTTTTTGAATATATTTCAATATATATATAATACACTTGAATATATATATAATACACTTGAATATACATATAATACACTTGAATATACATATAATAATGGAATGTACATTGTTGAATATGTGAATGGGTGTGTTCAACTGAATGTATCTTTAATCATGTTGTTCATGTATGTGTGTGTGTGGTTACAAAGAATAAGGAAGTGATTGAATTATTGAGCATTCCAAATTTACTCTTAAACATGAGTTGTTCATTGACAAGTTCAGATCATTCTCACCCCAGTGCACCTCTATTACTTGATGATACACAATGTCAATTCTTTTCAGGTGATTGGGTTTCCATGAGTGAACAGTCCATCATTCAACACGAATATGATTTAATTATAATGAGTGATACGATCTATTCTGTTGGTTCTTATGAAAAGTTATATCGAGTGATTCGATCAGCAATTAAACCAGGTGGAAAATTGTAAGTACAATGAATTTATAGAAGAGAATTATTATTTCAAACAACTCGAATGTTGATTCTGATAGACTCGTTGGAGCTAAATCCTATTACTTTGGATGTGGTGGTAGCACTCAACAATTCATCCATTTTGTCAAACAAAAAGATTGTCATGTCCAAGTAGAGACTCTCAAAGACATTCGAGATGGTGTCAGTAATGTGAGAGAAATTCTTCTCTTTACCTTTCCATGAATGAAGGAGGTGTTTTCATTTATTTTGGAAAAGACATTGGATGCTCTCAACTTTTGTGAAGGAAGAATTTTCAGCAATTTTCAGCAATTTTCATATTCAATGATTCTTCAGGAGAGAAGTTTGTTTCGAATATATATTCTTTTACTCTCTTCCTGCTATACGTATAGCAGAGACATTCGCATTGAATAAAAATGTCCAATATCTCTTTTCAATAATAAAAATCATAATCCAATTTGATGAGTAAATTGGCAGCTTCTTCTCTTTCAGTTCTGTTGAAAATGGTATTGGCATTGTATTTCAAACCAACAGCAAGTAAATACTTTTTGTGATCTGATGAGTCCACCATCATGCATTTCAACACACATCCACCCATTTTCATTTCCTTTAATTTCTCTAATTGTTTCTTTTCAAGTTCTTCATTTTGAATAAATCTTGAATCACCAAGTGGTAATTTTCCATCCGTCAACAAGTGTTTCATTTGCATTTTTGTAATTTCCATCAATTGTGTTGAATTTGGATCCATACAATCTATCAATGACAATGCTCCACCCAAAGTGATTTGAAATACTTTTGAATCTTTTGAATCTTCAAATGCAACAATTCCACTATGAAATATTTTCATATTCAATGATTCTTCAGGAGAGAAGTTGGTTCTCAAATATTCACAAAGGTATGAATTTTTCATGAATGTAAATTTCTTTGGAGGTGCAATTGTGGTTGATGTGGTTGCTGATGTGGTTGTACTTGAATTGGTGATTGTATCTGAATTGGTAGGATTGACTTGTGAAAGCTTTAGGATGGCTTGAGCATATTTACTTTCAGGTGTGGTTTGAACGAGAAAATGATTCCTAATGAGAGTATCAGAATCTGTTCTTACTTGATCTATTCTTACTTGATCTATTCTTACTTGATCTATTCTTACTTGATCTGTTGTGTTGTTGGAATGATTCATCATTCTTGTCAAATCAATTTGATAAAAATCTAACAAAGGTTGAACATGTTCTTTCAATGCCTTCACATAAATCACATTCTTCTTATTAGGTGTTTGTTTTTGTTGTAGATGTTTCTTTTTTTCCAATTTTTTTTCGAATTTTCGTTGTCTTCTTGTTTTAAATTCTTCATCATTCATGAGAAATTCTTTTTTCAATCTTAATTTAGCTACATAGAAACCACCACTATTATTCAAATGAGGTAGAATTCTCATGGTATAATGTAAATTCATAGATTTGACATCTTCTTTAGGAAACATGCTTGCACTAATTCTAGAACATGTTTCCTTTTTAGGTCTATTATCAGATTTTGATCCAGAACGAGGAATGAAATCTCCTTCCAATATACATTCTTCAAAAGAATTCACAACTTGTCCATTTCGATCCACTACTTTCCAATCATTCATTCCTTTGCGATAGGAAATTGAATTTGAAAAAGTCTCTTCAAGATTCACCAATTCAAATCGATGATTCGTTCTTCGAATGGCTTCTGCGACCACAGCTTCATTTTCAATAGGATTCAAAGAACAAGTGGAATAGACAATTTCATATTCTCCATGGTATGTATTTGAAAGAATGGCACTACCACTATCACCACTACCAATTGAACCAATTGAACCAATTGAATCATTCTGAATTGAACCAATTGAATCATTCTGAATTGAACCACTCTGACTTGAATCACCACCACTCGACTGATTTGAACTCTTCTCAATAGTAGTAGTAGTACTAGTAGTAGTAGTAACTAGTACTGCTTTTTCTTCTTGTTCTTGATTAAAACTTGTTTGAATGATATTCATGGCACTCACAAGAATGGATACTTGAGTCATGTGATTCACATGTCCATGTTCATAGTTCCATCTCTCCCATAAATCACGTGATTTTCGAAGTGTTCCATCACCTGAACAGACTGCATCACACAAGACATGATGAACATGAGAGAGTGCATGTCCCTGAATGGTTGAACTTGCTAATACTTGATGTAAAGTGACTGCATTGTGATGAGTCACTACAATATTCGAAGTCAATTGTTGAGGTTCACGATTCAAATTGGAAAATAAGGTGGTTAGCCTTTTACGGTCAATGTCATTACAGATTAGGAATTTATCCTTTCCATTCAAGTAATATTCCACCATTTGAGCGGATTTACTTCCAGGTGCTGAACACATGTCCACATAGCCATCATTCCATGTCATTGCCATCTCTGTTTCCATCAACTCTTTAGATTCCAGTTGTTGTTGTTGAGTAGTAGTAGTAGTAGTAGTAGTATCCAAAGTAGGAATAGTAGTAGTTGTAGGAATTGTAGTAGTTGTAGTGGTGGTCATGATGGCTGGTGTAAAACATAATGGAGGTATCATACTCACTAATTCCTGTCTACTAATATATCCAATGGTTGTTAATTTGACAAGATAATCTCTAAAACTAGTTAATAGAGTTGATCCTTCACTTTCATCTAAAGTGGTCGTCATTATCATGTCATCTTGTAAGTCATTCAAATCTTGACCATTGATTTCATCCAAGTTGACATATTCAGCAGCACCACTGTCAGTTCTAGTAGGAGTAGTAGCAGCAGTAACATTGGGAGTTGTAGTCGAATTAGGAGTAGCATTGAAAGTAGTATTATCATTAACACTGCTGTTGACCTTTCCAACATCAACAACACTCATTCCACATGCACTATTTTGTCTTCTCAATTTTCTTTTTGATATATTTGGACAAAGTTGATAAAATAAATCATTGATGTGATTCAAATGAATGATATCAATTTGAACTCCTTTAGATTCAATATCAGTCATAGATCTAACTTTCTCAGTCTCTTCATCATATTTGTAATGATTTAATTGAGTTTTAAATTCACTCAATTGAGATTTAATTTTTTGAATTAATTCAAGAGGAAGTGATTTGTTGATACGAAAAGTAAGAGGAAGAGGTTGTTGAAAGTATTGCATCATTTGATCCATTTCTTCTTTAGATTGAACAATTTTTTGAATTTCATAATAGTATTTGTAGAACATTTCATTTTCAGGAATAATTTCATCATAGTTTGTGCGTTTGTTGGTATTGTTGGTGATATTATTGTTGATGGTGTTATTGTTGGTGTTGTCGGTGATGGTGTTATTATTATTGATGGTGTTATTCATTGAAGAGGCGCCTCTTGTGTCATCGAACTTTTGTTCATCATTGGTAGAGAGTGATGATGATTTGACTTTTTTCTGAGAAGGATCACTTGGAGTGGTGGTGGTGGTGTTGTTGTTTAATGATGACCCTTCTTCCTCATTGAGACTTGAATCATCTCCGGAGACAGTTTTTCTTTTGCCTAGAACCGACACATCACTAGGATCGTACAAAGTGTTCTGTGAAGACATTTTTTAAAAATTCAAAAATTCAAAATAAAATTTGCAGAATATTGTTCTCAGATAATCGTCGATATTGTTGTCTTCGCAAAACCAAGAGCATTGTCGTCGAGAAGAACACTAATTGAACAATAAAAGAAAAAATTCTTTCAAAAATGGATTAAATGAGGAAAAACGATGTACAAAACCAACAAAAGAAAATTCTTTCGCCCACCGTGGGGCTCGAACCCACGACCACAAGATTAAGAGTCTTGCGCTCTACCGACTGAGCTAGACGGGCAGACATACTCTAAAATGAACTGTTATATAAATATCAAAGAACATCTGTTGTTGCGAACAAAAAAAAAGTCATTAGGCAGATGAAAAGTCCGAGACCTAAAAAAATGTTTTATCATCAAGCCTCTTCTCACCACCATCAGCACACCATCAACACCGCTACAGCTCCTTCCGATAGCAGCAGCAGCACCTCCTCCAACTCCATCACTCTCTACGTTTCCTATGAACCTTCCATTGTGGTCCAACAACAACAACATCATGATCCACACACCTTTCATTCCAACTCTATCAACTCGACCATCCTCCATCCTCTCAATATTGATATTTATTCGAGTATCATTTACTCATATCTCGTATTTTCAAATATTAAATTTCAGGTGAAAATAAGTCATCCTTCTCATATTCTCTCATCTCTCTATTCAAATCATACCTCATCCAATGATATTCATTTTCCAATACTCGTACATGACTATAACGAACATCATATTGTGATTTATGGAATGAAAGAAATTCTAAATTATTTGAAAAGTAAAGGAGAGAATTTAGATGCAAATTTAACTCTTAATGAACATGCAACTACAACTCTTCAACAAATTCAAACAGAAATTGAAGCTTATAGCAACATTGTTCATGAAAAATGTTTACCTTTTTATTTGTATTCATATTGGTTTCGAGATGATCTTTATCAAACATTGACAAGAGATTTATATTTTAATAATATGAGCAGAGTAGTGAGATGGGCATACATGTGGTCAGAAAGATCACGTCATGTTCAACTATTGAAAAGTTTAACAAGTTTAAAAAAGTTTAATGATGAACAACATGGTGAAGAATCATTCTTGACAGAATATTTACTTCCCAAGTCATCCATGGAGCAGAATGCAAGTATTAAATTATTTTTAGAATGCTTGGATTCATTGAGCATGTTATTGGGAAGTTCAAATCGATTCCTTTATGGAGATTCACCTTCTACTTTGGATGCCATTGCATTTGGATATTTGAGTACATTGTATTATCCAGCCATTTACATGATGACGAAAGACGAGAATATGAGTAGTAGTAGTATCAGCAACAACATACATCATCCTGGTGTACAGTTCTCTCATCATGCAACATCACATGCTTTCAGATCTCGATCACTCGATGGTGCCATGCTCATCATCACCATTTTCAATCGATATCCAAATATTCAGAGATGGATAAATCAAATTCAAGAGGAATATACCATGATTGAATATAATATACATTTTGCAAAGACCCTCATCGACAATGACTACTCCATTTCCTCCTCACCCAGTTTAGCTCCTCAAATTGCTTCCTCACCCAATCGATTTATTAAGGCATCAAGCACCACCACATCGGAATCCTCTTCATTCGTGTTGAGACATGACATGGCTCCCAACAAGAGAAAATACTTTACCTTTGTGGTCGTTTCCATTATTGGATTTTTATTTTATCTATTTAAGGGTATCAAAATTAAGGTATCAAAACCTGTTCCTGAATATCAACCTCCTGAAATATATTATTATGATAATCAGTATGAAGGAATTGTTAGTAAAAAATAAGTATTAAAAGTTGATCGACTTGGGTTGGAAGGTTGTGATGGCATCTTCATGATTCAATGAATGTAAAAGTAATTCGTGGTGGTGGTGGTGTGAATCTAAAAGATCTAAATTAGGACTAGTGGAGCCACTCTGTTCATTCCTTTTTGGAAAATGTGTCAAGTCATCATCTGTTGTGGTAGAAGATCGTAATAAGGATGTTCTTGTTGAGAGTTGATCAATGAGTGTTTCCTGTTCCTTAATCATTTGTTTGTATTGATTGCATTTCGATTGAAGAGTTTCAATTGCTGATTTCACTGCTGTCTTGTCATCAAAATCCACTTGATCCAATTCATCATCCATTTCATCATCTTGAAGAATTGAATGTTGTTGTTGGTGATGGATTAGTCTCATTCCTTCACGATGAGAAGGAGATGGCATTGTTGCTCTTTCTAAAATATGATTCAAATCTTGAATCTTTTCTCGAATGGCTGTTTCAATTTCATCTTGTGCCAAATGATAAGGTAATTCGAATTGACCATCTCTGATAGTATCACCATCGTATGATGTAGTAGAAGAGTATCGTTGTCTCAAGTGATTCAATTCAGTATTCAATTGTCGAAGTGATCGTTTCAATTGTTGATTTTCAGCTAAAATTTCTTGTTTTTCATCTTTAAATGCTTCAACAACATTCTGATAGAGAATATCTTCATTTCTTTCCAATCCATGTTTCCACATGCCACTATTAAAAGATCTATTGTGAGGTAATGTCAAAGCTGGAGATGATATTGCTGGATGGTTGGATTGATTGAGAACATCCACCTTATTGGATGGATTTCCTGCATTCATGAGCATTGTGTTCAATTTGTGTGTCATTTGTTGTTTCAATTTGTCCATTTCTTTTTCCATTTTGATCAAATTGTGTTCATATTGATCACATTTTTGTTGAATGTTTTTGTTTTGTGTTTCTAAGCTTGTCTTTGCTGATTCTAATTTTTTCAACTTTAATCTTGTTTCTTTTTGTAAATTCAAATACTTTTGTTGTTCCATGGCATAGAGCTTTTGGGTATCACTTGCTTTTTGTTCTAATTTGTTATTATTTAAAGAAATGGCATTTTGATCACATTGTAATCTTCGAATCTTGTCTTGCAGTGTAGCCTTAGTAATAGCCTCTTCTTCTCTTTCTTTTAGAAGGTAATAAATGACATTAGTAACAAAAATATCATTATCAGGATTATTGAAATCTAATTTAAAGGATCCTATTGCATTCAAATCACTGTAATAGGACATTAATGGTAACAATGCCATTGTGTTATTTAGCTTGTTATTGAGATAGTCCATACATTGAGGTAATTGTTCTTTGGAAGAAACAAATATTGAATGATTGGATTTGGTTGGCACTTCTTTCAATTGACTTGAAAAGGATTGATTCAGAGAAGATGGAGATTTAAGAGTGGAGGATGATTGAATGTTATTATTGTTGTTGTTATTATTATTAGAGGAGAATTTCATAGCTGTAGTATTCGAAGAAGAAGAAGGAAATGAATGTGTCATCATTTTTGACTGCCGAGGTCCGAGCAAGCCTTGTTGTTGCTGAGAGGTTGTTTGCCAATCCGATTGTGATGGATGTCCCATCATCAGGAAGGAGGAGTGATTACTTGAATTCGTAGTGTTGATGGTATCAAATAGTAATTCTTCTTCATCCTCTTGAAACATGGAATAATCAGAATGTGGTTGAAATGATGATGATTGAAAGTAATTTCGTTGTTGTTGTTGTTGTGGTTCTCTTGTGGGCTCATTAGAAGCCATCAGCATGGAAGAAGATTGATTCATAATGGTTGGTGGTCCTTCCTTGACAACATTGTTTTGGCTGCCGTTTCCGAACAATAAATCTTGTTGTAGGGTGTGATGATGCTGTTGGTGGACGCCTGGTGATGGTGTTGCAACCGGTTTGAAATTTGAGAACATTTTTTACGTAACGAACAAACGTTTTATTGGGCGGGAAAAAACTCCGTTCCATGGAACACTGGAAAAGTGCTTTTCCTTCTTACAAAAAAAATGTCTCAACAAGTACCTGAATCACCTCAAAATTCCTGGCAAGATCAAGATGAAGTGCCAGAATCTCCAACCATCACACCTCACACTCTCAATGATTTGAATGACAGTACCACTATTGCTACTAGTAGTAACAACAACAACCAAATCCTGACATTAAGAAGCGCACCTCCTGCTTGCTTCTCTTCAACGAGTTCCGTTGTTGATTCCGATCAAAATAATTTAAATAATAATAGTAGTGGTTGCACCTATCATGATCATATCGATGATTCTGATCTCATCATTGATGATGAATTATATAAAGAATTATTGCAAGATGAGAATCATCACATGCAATCGTTGTTAACAACGAATAATAATCCAGGAAGCACTTCTCAATCCGATGATGACAATTCTGACAATCATCCTTCCAATGATTCTAATACCACTAATACCTCTTACGAATATCAAGATGGTTTCTCATTAGATATTCATCACAAATCGATTGAAAATATTTTGGATATTCTGTACAGCAGTGATTATCCTCCTCCTCCATTACAGTTAATAGAAAATGATGAAACCTATGACTTTCCATTTCCTACCAAATCACAATTATCACATGTATTTCGCACGATGAAAATATTATTTTTATTTACATTTCTTACGAGATGTTTATCTGATAAAGATCAATTCAAAAGAGAAATACTTTCACATTTGAGTACATTTAAAGTACTTCATAGAGGATTTAGAATGAATCATGTTGATATCATTTGTCATGATATTATTCAACAAGTGTTATTGAGAGCACCTATGAAACTGACAGAAATTATCAAATTATCATCCTCAACTATTTTGAATACTATGAGTAATACTTTGAATACTATGACTAGTTCTGATATTACTACTACTACTACGACTACTTTGAATACGACCACTTCTCCTACTATTATCAATGATGCTCAAAATGAATCATTGACAACACCATCTCTTCACAACTCATCATTGACAACACTACCAACTCTTCAAAACAACAGATCAATCCATGAATTTCTCTCATTCGGTGATCCAATACTTGATGAATTATTTGAAACATCAATTTCTAAGAGAGATGGTATTTATGGCATTCCAATCAAAGCAACAAGTGGTGGATTTATTATTGAATTAAGTGGAGTTGCTGGAAGTGGAAAAACACAATTAGCACTTCATTTAACTTTACAATGTTTATTGAATCGTAAATTTGGAGGTTTAAATTCTAAAGTATTATATTTACACTCTGAAAGTTATCCTATGGATCGATTGAATGAAATGATTGAAGCAAAAACTAGACAATTGAATGAATATTATTCTCGTCATCATTCTCAAAATCCTATTGAATTTTCTAAAGATTATTTCCTTAATAATATTATTCAACGTAACATTTCCAATACCAATGAATTCAATGATTTACTCAAACCAAACATCACGTCCATGAGTCACATGTCACCTCTCGAGAATGTTATTGAAAAGAAAAATATTAGACTTGTCATTTTAGATTCCATAGGAATGTTATTTAGAGATTCACATGCGAGTAGAAAATCAACCATTGAGAGATCAGAAACCTTACAATTTCAAATTCAACACATGAAATATCTTGCTACGAAATATAAGATCATATTCTTAATTCTCAATCAAGTGTCAGCAATATTTGAGGATGATGTGAATCATGAATTAGTAAGAAAATATCATCAAAGTCATCCAAATGATACATTGAATTGTGAAGAAGCATTGGAATGTTATTTGTATGATCATCGAACATTATCATTAGGTACAATGAGGAGTGGTGATAATGGTGGTGGTGCAACCTGTAGTAGTAGTAGTAGTAGTAATTTTTATAATAGTTCGATCTGTGATGATAGTGATGGTGGTAGTGGTAGTCATGGTGACCATCTTAATGATGATGACTCATTGTTCGATTCTATTGGAGACATTTCAAGTGTTCGATCCTATTTTAAACTCACACCCAGTGAAAAAGTCAAACCAACACTAGGGTTGCATTGGTCTTCTCTCATTGATATTCGATTATTCCTCACCAAGTTGAATCGGAGGGATGTTGTGATTGCATCTCGTTCGAGATTGAGAAGAGACATGAAGAAATTCAAACCGAATGATCATGACGATGATGAAAACTCTTCACCTGTGTATTTAAGGGATTATGAAACACAAGAACCTAAATATGAAAGTGTGAATGATTATTCGAGACAAATTCATGTCATTTATTCTCCCTTCTCACCGACCACAAGTCGATCTTTCCTCATTGATTCCTTTGGTGTTCGTGGAGTGTAAAAAGAATGTCAAAAGAGGACAACTTTTGGCTTAGTCTCTATTGTAAACAAGTAAATTTTTGGCGGTCACACGTTCATGAAGATTCAAATTCCAAAAATAACTTCTCTTTTCGAAATCTTAAAAACACGCTCTCTTGACGAAATTGATTTGAAAAACAATTTGCTTTGAAACCTTTCTCTCGAGATTTCATAGCAATCCACCCAACACACCCACAACAACAATTCTCTCTAATACTTTCCATCCCATATTGGTCTCTTCTCTCATTCATTATCCCTCAACTCCTATTTTGATTGTCCAACAATCAGCCTCCGAATCTCACCATCAAACAGTGTCTCTTCTAACCTCTATTCAGAAGCTCCTGGCATTACAAGTGTGTGTGAGTTTCACGGACCGTAACGAACGTTCGAAAATTTTTACCACTGATTTTTTGTGTGCATTCACGCACCATTTTAACGCAAAAACAAAAGAGCTTTGGCAAAAACCACACGTCTGTGCACGTCTCGATATCGCAGCTTCATCCTTGCTTCAAGCCTTTGACGTTTGCAAAATATTTTAACGATTCATCATCATCATCATCATCAACATACTGATTAAAACGATACACTTCCGTCCGATTCCCACTTTTATACCACCTTACCAAACACTGACTCTATATCATCATCATTGAATTTTACGAACACACAAAATGAAACCAACCAGTTCCTCCTCCAACAACAACAACAATACCAACAATAACTCCTCCTCCAACAATGCTCCTATTTCATATCCTGAACTCTTGAATATTCTCAATGCTGAACATCAATCTTCCATGTTGCTCCATGAAAGCAGTAACAATAATGGCACCAATGATTCCCAATCAATCCTGTTGCCAAGTAGTTCCAATGCTGCAAATCACTTGTTCCATTCTCTTTTTGCTTCCCATCATCCAACCACCACACCTACCACCACCACCACCAACACTCCAACCACTCCTTCCCATCATTCTCATCATAGCCTTTCCACCACTCAACTCTTGTTGGATGAATTGACTCAACAACAACAACAAGTCTCACCTCTTTTTCATACTCTTCCAAGTGGAGCAGCTGCTGCCAGTGCTGCTCTAGTGGATCCCTATCTTTCTATTCGATTGTTTCAATTGGGACAACAACAACGAGTGGCTGCTGCCTTGATGAATTCATCTCCAACGACTAGTACTCCTACGACAGCTTCACTCTTTGATCCTACCACTGCAGCTGCTGCTGTGTTATTACAACAACAGCAACAACAACAACAACAAGCCTTGTTGAATAGTGTGGCTCTTGCTCAACAATTGACATCCTCTTTAATGATGAAGAGTGTTGCAACACATCGAGCAAACAATGAAAAGAAGCCATCTTTTGAAAGTGGTAGTAACATTCAAAAGAATGAACCCATGAATACTACTACTACTAGTCAAAGTAGTAGTAGTAGTAGTAGTAGTGGTGGTGGTGAAAAGAGAACAAACAATACTTTGAGTAGCAACAACATTTCAGAAATGAAGACAATTGATAAGATGAGTTCAATGGATACAAGTGTTGTGAATCCAACAATTGTTGGTAGTGGTGATCATGATCTTACCATGACTCCACTCCTGGACTCTTCATTGCCAACCACTACTAACACTCCTGCTAACATGAACAACCAAACTGAAGAAGACTCTCGTCATTGGAGTATTGCCTTTGTCAATTCTCAAATTCTTCTCAATTCTCAAGTGAACATTTATTTAGAAACAAGAGACTCTGGACCTCGATTGGAATCCATTGTAGACTCTGAATTGTATAGTTCAATCAAGTATGAAATGAGACATGAAATTAAGGAGTTGGTATTCAATAATGGTGAAGAATCTGATGATTTACAATTATTTTGTCGTATTCAAATCATACATCCTGACAATAAGACTGAAGTGTTAAAGAATGGTAAACCTATTTTGGGTGGAGTGATTGAATCCAATGTATCAAGACAATCAGATAATAGTAACATGACAAGTATGAAAATCAAATTTACGGATTGCAGTTATCATCATGGAAATTGTAAATTTGCATTCCGAGTTTCATATTTTATTGAAAGTGATTTGGATAATCCAATTCTCATTATGGAATCAGCACCATTTAAGGTATTGGCAAGAAAACCATCAAAGAATAAGAAACCTGCTCAAAAGAGAAAGAAGGAAGAAGAGGAAGAGAATATTGCTGTGACTGTTGCTGATTCTTGTCCTCAACCACCTCCTTCTCAAAAGATTAAGATTTCTAACTTTGAAGATTTTAAACAAGTCACTGCAAGTGTTTTTGATTATATTCAGAGTGCTAATGATGAACAAAAGAAGAGACAAATGATCAATCATGTGGTCACTAAATTGTATTCAGTAGATCCGAATATCATGTTTAGCTTGCCTTCAGATGATGGTGCAAATGATATTTTCAAAGGACTTTTGTAGAGAGGAATGTACACACGACCACTCCAAAAGTATCCGTTATGGTATGAATGTTTGATCAACAATGATTTGAGAGGAATTGAGAGAATGAGTATTATTATGAGATTGAGAATTTTAAAGAGAGAACAAAATTTTGTTGTTGCAAGTGATTTACGAGAGAGAATTATTTGCAAAAAGAAAATAAAATTAATTTGTTGAAAATCCTTCAATAACGAATCTTGAGCACGATTGACAGAGCTTGGCAGGAAATCAACGTGGATTGCTGTTTGCAGCAACTCAGTTAAGGCCATTCCACACTCATTTAAGGCTGTTCCAAAGTGGAACGACTTGATCTTCGTGCCTCTCAGAGAGTTCCAAACACAGTAAAAAAAACTTCTCATTAATGATGGATCGGTTGAAAATTTTAAAAATACTTCTGTTCCTTCCAAAAGAGAACTATCTTGTCATTTTTACTGAGGGAGTTGGCCGACACTCTTTGTAACATAATTTGGATGTTAATAGTGTTGAATAAGATCTTTGATTATTCTTTTCACAAGCTTTGTATCTTTTATGGAATCCTGAACAAACAAGAAAAAATGTCACAAGGTTCTTACTCTATTAATTAAAATAGATCGGTCTACTGTGCACAGAAATTTGCAAAAGGTGATTGATGTGTTTTTCACTCATTACAATCAAGAATTCTCATTCAAAATCTATCAACTTAGGGCCGAGCGTGGTGTAAAATATAATGGAAAATTAATTACTATTATTTTAGATGGAACAGAGCAACAAGTATTACACCAAGCAACAAGATAAAAGAGCAAAGTTTGTACTCAGGTAAAAAGTGTAAGCACACATTTAAATTGTTGATTGGTGTGTCTCACGATGACTATTTTGTATGTAAGCTTACAACATATCAAATAATGATTTAAATCTTTATTTCCAGAAAATCATATTTGGAAAGATATTAATACTGATGAATATTTAATGGCAAACAAGGGATTCAAAATTATACCTATTAGAAATCGCTAATAATTCATCGAATTTCTTTGTTATTGTTGTATTTTATGGTATGATAGATCTTGATGATTTCAGACCAAATCCTAACAAACAAAGACAATCATAATAAAATCCAAATCTTTAAGCATCTGAAATCTCAAAGCTTTAGAATTATATTACACAGACCCAAGTAAAATAAATGTTCTAACACTAATCATATAACAAGAATTCTTTGATAAACATATATAATAATAACACATATCCCAATATATGTATACTATAGAATAATTTGTCAAATCACAATACTATATAATTATAAATATTAACTACCGACGTTCACTTCCCTTTAAGACAGATACACGATGAACCAAATTATAGTAATATATAATAATTCTACCTTGATATATTAGTACTATATTTATAATACTTTCCATACCAAAGATATGGTTATGGAAAGTATTTAATTCGAAATATAAGTTTCAATTCAATTTATATAATATTATGTTGTTAATAAAATATATTAAGTTGTGTAGGTAATAATTAAAGGATGTTGATATGGAAGAAAAGTAACGCGAAAAATTTTCTCTTTATTGTTAGTGTTATGTAACTTCAAACAATAATAGAATATCACCAATGGGTTAGTTGCTGTCTCCTCTCCAGGAAGTGTCACTTCTTTGGAGATGGAGTGTCAACCAACAACCTTTATTGTTGTACAGTTGGGTCTTCTTCTTTGTCGACAACAATGGAGGATCTTCACCATTCATCGAATTCACAAATGCAATCGCTGAAATCCATACTCGCTCAGAACAAATTTAGACATCATCAAAATAATTATGAATGTGTGGATTCTGATGAGTCGCCAGTGACATCAGCTTCTACCGTGGAACCCTTGTCACCATTTCCAAGCAATAACCAACACAACGGCCAAAACATTCACAACAACCTTGGTTTTGATTCTCCTCCAAAATTAATCATCCCCAATGTAGCATCATCAACAAATGAGTCATGTGAATCTTATCAGAATCAACATTCTCAACTAAAACCTAAGAAGTTGGATTTTTCGATTGATTTATCTTCAGCATTGGATAATAGCTCTGGGACGAATATAGATCATATAAATAAATTTGTTAGAATTATTCAATCAAATCATAAACAAATTGTTAATTTTGAAACAAATCAAGAATATTCATGTCTACTTCACCGCAAGTGATCATAAAAAAAAAGGTTAGCTCAATAAAATTTTAAACAAGAAATTGATAGAGACCATGTTCCTTGAAAAACATCGCAATAAAGCGACGGAAACATCGTTGAGCGAATCAACGACGGATAAAATTTAAAAAAGATCGTGGGAGAACCCATCAATGATAAGGCCAAAGCCAATCGCAGACACAAAAGTGTCAAAGAAAATCACTGAGCAAATCAATGATAAATAAGGAAAAAGCCAGTTAATACAACACAAAGTGTTGTTGAATTCTAAACGTAATGGGAGGGAGGGGAGGGTGCTGTTGTGGTGCCAGACTGTTGGGAAGATGCAGTAGTGGTATTAGTTTGCTCTTTAGAGAGCTGTTTTGGTTGTGGATTTGTTGACATTTTTTAGCCATACTTTCAGTCAACCTTATTGTTTTCGTTACAAAACACTTCCGTTCTTTTCAGAACATTCAATAAAATCGGCATTAACAAATTATTCTCCGTAATCACAATATAGTAATGCTTAGAAAGCCTTGGCTTCAGAAGAACCTTCCAAATATATGGAATCGAAATTCGTTACCTATTTCCGACATGGTTGAACAAAGTGCAGATTTGTAAATTTTAACATTCCCCTAGAGACATGTTTATTGTGGTAACATGTAATTGCACATTGACTTGTTTTTCTACATTTGTTCCAGTAAATTTATCCTCTGGATACTTGATCACCATTCTCATTACATTCCACTAGGATGATTATAATCATTCGATACTTTGAAGAGAGGGTGGAACAAATCCAAACACAACACACAGCTAATATCCAGGATGGAGAAGATTTCTCGGATGGATAGCAATTACAGCAACTCCAGAAACAATAGCAGAAAGTTTGAACAAAAGTCTGCTCCGACAACTCTCTTCACCTCCTTTGAAAAACTTGTTATCAATAACAATGCAGGTGAACGTGATTGCAAAATCGAGTAAGTGTTGGATTTTTCAGATTCAAAAAAAATGTTGTCTGACAAACCCCAACCAGGAGACTATCAGGTGGAATATTCCAAGAGTAATCGATCCAAGTGCAAACTCACCGGAAACACCATTCCAAAAGATGCTCTTCGTATTGGAAAAATTGTTCAATCACAATCCTTTGATGGAACTTATCCAGTGTGGTATAACTTTGATGGTAAGTGGTAATAGTTTTGTTGTAATTGTTCTGAGAGTCGCAACGTGAACCTAAAATGGATGGTACAACAATTCTCTCACATCATCATCTCTTTTCTGATGATATCATGTCATCATTATTATTTCACAATTATTATTATTACTCTATTTCCTGTCTCACAATTATTATTATTACTGTAATTATTATTATCACTGTCGGATAGATTGGAAAGAGGATAAAAAACTTGTCAAGGAATTTCAAACCAAATGTAAAAAAGTTTGGGGTTTGAACAAGCTCCGTATGGAAGATCAAGAACGTGTTCAAAAATTAATGAATGTGAATGGTGGTTCAAGTGGTGGTAATATAGTCTCTCCAGAAGATCTTGCTGCATCCTCTTCTCCTGAACAAGTACAAAAAAGGAAAGAATTTGAAGAAGAAAATAAGAAGATTTGGCAAATCAAGGATGAATTAAAAAGATTGAAATTATCTTCTCTTCGTGAAATGCTTTCTGAAAATGGACAATCAGAAAAAGGTGGTGAAGATTTATTGATTGAAAGATGTGCATTGGGAATGATGTTTGGATGTTTACCAGAATGTCCAAATGAGAAATGTCAAGATGGATACATGACATTCTCTGGTGGTAAATTTAAATGTAAGTGTATCTAGAGAATGATGTTCTTATCATATTAACTTTGATACTACACTCATTGTAAAATCATTCCTCTTACCTATTGTAAAACCATATCCAATTGATAATTATATATTATCCAATGATACAAACATATATTGAATACATACCTCTCACTCAGGTCATGGTAAATTAGAATGGACAAAATGTGACTATTCTCTCACTGTCGATGAAGCCTTTGAAAAAGCAACGGATTGGATCATTCCAGAATCCTTGGAAGATATTGACTATTTTGCTAATTTCAAATTTGTCAAACACAAAAAGTGTGATTATGTATTGGAGAATGTCATGACAAATACTACAGCAACAACAACAACAACAGAAGGATCCTCTTCTTCTTCCTCTCAAACAGACAATGATGATGAAATTGATCCAGAAAAGGAAAAACTTCCATTAGGTAATTACAAAATTGCCTTATCTGGAAAATTGAGTATGAAACAAAATGAAATACAAGACATTATTGAAGAGAATGGTGGTATCTTTAAGAATGATGTAGTTCCAGGATGTACACATCTCGTATGTACCTCAAAAGAATATGAAAAAGACACCACCAAAGTGAAGAAGGCTAAAAAACTCAACATTCTCATTATGGATGAAGATTTCATTCATATGAGTGCTGAAAAGGAAAAGAAATTAGATGAATCTGAATATAAGGATTATATTCTCTACAATCCTGCGGATAAGAAGAGAAAGGCAAACAGTAACGGTGGTGATGAGGATGAAAATGAACAAGAATTACCTAAAAAGAAGAAATTGACCATTAAGGGAAGAGCAGCCGTCGATGAAGATTGTGATGATTCTGAACATCTTCATGTCTATGAAAATGGCAATGATGTCTATTCTGTTCATTTGAATTTGACTGATCTTCAAACTGGTATCAATTCCTATTACATTATTCAATTATTAGAACATGATCATTCCAAACAATATTATTGTTTTAGAAAATGGGGTCGATTGAATTCATCCATTGGTTCTCACAAGTTGAGTGAACATGGAACTTCCTTTTACAATGCTCTGAATGAATTCACTAATACGTATTATGATAAAACTGGTAATCATTGGGAAGAGAGACACTGTTTTGAAAAGAAACCAGGTCGATTCTTTCCAATTGATGTGGATTATGGTGATGATGATTCTCAAACAGATTTGGATGCACTTGAAAAGAAGATGGATCAAGAATATCATGGTTCATTACATCCTGAAGTAGCATCATTGGTCAAATTAATCTTTGATGTCAAGACAATGAAACAAACATTGAAAGAAATGGAAATTGATACAGACAAGATGCCACTTGGAAGATTGAAAAAGAGTCACATTTCAAAAGGATATCAAGTGTTGAATGAAATTCAAAATTTATTGAAACAAGTTCGTGAAAAGGAAGGTGTTGAGAAGGGTGGTGGTGGTGGTGGTGTGAATATGGACATGACAAGTGGTGATGGTGCTGCTGCTGCGAGTAGTAGTATGGATGCGATGGACACAACAACAAGTGGTGGTACAAGTGGTGCTGGTGGTGATACAACCATTCCAAAGAATTCCATTCATCATCAATGTGTTGATCAATTGAAACAACAATTTCTCACTCTTTCGAACAAATTCTATACCATCATTCCAACAAGTAATCCTGAAATTATTGATGATGAAAATTTATTGAAAGAGAAAATCAAAATGATTGAAGCATTACAAGAAATGGAAATTGCAACTTCTCTTCTTAAAAGTGATTCCAATGATCCTAACACAATAGATCCATTGGATGGTTATTATAAGAAATTAGCAACTCATCTCACACCTCTTAAAAAGGATTCTGATTTGTTTGCAATGGTGAATGAATATTTACAAAATACTCATGCATCGACTCATAGAGAATATTCATTGGAATTAATTGATGCATTTGAAGTGGAACGTATTGGTGAAAGTGAAAGATTTAAAGCTTTTGAGAATTTACATAATCGACAATTATTATGGCATGGATCGAGAGTGAGTAATTTTGGTGGTATTTTATCACAAGGATTAAGAATTGCACCACCAGAAGCACCTGCCACTGGATACATGTTTGGTAAGGGTATTTACTTTGTAAGTAATTGTTGATATACTTGAATTTTGATCACTTGAACTGTTGTTGTTCATACATATACTTGAATCTCACCTTTCACTTTGATCAATTGAACACTTTTCTCACTTGGCTTTCTCTTGAATTTTATCAAAAATGACTTGTGTGTGTCCGACACAATGAACACTTTTCTCACTTGGCTTTCTCTTGAATTTTGATCATTTTGATATCACATTTGACTTGAATTTTGAACTTGAACTTTGAACTTGAATTTAATCAAAAATGACTTGTGTTTGACACTTACAGGCTGACATGTCCTCCAAATCAGCCAATTATTGTCGAACAAGTCCTGATGCCAATGTTGGTATCTTGTTATTGTGTGATGTTGCACTTGGTGAAATGTATGAACGTTTACAAGCTGATTATATTGAGAAATTACCAAAAGGATATCATTCATGTTTTGGACATGGTAAAACTGAACCTAATGACTCGATGGCAAAATATATTTGTGATGGAAAAGTGAAAGTACCACTTGGAACACCAACTGCCTCCAAAGTACCACGTCATGCTGCTCTTTTGTACAATGAATATATTGTCTATGATATTGCTCAAGTGAATATCAAATACTTGTTGAAGGTGAAATTTAATTACAAGAGAGGATATTGAATTCTCATAATTCTTGTATGAGAACTGTGGATCTGTTTCTTGAATAAAATTGAATTGAAAGATGAACATAATTTATTCTTGTTTCATGTCATCACCATCAAATTGTGCCCCTTCAGAAGAGGTGTTGGTATCTGCATTGTTGTTGGTCTTTTTCTTTGGATGTCTTCTCTTCTTTTTTTCAGAAGTGGTTCTAGTTGCAACCTGAGTAAAATTATTATTCATCGATGATTCCTCTCGTTTGACTGCTTTTCTTTCTTGTTTGTTGGCACTACCACTATAGGAAAGTTGATTCAATTTTCGTTTCTTCTTATTGTCATCTTTTTGAGGTAATACCATTGTACCTGAAGGTTGAGATGAAACATTGTCACTTGTATCCATATTCACAGTAATGACTTCTGGCAATTGATCTGATTTTTGTAATAAGGCTTGAAGAATTCCACTTCTATTCACATCATTCTCTGTCACATGAACAGATTGACACAAAGATGTTGTTGAAATTGGTTTTTGTAATTTCTTTTTCTTTGGTGGTAATTGTTTCTTCTTAACAATCTTGACTTGTTTCGTTGTTGTTTTAGTAGATGGAATATCTGTCAATACAATTCGATCAAATTCTTCACCAAGAGTATGTTGATTGAGAGAATTTGCTCTTTGGTATTTAATCTTTTCAGCAAGTCTCAATCTTGAAGTGGTGTAAATTCCAGGTACGAATGGATATGGTACACATGCTTCATAGGGTCGAATGGTTTCTTCTAACACTTCAACAACAATGGCTGAATTCGAGTCATCCGTTGTAGTGTTGTTATTGTTGCTACTATTGTTGCTACTATTACTACTTGAAGCATGATTTGAAGCCTTTGAGCTCTTCGTTGTTGAGACATTCTTAGTACCTACAGCAGCAGAAGCACTACCACCACCACTACTACTAACATTACTACTACTACCACTACTACCACTACTACTACTACCACTACTACTACTACTACTAACATTACTACCACTCGTACTATTAATACTATTATTACTACGATGATTTTGACCATGGTATGAATATTTCAAAACTGCACCACCATTACTACCATTACTACCACTCGTACCATTACTGAGACATGTAAATTGTATCGTTCCAATATGTTTGTTATTAATATCCTCATCTGTAATGGTTGGATATCTCTCTTTCCATTCCATAATTCCTTTTCGAATCAAATCATAGGGTTCATTCGATGCAATCCAATGATTATCATTTCCACTCGATTCATAATTAAATTTAGAATCAATATGTAACAAATCACATAATTTAGGAGAGAAGGAAAATAATTCAATTAACTTGTCATGTGGAAGTGCATGTGAATTATGAGAAGTAATCATTGAAAAGAGGCCTTCAAGTGGTGTTAAATGATAGGTATCTACAAGTTCTTGAAAAGATATTGTAATCACGAGATTGGGATGATTGGAAGATTTCTTTTTGTTCTTCTTTGGAGTGGTATTGGTGGTGGTATTGGTGGTAATAGTCGTGGTGTTCAAATCATCCTTCATGAAGGTAGTAGTTTCAGGAGTGGTACCATTTTCAGTTGTAGCAGTTTCAGGAGTGGTACCATTTTCAGTAGTTTCAGTTGTAGCAGTTGTAATTTTTTCAATTAAGGCTAATAAATCAATCATTGATAATTTACGACTAAAATATTCCATAATTGGTAATTGTCCTTTAAATTGAAGTAAACATGCAGTTAATTGTTTAAAGAATTGAATGGCACGATCTGGATTAGCCTTATCCAATGTATTTCTCTTATCTCTTACATAACTACCAAATACAAATAGTAAATTATTTGTATTGATTGTTAAAATATATTCATTGGTCAATTCATTATGTTTCAATGTAAATATTGAATAATTTGTTTTTTCAGTTTGAATTAATTTAAAATATCTTCTCCATCGATGTTCCAATGTTTTTGCAAATGGATTGAAATAATCACATCCACCTGCAAGTAGAGAAATGCAAACAAAATCAATACATAATTGTTGAATAATTTCATTACTATTGGGAAGTGTGTGGTTGGATGGAGTTGTTGTTGATGAGTTGGTGCTTGTGGTTGATGATGAGTTATTCAATATTGAACTATGACTATCATTGGTTGAGTTATGACTTGTTGTTGTGGGAGATGTGAGGGTATCTGAGGGTGTAACACTACTATTGCTGCTATTACTTGTAGTATGAATGGTCGTAGTGGTATTTTGAGCAATGATACTTGAAGAATGGTTCATTTTAAATAAATGATATAATAATAATTTCAATCCAGTAATATCAATCATCGTTCCATAGGTACAACGAGTTCCATTTGGTACCAATACATAGAATGAACAATTCAATTCTGGATTAGATAATGGAATTAATACCATATCTGAATCATGTGAAATGATTAACACCGAAGATGCAAGTGGTAAAGATGTTCCTTCTCGACTTGTCTTCTTTCTTGTGTGACCACTCTTATTCTTTTTCATCATGTATGTTCTTAAATGTTCAATAATTTTAGTTTCTCCTTCTCCTGATCGAGAAGATGATGAAACATAAACTGTAACATTGTGAGTCTTTGAATAGTGATAAGATAAATTCAATACTCCTTGATAAATCTTTTTAGAGAGATTAGTACCAGGTGATATTTCAACAGAGAGAGATCTCTTTTTAGGAGTTTCAAAAATGGTATTGGAAAGAGAGTTCAAGTTAGTAGTGGAATTTGTAAAAGAATCTTCCAAAGCACTACTTGTGGTCACACTCATAGAATCATCATCGTCATCATCAATCATTTCTTCATCATCCATTATAGGATCGAGAGAAGAACCATCATCTTCACCTTGTGTATTGGAATTATCATTCATAGTCTCATTTGCATGACTTTTATCTCCACTCGTTTTTTTCTCTTCTCCATTTCTTTTTTTAGATTCCTTCGCTCGATGACTTCTTTGTTTAATTCTTTTTGATTTTGTTGCAACTCCATCAAAAGATATAAACCAATGACTATTAGCCTTAAAACTAGTCATGACCTCTTCAAGACTTTTAATCACACCTCTCACAATTTTATCATCCCATTGGGCGTTGGAGGACATGTCATTGGATTTCTTTTTTTTTGAATCTTTTTTTTTTGAATCTTGTGTTTGACTCTTTTCAGCAGTTGCATCGAGTGAATTTTGAACTCCTCTCACCACTCCATGAATGATTGGATTTATATCAATATAGATACAATCAAATACTTTTGAATGAATACGATTGCTAATGAATGGAGGTTGAAATTTACAACTTGAATTGTTTTGCTGAGAATTATTTGAAGTAGTATTAGTAGTGGTAGTAGTATTACTAGTATTCCTAGTAGTAGTATTCTTATTCTTTCTTTCATTCATCACATTTGAAATAATTTTTTGATATCGAAGACCAATGTGTTCTTGTTGATAGAGAGAATTAATAATGGAATTGAGTTGAGACATGAATGATGGAACACCCATTTTTATGAGCTGAATTCTAGAAGGAATTGAAAAGAGTAATAAGAGTAATAAGAAGGTTTGAGTCTAATATTGAAGAACAACTTGATGAAATGACCGTTCTCCGATTCGACCCAAAGAGAGAGCTGGCGATGATGGTATTAATTATTTTTTTTTTTGAAAGATTCCAGAGAGGATCATCATCCTCGTCATCATCATCACTCTTGTTGAAGTTGTTGTTGTTCGAAGATAGGGTCGATCGAATCATGGAAAAGGCAAAGTCAAGTCTTTTGATTCCTTTTTTGCAAAAGAATATTCAATTCTTGAATGGACTCTGTGTATATGATGGAAAAACATGAACATCATGCATCAGTTCGCTTTTCAACATGATTGACTCTTACTATTTTGATTCAATGAATTGAGTTGAAAGCGAGATGAAACATTGATGAAACAATCCCGATCTGATGGAATTAAACAACTGTGCTCCCCAAAGTTCAACTCGAACAAAAAAACGGTCAAGCATCGGTTACGATAAAACACACATTCTCTCTTGCTTTCCGTATCCTTTCATTCACACCCGTTTAAAAGACTTTAGTTTTTTCAAATGATTCATTTCTATCATCATTCTGCTCACAACAATAGTAACTTGTCGGATGATGAGGATTCTTCTCCCACACAAGTCAATCATGATCGAGAAGATGATGATGATGATGGGAGTAATGAGAATGATGATACAACTACAACAACACACTTCACCTCGAGAACATCTCCTCTGAATATCTTGGCATCTTCCTATGATGATTCCACTCTTCAACAACAATTCTACTCGAGTATGGTTGTCGAATGGCAATTGAAATATCTCGATTTTAAATTTCTAAATGATCGATTAAAGAACATTCAAGAGGAATTGAAACAACAATTAAAAAAGATGAAAAGTAGTTCTCATCATGATTCTCTCCCAATGGATCCTACTATTACCCACCATCTAGATGCAACAACGAGTCGTAACAACAATAACAACAACACACTAACCACTCGATGGACTCAACGTGGTGGAGGTTCGAGTGGTAGTAGTAGCAATTCTAATGTCAATCGACAACAACAAAATAGATCCTCTATTAGAGCTAGTTTGTATCGAGTGTTCACTGTAGGTCAGCAACAATCACCATCCAATAGGATCATTGATGAGTACTATTACTACTCTTCACCAATTCTTCAAGAATTAGTGAATGATTTCAAATATTTACTCTACAAGGAATTGAATAAGATTAATTCTTTTTATACTCAACAAGAAAACTCAATGAGTGTTGAACATGATCGTTTGTTAGAACAAATTGAAAGGATTAATGAAATGTATCATGATCGACAATATGCATCTTCATTACTATCATCATCTTCAATGAATCCTAACAAATTACAAATCTTAACATTTAATCAAAGACAAAAATTGAAAGAAGGTCTTGAAGAACATTATTATAATTTAAATTTATTATTGAATTATCGATTGGTGAATTTCAATGCATTGATCTACTTGTGTACCAAGTTAGAAGAAATTATTAAAAGAAGAGTGAAATGGAGTTTTAATGAAATGAATGAAGTGTTGAACATTGCACAACAACAACAAGATGCTACTACTAATACTAATAATGAACAAGATGCTACTACTAATACTAATAATGAACAAGATGCTACTACTAATACTAATCATAATACTAATAATCATAATACAAATGCTCATAGTACTATGACTACTACTACTACTCCTACTAATGTTAATATTATTACTACTTCGACTAACAATGATGACAACACTAACAACACTCATGTAATTCCTGATCAACAACATTCTGACTCTTTTAAACTCTCCAAATTTATCAAATCTCAATATTTTAAACATTCTAAAATTGTAGAACATCACATTCGTGATACAGTCGAATACTATGCTGAATATTTCTATGAAAAAGATACAAAGGCAGCCATTGAAGCATTAGGAAAGATGATGAGAGGTAATGGCATTCTAAGAGGAGCAAGTGGAGGAGGTGTTGGAGGTGGTGGTGGTGATGGTGGTTTCTTTTCAAACTCTTCCATGAAGGATGTCTTCTCAAGTGGTCTATTATTAGGTACTTTGATCATTCTCATTGGTGTGAATGTGTTCTATTATTTCCATACCTATGAATTTGCACCTAATTTAGCAGAAAGGATTGATTATAATGATCAATCCTTTTCACTCTATCGATTAATTCTATTTCCAGTCATGTTAGCATTTCTCATTGCTGTGAATATTAGAATATGGTCCAAACATTCAATTAATTATGTATTTATTTTAGGATTGAATCCATTAATGAGTTTACAAACATTTCGTTTTCTAAGTATTACTCTTTTAATGTTAAATATTATATTTCTATCTCAACTCTTGTACATGATGAATACTGTATCGTATTTGTATGGTATTATGGATATTGGAAAGTATGCTTATTGGCATCCTATTGTATTATGGATTCTATTATTCGTTTATTTATTCAATCCATTCAAAATATTGAACTTTGAATTTAGATATTGGTTTTTAAAATGTGTACTTCGAATGTTAGCTTCTCCTTTCACTGCTGTTCGATTCAGTGATTTCTTCATTGCAGATCAATTAACAAGTTTAGGAGATGTTTTATTTGAATTACAATTCATTGCATGTATTTATCCAGCCACAAGTCAATCAAAAGTAATGAAATTATTTTGTGATTCTACCAAGTCGATTGGAATTCCAATTCTCAATTACATTCCTTATCATTGTCGATTGATGCAATGTTTGAGAAAGTATTATGATACTCGTCAGAAAATGCATCTTTTGAATGCATTGAAATATGCATCAAGTTGTCTAGTGGTAGTGATTGCATTTATAGACAAGTTGGTCTTGATGATGATGAGTAGTCATAGTTCGGAAGGAGGAGGAGGAGGAGGAGAGGCTTCTTCTTCGCAAGCGTATTGGACAGCTCTGAGAATTTTGTGGCTCATTGTAAATATTTTTTCTACCTGTTTGAAGTTGTATTGGGATTTGAAAATTGATATGGGACTATTGGAGAGTTGTTTCAATAGTCCAATTGATATGAATGGTATTAGTATTTTTTTTAAAAGGATCACCTCATTATCCACCACCAACAACAACAACAGTACCACCACCAATCTGACCACCACACGCCGCACATCGACGACGAGATTGGCCACCCGTTCCTCCTCTTCTTCCTCTCTTCAACGTGATCAATCTCTACCACTTCTCCGTAGAAAATTAATCTTCTCACCCATCTATTACTACATGGCCATGATTGCAAATATTGTACTGAGATGGGTATGGTTACCATTTGTATTTGTTAAGGCATTTGTACCAGTGGAACAGAATACACTCGAATGGCTCTTGTATGCATTGATTGCTTTGGAATTATTGAGGAGATTCATTTGGAATATTTTTAGAGTGGAACATGAAAATTTAGCGAATATTGAAAATTATAGAGCCACCAAAGAGATTCCACTTCCATTCGATACAACCACATCAAGTTCTAGAATTGAACAAGTACAATCCAAGAAGAATTTCTACATGGATCTGAAAAGAGAGAATGAAGCATTTACTGCCTCTTCATGGCTTGGAAAGGTCATGGGAATGGCCAAATCCATGTTATTGTGTTTTGGTAAAAATGATGTCGATAATGAAGATATTTGGATTATTGATGAAGAAGAATTAGAGAGATTGAGAAGAGAAAATGCAAAGAGACCTAATTTGAAAATTCAATTAACCTTACCATTTGATTTGGAGACTTTACGAAGAGAATTTGGACAACAACAACAAACAACAGCAACCACCACTCTCAATGATAATGCTGACCACAACGATAATGATGGTGCTGACCACACTAGTAGTACGACTCCTCCAAGCAACAATAACAACTACACTGGTCATGCAACGACGATACAGCAACCAAGTGATCATCATGCCATCATTATGATGGAAGACGATAGTATCTATGATTTAGAGAATGACAAGTTATTGTAATTGTTTGTACCAATAGGAATAGTAAAGCCTTAACATGAGCTCAATGAAACACACGTGTTGTTGATATCTCTGGACTGTGATGAATTACAGCACAACAGTTTCGATTAATTTAAAAAAATGGCAAAACTTCTTTCTCTTGTGTGTTTGTTGGTGTTCTTTGCTGGTGTTGCTCTTGCTGGCTCTGCCGATGACGATTTGAAGCAAGTTACTGATAAAGTTTATTTTGATATGCAAATCGGTGATAAACCTGCAGGTCGGATTGTATTTGGATTGTTTGGAAAGACTGTTCCAAAGGTAAGTTTGAGAAGATGATGAAGCCTTGAACTGACTTACTTACCGTTGTAAATCGTTGAATGTTTTTGAAACAACCAAAATATTATTATTTAAATTGATAATGATGAACCTCGTTTGATTGATTTGTATCTTTGAATCATCATCAGACTGCTGAAAATTTCAAACAACTAGCAACTCACGCTAAAGGTTTTGGCTACAAGGGATCAGGTATTCATAGAATCATTTCTAACTTTGTGATTCAAGGAGGTGATTTCACTCATCATAATGGTATGGGTGGCAAGTCCATTTACGGAGATCGATTTGAAGATGAAAACTTTAAGATCAACCACTTTGTTGGATGTCTCTCAATGGCTAATGCTGGAAGGGATACCAATGGCTCTCAATTCTTCATTACTTTGGGTCCTACTCCATGGTTGGATGGTAGACATGTTGTGTTCGGAAAAGTTTTGGAAGGAATGGATGTTGTGAGAAAGATTGAAATGGTCAAGACACACGGTCATGACAAGCCTGTAACACCTGTTACGATTATTGATTGTGGATTGTGGACTGATGATATGGCCGATAATTAGAGAACAGTCAAATTGACACAATGTCAATATTAAAAAATGTATGCAGTATTTTCTCTCATGCAGGAATGCTGTTCGATTTGTTCAAGAAGGAGTCTTGTGGATGATAACAACTCTTCATCTCTTCGTGCCATTTTAGAGAGTCTGACAACCAAATTCGATCGTTCCTTTTTCGGACACTGCTGGACTCCCGCTTCACGACGTACTGAAAATAAAAAAAAAATCTCCAACCATGACATTCAAAGGCAAAATAAGATTGATGGTGAATTTGGAACGATTCATCAATGCGGGTATGCTGCATAAAGGATATTACTATATAAGAATTGAAGTAAACCCACGAGAGCAATGCTGCATTCAACGCGGTAATTTTTCGTCTACTTCCTCTTCATCAACACCAACCACCACCACATCAAGAAAAAAGTCTTCTTCAATCGGAAGTAAGGAAGAGTCAAAATTCCGGGACCAGTTTCAAATCAACTCTTTTGTCTTAAATTCTTCAACTGAAGGAAGACAAGGAAAATACGATGCCAATCATGTACATAATAACTCTGCATCGGATTTTTCAGTTCGATTTGTGGACTCTAACGCCATTTTGAACATGTCTCATCCCTCAACACCACATCAAAACAATACTAGAATTGATATGATGATGAATGAACAATTGAAGGAGGATTCTAGAAAAGTTTACAACAACTCGAAACAATCTCATGTATTTTATATTAGATATAGAGAGCAAGAAGTGATGCTCTATGAAATTATTATTTTTGATATCTCTGCTGATATGTCGACTCTATTGAAGTATAATTTAATTGACATTGATTTTCAATTGTTTCATTTACCAAAAGATAAGGAAGGGATACAAAAGGAAGAAAAGAAAAATGAAAGAATGAAACAATATGAATATCAGGTGAAACAATTTGATATCAATGATTTTGTTAAAGTAGCTGATCGATCCATTACCATTCGAAAAGCAATTAGAGGTTTTAATTTATACTATCCTGCTGTTTTTGAAAATTGGTATTACAGCATTTTAAAATCTTCCATTCATGTCGTGTTATTTGATGTGTCTTACAATTCTCTTCCACCACGAAGATTGAATCATGATCCAATGTTTTTGAAGAGTGGCAGTAATAACAACAGTGGTGGTGGTGGTGGTGGTGGCGGAGCAAGTTGTACCTCACACATACAGGATTCTACTCTTGATCAAGAAGGAAATGAAGAGATTCTATTAGATGAAACATGGTTCTCTTCAGTGTCATCTTTTGAGAAAAATCTCATTCTCTACCTCAAAGAATTGTATCCAAATGTTCTTGTTCGAAACAGATCATGGAATCGATCGAGTGTTATTTCTCATAGTATTGAGTTTGCAAGAGAGATTGCCACTTGTTTAATGGGTTCAAGAGAAGCACTTTCCTATCTTTTGAATGATATGAATTTTGAAAAAAAGAGATCAAAGACATCATTGCTTTCCTCTCTTCGAAGAAAATCCTTTTCGGATGTTTCAAAGAATGGATCAAGTGACAACAACCTCACACCCAAATTGCCTCATTCATCCAAACCATTTCTTTACAACTCATCAAGCTCTAAATTACTGCAATTGAAACCTGTTGAAACTCTACATGAAACTTGTTCCTCTCGATCCTTACATTCCAATCCTTATCCAATCAATGAAAAAAAACAAAATAGAGAAGTTGATTCCTTTGTAAGAACATTGAATCAAAAAATTGATAACACAATCACTGATTTTGATCTTATTCCAGATGTCATTAGTGGTGAATTTAAACCTTTATTAGAGACCATTGAAGATTTGTGGAAAACTCAACAAAAATTAATTGCTGATCAACCAAAAGTTGTTTTGGACAAGTTAGAAAAATTCATGTTAGAAAGAATGGGAAAAGCTTGGAGTGGAGAGAATTTGACCTCCTCATCAGAAACTATTAGTGAATGCAACGATGCAAGTCCAACACAAGATCAAGATCCAAAAACTCTAATCCACTCGATCAATAATCTCATAGATACTTCCATGTTCTTTTATCCAAGATTTTCACCATTTAGTTTAATTTCAGAAGTTTCAGAACCTTCTGATCATGAACTTTCTGTAGCTGACATTATGGGTGATGAACCATTAGAACCAATCTTGTTTCCACAGAAAGAGGTTGATCGTTCTCAAGACAGTACCGAGAATTTACCAAATAATGCTCTTCTTAGAAATGGAATTCAAGCACAACTTAGTAAGAACCATTTAATTGGTAAGTATTGGAATAATAGGGATGGATGGTTTTTAGTGTTCATTCTGATTGCACATTTAGTTTTCATTCCAGGATACAAATCAAGTCACTATGATTTTGTGACCTTCAAGACAATACTTTCAATGCATTTTCATGACGATAAGCATCAATTTTTCATTGTCAAATCTCTAGACAAATTACACTCCAAAGAGTTACATAATTATAATAATTCATCAATCAAAACAATGGCTAAACTTGTGACCGATGAAGTGAATACATTTATTAATGATAGTGAACTCTTTTTTCATAAGATTAGTTTTGTGTGTCACTCACTTGGTGGAATTATTCTAAGAACTGCGTTTTATCATTTTCGTTCAGAATGGAGAGCAGTCTTTCCATATCTTTATACATTCATGAGTCTATCTGTTCCTCATTTGGGTATTGGACCTATTAAAAAATTGAAGAGCAAAGAATCAGAATATTCGAATCGTTTGGTGAGGGCTGGAATATGGTTTTTAAAATCTCTAAAAGGAGAAAAGTGTCTTCAAGAATTGGCAATGGAAGATTATGATGAAAAAGCATGCACTGGAAATGCACACAAGTTAGAACAGTGTTTACTCTTTCAATTGTCCATGACCAATGATTTGGCATGGTTCAAACAGGTGATTCTCATTGGTTCTGAACAAGACACCTATGTTCCTGTTGAATCTGCATTGATCTATTATGAGTCTAGTGCCAAACCACTCATTCTGACCAAAAAGAAAACATCTAAAAGTATACTCTCAAGAATGATTTCGAATCTGTCAGACACTTTTGCAAATACCAAGTTGATTCGATGCAAATGTGATATGACCTATCTTTTTAAGAACTCGAGCTCTCCCGAGAAGAAGGAGTTTATTTCGACTGTGCAAGTGTTCAACAAAAAACAACAAACCAACACGAGTGCGATGGAAGAGATGTATGAAGATGTTTCCTCATTTGGGGCTGTATCTTTTAGGAGAAAAGAAAGTAGCGAAGATAGTAGTGAAGATGAGAAAGAGAGTGCTTTTGACGGTTCAAAGAAAAAGATACAACCTCAATCTTTTGTAGACCGAATGACCAAAAAGATGAATCACACAGCCTATTTGAATCATGTTGGATTGATTAATGGAATTTGTTGTGCATTTCGACAATATTTGGACTAAAAACAATATTTATTTCTAGAACAAATATACCTTTCTCTTTTCACTTTCTTGTTTCCATTTTGGAAGTTGATTAAATTCATCTCGTGTCATGTTGAATACTAATTGGAATTCTTCATTACTCAAATATTCTTCCAATTTGGTGGCATTTACTCCTGCTGGTAATTGTTCTGAAAGGAGTGTCTTGTAAGAGTATGTCTTCCTTGCGTATTCTTTCATCATGTCACTGGCAGGTATTAACACTTCTTTGGAATTATTGGCACTACTATTCAAGTAGTTGACAATGTATTTGTCTCTGTATGCACCCCATGCATGGAAATGAGTTTTGAATGAGGCTGGCTCTTGACCTGTATAGGTCACATACAAATTTACATCCTCTCCTGTAGTGGTGGTGGTATTATTTTTGTTGTTACTGCTGCCATAGTGTGTCATGCAATATCTGAGAGAAGTATCGAGTGCAATCTTTTGTAAATTATGTGATGAGTGAGAGCCAAACCACAAGAAACATCCCAACTCTTGTGCGTCCAATAAAAATACACTAAATATGTCAAGATCATCTTGTGAATAATTGTAAACTCTTTCCACATCGACCACTCCAGTCGCACCAGAGAATTGATATAAAATTGGATCAATTCTCTTCTTTTGTTGATCAAGTTGAGACTTGATAAACTTCTTAATAGGTGCTGCATTCATTGCATTCAATCCAAATAATTTCCACAAGAAATCTTTTTCTGCATTTTGATCCATTTGTATTAATTTGGAATCTGGAAATTTCAACACATGATTTGCAACATGACGAGCAAGAGCCACCTCCTTCTCTTGATGATGGTATTTTCCTTTCCACAAATATCCTTCTTTTCTATCTTTGGTAACAATTAATAGTGTGTGATTGGAATTGAAGAGACGACCAATTTGTTCAATACTCTTAAATTCATTGGTATCCACTTGAATGGCCTTTGTCTTTTCACAATACAATACTGAATTCTGATCCTGTTGTTCATTCTTGTTCTTTGCAATGGGTGACTTGACACATCGAATATCATAAATATATAATTGTGAAAGTGCTTGTTGGAATACTCTCTTTGATTCTTCAACAACAGATGAGGATCCAGTAGTAGTTGTGGAATTATTGGTGGGAGTTCCAGTGCTACTACTACTGCCAATGGATCTTAGTCTATGACTCTTTGTGAGACTACTATTACCACTACTACTACTACTTGAATCATTCATCATATCGATTGCAAATTTACCCAAAGGAATCACCAATCCATCCAATCCTAAATAGGAATGAAACATGCTTAAAAAGTGTCGAGTTTCTTTTTGTTGAATAATTCTAATTTGTGGTGCATCATCACCTTGTAAATTAATATTTGAAACATCAATGGTCAAGAGTGCGGAAGCTCCCTTTTCATTGGTCGAACAATCTCTTCCTTGCCAAAAATAGATGATATGTTTTGCCTTATTTGATTTGTAATATTTGAATAAAATCACAAATGAATCTCCACTATAGAGTTGTCCATAATAATCTTCATCATAATCTACTTTTTCAAATCCTTCTACTTTCCATATAAATATTTCATAGTTTGATGAAGTATTTCGAGCATTGGAAACGAGTTCATGATTAGACATTTCATGAAACATGGGTTCTCGTGGGAGTGTGGAGAATGAATCCTTTTCACCACTACTATTACCACTACCAACATTGCCACCACTACTGCTACTATCACTACCACCAATGAACATCATTGCATTCACATCAATGACATGTTGTTCCTTCCTTTGTGCCACATTACCCTTTCCTTGTTTTTCATCAATGGCAGCTTGTGAAACTGCAATGGGTAACACACCTGCATAGTCACTCATCTTTTCCTTAAATAGAATAGGTTCAGAATGTTCAACAATTTTACAGACACGAGTCCAAATGGGTCGATGATCTTGTTGTTCAATTTTAGAGGCAAATTTTCTACCAAATACTCGTTGTGCTTTCGAAGAGTACTTTCCTTCCCAAATATAAATTTCACTCAAACAATCCAAGACATAGACAAAATTAGAATTCAAATCAGAGAGTGCTGGTTGTGAGTGACGATGAACAATTTTCAATTGATATTTTCCAATGGGTAATTCTTGATCATTGTTTTTAGAATTTGAAAAATCAAATTGATGTTCTGTGAAATTGATTCGATACAATACAGTATTCTTGTCCAACTTTTCTTCAAATTCTTTATCATCTCCACCTGCCTTCTTGTCTGGAATGTTTTTCAAAAATTCTTCTCTTGAAAAGGAAGGATCTCCATATTCAGTAAAGAGAGTATTCCAAAATTGTCGTTCCAATTCTTGTTCATCACGATTAACACTTTGACCTTCATCAATAATGATAATTTTAGCATTACCTCCACGTTCTTTGAGTTTCAAATTAGTAGCAACATCGAGACCACGTGCTTTTTTGAATCTTGAAGTTTGTTTTCCATTCCACACATAAATCACACTTCCACAATCCAATAGAAAAACATCTCCTGAATTGATACTTTTTGGTGAGAGTTCAACTTGTCGTGAACGAATCTTCTTATCACCCTTGATTTGAATGAGAACTTTTTGTCGATTGGCTTTGACTTCGTTGGGATCATATTCATTGTTGAATAACTTTTCTTCTCCAAAGATTGAATTATAATTACTGCCACTACTATTACGAAAAGTATCACCCATACTACTACTACTAGTATTACCTTCCAATAAGGTCACCTTAATTTCCTCATAATATAATTTAGATCCATTGAATACAAGACCCATTTTCGCTTGTTCCACTGTTTTGAATTTAATAATTCCACAAAAGGAATGATTCAAAGAATTGGGATCCCTCCACAATTTGATTTTCTGAATCTCTCCAAAAGTAGCAAAAATCACTCGAATGTCTTGTTTGGAACATTGAGGTGAAATATTTTCCACTTTCAAATAACCTGGTTCATAGAGATGTTCATCCGAAAGAGCTTGTACATTAATTTTAGTGGCATCCAAATTGGTATGATGCAATACGAGTGCATTCAAAGCTGAACTCTTCTTGTGAAATGTCAACACTGCTCGATGTTCTTTTGAAAATAATTCAATGTGATCAATGGGACCAAAGACACCAAATAAATCTTGCAAATCTTCCTGAGAGATGGAATCTGAGATGGGCCATACTTGAATTTTACCAATGCCTTCAGAAGAAGAATCCTTTGAAGAAGATGATCGTGAAGAAGAAGAAATTGACAAGTCAGAAGAAGGAGTGGTTACACTTAGACTACTACTATGACCACTCTCCATATTGCCATTATCATGTTCATGAATGGGTAATCCAAGTTTTTCTAATAAACGTTCTTCTTCAGAGGATCCAATCTTGATGAGACCACTATTGATTTGAATCATTTCAAAGAGTGATTCTTTTTGTTGATCATTATTGGCCAAGAAGAAACAGAGAGGAGTACGATGTGAATGATGATGTTTTTGTTGTTTTGAAATGCTCCAATTATTGGATTTACCACTATGACCATTCTCATAGTTCAAAGCGAAACATAAATTCTTTTCATCTCCACTCAGAGTTTGCATGAGAAGAGTATGACTACTGCCACTTGTTGTGTTCTCAATGAGATTGATCCATTCATTATTTTCATTCTGAATTGAATCTGAAATACTCTGTAATGTTTTGTAATGTGGCAATGCATGTTCCATGTTCGTTACTCCAGGAAGAGAAATCTTTTTTAAGATGAAGGCACATTCCGGAAGAGGTGATTTACGATGAGAATACAGGAAGAGAAATTCCTCAGTAACCACACACCAACGTTTGGCCCAATATGCTGGAATGTCCTCTGAAGTGTTGTTGTTGTTGTTCCGATTGCCATTGCTATTGGATTGATCACTCTGTGAGGTTGTGTCACTCTGAGAAGATGAATCTTTCAATTGAAGAATAAAGCCTTTAAAGATTCGACTGTTTCGAACCACATCGCGATGAGGCTTGCACAGTTTTTTGAGAGTGTCTGCCCAGGTTTGGATCAATTCATCATTTACAACAACGGAACTACCGCCTGTTTCCCCGCCACCGCCACTCATGCCACCCGTCGTAGCAGAAGTCGTAGTCGTAGTACTGGTGGTACTGGTGGTACTGGAGGCGGTTGCAACACTTCCACTACTAAAGAAGAAGGAAACAATTTCATTGAGAATTAAATCGTAGAAGAGAATTTCCATGGTTTGATGATCTGAAAAGTATTCATCTCCCAATTGATAAGCTATCAGTGGTGGAGTAGTGGTGTAGTGGTGGTGGTGGTGGTGGTGGTGAGATTGAAGAAAATAAGAGGTCCATGTCAATAAAAATACAGTGTGTGTGTGGATGAATAATTATATACAGGTTGAAAAAAATAGTATTGGAATGAATGAAAAAGGCAAGAGGAATATTGTTGATCGTGATCAACATCATGAATACATTCACCACTGAACAACAATAACAACAACCTTCCACTTACCTTTGTGTACATACAACAGTTGAGCCATGAAAATTACTCCACTTGTCTTTGATTTTGAATAGAGAGAAATAAATTCATTTCGATTGAAATTCTCCAAATGATCCTTTTTAGCAATTTCATCTCGAATGAGTTTCACTTGTTGTGGATTCTCTCCATAGATGAGAACACTATTCAATTCTGGATGCACTTTGGATCGATGCAATGCACAAAATAGTTTCTTCCATTTCATTTCTCTATGAAACCACACATTCAAATAGGAATTTAAATAAAATCCAAACGAATTGATGAGAAGAGTTTCATCCACTGGAATTCCAAGTTCATTGTTGTTGGCATAGGTATTCAATCCAACATCCACAGAAGGTGCTGATTTGAGTGCATGAGATCTTTTACGAGCGTTTTTTGACAACAAGTCTGAACCACCATTCGTACCACTTCTACTACTAGTAGTAGTACTCCTCGAGGAAGATCCTCCTCCTTCTTCTTCGAGTGATAGTTGTTGTTGTTGTTCACTCATTCGACTTCTCATACTCGTGAAATCCACAAGACAACTCTTTCCAGAGAACCAATCTTTGGAGGTCAAAGAGGATGGCCTTCCACTCGGAACTGGAGGATATAAATCTTCTTGAAAGACTTCTTGTTGTTCCTTTTTACGAGGAACATGGAAAGTGAAGGTTTCGACACTTTCAACATTGAGTTTCATGAATCGTGCCACTTCAAAGACTTTGGTATCACATACTCGTTTGGGTAACATGTCAATACCAGTGTTGGTACTTGATAATTTAAATTCACCTAAAGGATGAACATAGGGTTCCGAGTTGGCATCAATTTCATACATTCGCACTTTGGTATCCCCCTTTCCCGCCAAGTACAGTAGATGTGAAGTCGAGTCATAAAAGGGAAAGAGTTGGGTCGGAGTTTGATCGGAGATGGTTTCTCGAACGAGTGGACCTTTTCTCATGCCCTTTCTCAAATCCCATAAGGCATATTCACGAGTACCTGAGAGATTAA
This sequence comes from Naegleria fowleri, assembly GCF_008403515.1. Taxonomy (NCBI): domain Eukaryota; phylum Heterolobosea; class Eutetramitea; order Acrasida; family Naegleriidae; genus Naegleria; species Naegleria fowleri. The sequence continues at coordinate 198,744 of NW_025407938.1, read as the reverse complement.
AGCCAACCGTGAAAAATTGATCATGATTGGTACACACCACACGAAAACCTTTTTTACCATCATGAGCTTTTCCTGACTGATCGAATTTATCGGAAGCAGCACGAGTTAGGAGTATAGTTAGGAGTAGGAGTATAGTCAGAAATTCCAGGAGCAAGAGCACACAATTCCACACACAAGAGTATAATACAACACACGCACACATACACACACATCTAGTACTTACCACAATGGCATATTTTGTTCTTGGATCATAAACTCTCGCAATGGTATCTCGATTCGAAGTGTACAAGACACTTGCTGTGGCAGACCAATCCCACGATTGAACCAAATCATCAAAATCATTTTTCAATACAATTAAATCTTTTTGACTTTCAACATCCCATATTCTTAATGTATTATCTGTACTTGAACTCACAAAGATATTATTCACACTTGGATGAAAATCACCTGTATTGACTTTCTTTTCATGTCCTTTTAAGGTAATGGTATCGGTGGTGGAATTTTCACAATAGCCATGAATTGCAAGTTGAGGATGTTGTTTAATTTTCCAAATTTTAATGGTGCAATCTGCAGAACAGGTTGAAAATAGACGAAAATCATCGGAAATTTTGAGTGGAGAGAATGCATGGTCATGAACAAATCCAGTGTGATCGGAGAGAAGAGGAGGATTGGCATGAGCACGTCTCGATTTGGAGTCTTCGGGAATTTGGGAATGTCTGAGAACTGTGTGTATGTGTGGAAATGAAAATAGGTGGTGTGGTATATACATGGAGATTAAATATTCATTTGGAGAAGATGTGGTGATGGTGGTGGTGATGGTGATGTTGGTGATGAATATTTGTGGATTTGATGATGATGAAATGACCATGTTGACGAGGATCGAGACAAGGTACATCAAAGGTAGAACGCATTAGTAGTAGTTGTACAAGTGGATCATTGAAAAGATCATCCATTGAGTCATTATGGAATCCAATGAACATTGACATTTCATCACATAATATCATATTGATCATATAAAAAAACTTGACAAAAAACAACACGTACGAATGACACCTCCATAAGTTCCGAATGGTAAAGCAAAATAATCTTCATCACAACTAATCACTTTGGATTCAGCAGAACATGATGCCTTGTTGATTTTGTTTAAATTTGTGAATTGTAATTCTTTCTTTTGTTCTTGTCCGAAAATATTCTTGAATGGAGAGTGACGAGAGAATTGAAAAGTACTGGCACTGTGGATTCGTCGATGACCCAACGGAGTAGTGCCACCACTGTTGTTGGATTGCAACATTTTTAAAATTTATTATTTGACGAGTGACAAGAGACACCTCAAAAGAATCCCGATCTTGATTGCCACTCAACGTATCCTTGTTGAGCAGTGAGAGTTTAACTTGAGAGTTTAACTGTACATGTTATTAACAGGTCAATAAAAGACCATTCGAGAACATTCCACAGGTACGATCTCGTCTTCGATGGGTACCTTCTCTAAAGAACTCGAAGGAAGTGTTACAAAAATGTAAAAAAAGGTTGATTTTCCATTGGAAAGAAGACTAACATGGTCAGGAGCAACAACAGTTGAAGCTTCTTCACCGTACGAAGTGATCGTTGGTGTCGTTTCGTTTGGGATGACATTCATTTTCACACCAAGTGAAAATTGAACATTTCCTGATTGGTGTGGAATAATGCCCAGACGAACTTTGACTTGATTTCCTCTTCGTTCTAAAACAAAAGATGTGTCATCTTCAGCCCTTAATCGATATTCTTCTTCATTGCCTTGTATAAATACCATGGTATCATGTGAATAAAGATCAAGTCCAAAATGCTCTCTCAAAATGATTGGTTTCTCAGAAAGAATTACTTTTGCATTGGTTTTCGAGTATTCAAGATTTTGAGAGAATGAAAGACAAAGTTTAAAGTTTTCATGTGGATTTGTAATGTTGAGATAGAGATCACTTTCATGGTTAAGAAACATCACTGGTGCATTCACAATGGATACTTTTGGTAAATAAAACCTTGCAAAATTATTATTATTTGTAATTTGAGAATTGAAGAATTGTCAATTACTTACATGGCACTATGATTGATTTCAAATGGACCAAATGGCGAATTGGAATCTGAAGATCTTTTCACAATAATGGTGTCTCCATACTTTTTGAGTTTTTTAGTGCAAAGTGTTTTTCTAAAGGGCCAAACATGATCTAAATGACACTCACTACAGGAAGGATGTGTGATGCGATTGGAAAATGATAGAAGAGAAGACTCATTGAATGAATATTCCGAATTCATTCTCTCTTCATCATTCAAGTATTCATCAATGGATACAATACAATGACAATCTTTAAATTGTTCACACTGTATCTTAATATTTATGTCTGATAAAGTCTACTTACTTTTTAAATCCATCATCGAATGGGTGTTCTTAAAGTCATTGCGATTGGAATGGCACAATTCTGTAAACACTTTGGATAAAATTAAAAACTTGCTTTGATGAATGGAATCATGATCTTTCAATTGATCAAATAGTTGAGAATATTTTCCCTCTGTTTGAACTCCAATGGAAAGCGAATTCCAATTGCAAAATGGACAATGAAAATATGTGCTATTTTCAGAGTTCGCTATTGTTAAATTTGAATTGCATTGAGGGCATTCGTAACAATAGGAGCATGTCATTCTCGTAGACATGGCTTCAGATCCAGACACTTCCATTAAACAAGAAGGGCAATAATAGGATTGAATTTCTTCATGTAATTGATCTCTACCAATGAGAACAAATTGTGTTGGCTCAATAAATAAATCCCAAACAGGTAACTGAAAAGAGTTCTCACCAAACATTTCAACGGTTCTTCTTGTCGACAGTAGTATACTACTTACTGGATCATTCTCTTCACAGCCATATAGTAAGGAAATACATTTCACTTCCTGATCTCTGTTGCCTTCAAAGTGAATGATTTTGGGAGTAATGGTTATTGTGTCATTTGCAATTTGAACTTGTAAATTATTGTCTGAAGGAAATGACATTTTGTACTCAATTTTTTCGACATGGGTTTGTCTTGTGAATAATAACTGTTCCATCCATATGGGTACAAATTGTTAATTTACCTTTCAAAATATACAATTTCAAACACATACTCCTTTTTTAGTAAAATCTTGAGGATCATCGGATTGTTTGTAGTGTATTTCTACAACATTGAAACTTTCCACCTCCACTGTAGTGGTCCAAGAATGGAAACATTCGATGGTGATTTCAATGCTTGTTGAGGTTTTAGGTAAAAGCACACAAGACATTTTGGAAAATTTGAAATATTGAGGGTTTGGATTTTTGATTGAGAATGCAACAAATTCTGTGAGATGATTATTGAAAACATGCAGAGTAAGAACTGTTTTGTATTTGTTAGGCACTGACATGTGTTGAGAGTTAGGCTTTCAATTTCCTTGTCATCACAAACTTACTTGGAAAGAAGAGCACATTAGGCTCAAACAATAAACATGGCTTTCGGTTTGACTTTACATCTTGTTGTTGAGGATGATGGTGAATCGTTTTTGAAATAGGTGATCCCGATTTCATCGGATTCAAAATCTCTTGAGAAGTAGTATAGTATTCGATGGTTGTATTTTTTATGAAGAACAATGCATATGGAATAGGTGCCTTCTTTGAATTGTGGTGAATACATCAATCTTTAATTTTACGAACTTAGTTTTTGTGATTGCATCGTAGTTCTTTTTAAAATTAAACTCGACTCAAATTGGTCATTAGAAATAACTGTTATCATATATCCGCACAAAAAGCAACACTAAAGCCGATGATTTAAAAACCAACAGCACGAAGGTACAATCTCAAAATTCGAGAATGGTTTCCCTTCACTTCGAGTTGGTCTCCAGCCCTCAATCTTACTTCCTCTCCTGTAATCCTTGAAATATCTTCTTTCAATTTGTTTACGTCTCCTTTAATTTTACGAACAATTGTTATTGTTTTTGTTCTTCCATTTCTGTTGTTGAGTTATTTGTAAAGGAATTTCATCATCATTCCGAACGATAATTTTGATGAGTTTTGAATTCAAATTGATTGGTTCATCATGTTCTCAACAACCATTTCATCATCATATACTTACTTATAATCCAAATATACAGGAAGAGAGCCATAGGATGAACGTGTTACGTGGAAAGGCAAGTCTTGAGTCTCTTTTAAAGGAAAATGAAACACAGCTGTTTTAACTCCATCTTTAGCATCCAATTGTTCTCGCAATACTTTTGAAACAAATTCTTTTTGAAAAGGAGCATTCAACGTTTGTTGCATAAGATGTTTCATGAGAATATAATTTGGAGTGGCTCTTGCGTTTACAGCCTTGCTGATGGCTGGGATAGATCGGAGTGAATGAAAAACCATTTTTTAGGAGGATGAGCCCTTAAAAAATGACTGACGATCATCCCTCGTTAATCACTAAAATTGCGCACCTTGAAAAATATATTGAATACCTACAATCTACCATGAATGATCTCACTAAAGTAATTAATGATATGATTGAAAAGCAACTGCATGAACCTACTTCTAATCTTAAAATCAATGATAACCCTCCAAATGATGAGTCAGTTATGTCCACTCCAATATTCCCCCAAACACAAATACAAGCACCATCTTCTACACAAACACATACACATACAAACACACCACACACACTTACACACAACAAAAAAAAACAAATTCCATAGCAAATACCAAAGCCGTAGATTCAACCAAGAAACAACAACCAATATCAACCTAAACAAGAAATATCTCTCTTCCAAAGATAACTCGAACCCAAAAGGTAAAAAAACCTCAACCAAAAAAAACACCAAAGACCGCAAAAATGCAATCAACCCGCCCAACAACTAAGAAATCTATCAACTTCAACAAAGGATTAACAATATACTGCGCAACCAACTTGTACAAAAACAAAGAGGCACTTCAATTTCTCCTCAATCACCTCAAGGCCTCCAAACTTGCGAAGGATCCATGGGTCCCCTCTGAAAGACCATTCATACTCCAAATTGTTCCGTCCTCATCAAGCTCAAGGGACGAAATCATCAAGAACCTCAATACCGCCAAAAGTCAAACAAACTTTAAATACTTTATCTCTGATATGTCTCTCCAAATCACAGAGTTCACCGCTCAACATCTTACTGGAAACGATGAAAACAATATTCTTCATATGATCTCCTGCCTATGCAATTGGCATGAGAAATCTAAAGGTTTAATAGCTATGAGAATTAGTAAACCACCAGACTCAAGCTGCTTCAAAACCACTGTTACAGTTAAGAATTTACAATCACTACAAGAAATCCTCTCTAACACCGAATGGTCTCGCCTCAAAACTTATACTCAACTAGCTGAAGATTCCCGTTTTGAAGTCTTTATCAACCTCTCTACAGATTTTGAAAAACATGAAATCGTAAACGTCGTTAAAGATATCACCACTAAAGCAGGAATTACTATTCACCCAAACTCTATCAAAATCGATGAAAAGGCATCTCCTTTTAATCCTGAAGAATCATATTATAACATCATAGTGACTCTTAAATCTGATACTGAAGTCGATCGTATCTTAGAAGTGGTCCATCCTATTGAAACCAAGCATGGCAGAATCATCACAAAATCCTTTAAGTCCAAAGCGCAGTTCTTTAAAGAAAAAGCTATCTCCAAATCAAATCAATCAACAGAGAAAGAAAGCTCTAACTTCTCAACTATTACTACTCCAAATAATTATGAAGCAAGGTTTACCAGCCTTGAAAAAAGAATCTCCAATATGGAAAGCAATATATCATATATTGCTAAGAATATGGAAACCTAATGCACAGCGTTAAAAGACTCGTCCAAGCTGGGAAGAGAAAGGACATGCATGATGAAGATATTGAATGACTTTTACTATTGCAACCCTTAATGTGAATGGAATCCTTCCAAAGGATCTCAATCAATCAAGTAGATTGGACAAAATCATACGGCTTATGGATATCTATCACCTTAACTTCATGGCAATCCAAGAATCACACATTAACAACTCACAATACACACGCACTTTTCACCAAAACCTCTATCGATATTATTCTTTTCTCAACAATAATAATTCTCATGATGGAACTTTTGTCCTTACCCATCAACGTCACAAAAAGAAAGCTATTCATCAAATCCTTATTCCAGGACGTCTCCAACTATGCACCATCCACATCGGTGGATGCTTATTGAATATATTTAATATTTATAACTACTCTGGAAACAGAAATGAAGAAGATGAAAATATTTTACTCGAGAAATTATCTGAAACCCTATCAACTCCAAATCACCAACCAATAATAGTGATTGTTGACATGAATTTTAGTTCAGAAGGAAATGCTTACAAAGACACCAAGTGGAAAACATTTATGGACCAACATAACCTAAAAGAAAGAGAAACAATAATTCCATCCTACATCAGAAAATACACATCACAAAACAAAATATTAGAAACAATCTCAAGACCTGACCACCTATTCCACTCGAGTCACATTGAAATAGAACATGAACAAGCTTTACCACTCGTCACAACAAATGACCACATACCAATCATGTTCAAATTTAAATTATTAATTCCAACAACCTGGAAACGAATAATCAGCGATGAGCAAAGTGTTGCAAAAAAACTCGAAGAAATTTTGAAATCTCTTCCCGTCAACAACAGTGAATTAAAAAAAACTCAATCATGAGATCAAGAACCAATCTCATAAACCACATCCTATTAAGGGATTTAAGGAATCTGAAATCATTACCAATTTGAAACAACAGCTCCATAATCTCCATGAACAGAAATTATCCGAAACAACCCAAGATGAATCCACTATCAAAAGATCTATAAAGGAAACAAAGAAGAAACTCAAAGAACAATATAACCTTGAATTTGCGGAATATAGAAAAAAGTTCATAGATTCCATTAATAACAAACACACCAAAGGAATCCACAACTTCGATCACCATCTCAAATACAAGGAAATTGATTGGAATTCAACCAAAATAACAAAAGAAGGAGCTGTGAACTACTTTAAAAACAAATTCACCTCAAAACTAGATGACAAAACAGAAATTAAATTTAAACCAGGTGAATCAACAGTTAAAGAAGGACCGTCCAACATTACAATAACTAAAGAAGATGTTACGGACGCGTTGAAAAGAATGAAATCAACAACACAAGGGGTAGATTTCACAACAAAACAGATATTTGAAAATATCAATCCCAATATATTAGCATCAGCATTTAATCACATGATCCAAAATCAAGACATCCCAAAATGCTGGAAACAAGGATGGGTTAAATTAATCGGAAAAAAAGATATAATCACAGACCACAAAGATCTAAGACCAATCACAATCATGAATATTGGATATAGACTCCTATTCAACATTATAACATTCAAACTTAAAGATTGGGCCGAATCAAATATCAACATTAGACAACAAGCATTCACCCAAAATCGAGAAACAACAAATCACTGCATCCTCATACAAGCCCTCATTAACAAATTCAAAAAGAAAGGATTCATTCTAACCAATATAGATATTGCTGCTGCATATGATTCCATTGAACTCAAAATCATTGAAATGGCGCTCACCCACTGCAAATTCCCCCAAGAACTTAAAAACTTCATCATTAATGCTTACTCAAATCATCAAATCCAAATAGAATGGAATCATACACTATCAGAAAAATTCACCAAGACAAGAGGAATCCCACAAGGATGTCCTCTAGCTCCTCTAATCTATAACTACATCTCCCAAATGATTATTGATAAAATTATTGAAAGAGAAAAACTCCCAATCACTCCACAAGATCTAGACATTGATGATATTGCCACACTTTGTTTTGCCGATGATATGTCAATTATCAATTCTAACATTACTCTCCACAACAAAAGACTCAAGAAAATTAACAGATGGTTCAAACAAATATTCCTAGAAATTAATCCATCCAAATCAGTTACAACTTCACTCCCTAAACCAAATGAGGCCTTGATTAACAATACCAAAATTCCAAACCAAGACAACCAAAGAATCCTCGGAGGATATCTTTTTGAATCTAAATTATTTAAGGAAGAACTAGAAAAAAGGAAACATAAGATGATGAATATCCTTAACATCCTCCCAATTAATCTGATTCAACCATATAATCTCAAACAAGTAGTCACATCTAAAACCTTATCCCAAATTACACACCTTGCACGCAGTAATTCAATAAGCCAATCCCAAATAGAATCATTCGACTCTTCAATCAGAAACCAAATCAAAAGAAAACTAAATATTGATGCAAGAACACCTAAAGAATGCCTATACTTACCAATCTACCAAGGAGGAATGGGTATTCCATGCCTTGAAATGATGACTGATATCATAACCCTAAGATCATTAATTAATATCTCATGTCACAATTACCAACTCATGCAAGAAGCGGTAAATGATGCTATCACATCAACATTCAACACCAAAAAATCCAAAAACCTAAATATATTTGAAAACTTCCACCACATAGCAAGGAAGTATGAGCTTAAAGTTGATAACTGCAACTACATACCTCAACTTGTAAATGAAGAATCACTAAAATACCATAAGAAATGTAAAAACTTTGAAGTATGGACTGATGGATCTAAAACTGAACAAGGAACTGGATTTGGTATTATTTTACAATCCAAAAATATAACAACTAGACACAAATTCAAACTTAACCCAATCCATAGCAATAACTTAGCTGAACTACTAAGTATTGTCTACACTCTCCGATTATTACCAACAAAATCAAAAGCAAAAATCTACACAGACAGCGAAATAAGTATCAATTTGCTATCAAATCCTAAATACCGAGGACCATTTCTCCCCCTTAAAACTGAATTTGAATTCCTCAAGAAATCTAAAAACCTACAAATCACCATCATCAAAGTTAAAGGCCACCAAAATAGTGGTAACATTCACGTAGACAAATTAGCCAAAAAGGGATGCACATCAGGAAAATTGATAATTCCTCACAGACAACTTACCCAAAACCAAATTATCCTCAAATCCAATAACCACTGGATTCCAGATATTGCAACATTCATCAAGAACAAACAACTTCAGAAATGGAATGAATCAATAACTTTGAAGAGCAGGAATAAGTTTAACCCTTCTTGCATCTTCCCAACAACATTCAATTTCATGAAGTCAAAGAATATCTCTCCCCAACAAAAATATGCAATCTGGAGAAACATGCACAATGCTCACATGAAAACATTTAAACAACAAACTCACACCTGCCCCAGATGTAATTGCACCGGAACTATTGAACATTATTCCACACGTTGCACATTACTATCGGAGGAAAGAATGTATGCTAAACAACAGATGAAGAGGCTTCTAAACATTGAATTGATTCACCATGACCGAAATGAAATTCTAACCTCCTCCAAATTCCTTATCGACAGCAGAGGAATCATTCTTAACTCCGACACATATTTTACAAGAAGAAAACAGGACATCATCAAGTACTGGGTAGACATTCAAGCAATTCTATCGCTCTTGATGGGTAGAGCTTTTAATCAATACTGGGAAAACGAAAGACCTGAGGCACCGAAGGGCCAATAAATATTTTTTCAATTTTTTAGGAGGATGCAAAAAAAAATTCAGGGATGGGTTTATTCGATGATAAACGTTGTTCGATGGTTTATATGTACATTATTTACAAGCCGAACGTAAGATACGTAGTGACTTCCTAGCAGGCACCCCGGAAGTAAAGGTGTTTAAACTGCTCACGATAACAGCAGCAACCCCTGGGATTCGAACGCTGGACCAGTTGGCTGCCACAGGTCCAGAAAAACCACTCGGCCATATGCGGGCATCGATGATGCAAAAAAAAATGAAAAAATGCATGAACAGCCTCATCCACCATTCGAGATTCATTTCTTCTCGCTTCATCTTCTGGAGAGAGGATGATAATTTGACATGTTTAAAGATTTGGCCAAATTATCGAATGTTCCACTACTGGAAGTGTACTTCTGCCATTACACAATTTTCAAACCATTCCTCTCAACAACAATTACTTGTTCCTTCCTCCTTCATTCGTTCATCCTCAACTCGGAAATATTACCATACAACTGCTACTATGACTAGTACCTCATTACCACCTTTGGAGAATAATCATGTAACGAATGATAGTAGTACTCCTACTACTCACTCGGAGAAAGTCGTTAAACCAATTTCCATTCTCATGATTAATGATGTCTATGAATTCAACGAATCGCCTGATGATGGCGTCGGAGGTTTTATTGGACTTTTAAAATTACTCAACAAACACATTCGACATGAAAGGAGGTTAGGACATCCAACCATTGTTACAATTAATGGCGATTTTCTCTCAGCTGGTCTCTTGTCAAATTCATATAAGGGTAAACACATGATTGATTTATTCAATATCATGCCAATTGATTTAGTAACAATTGGAAATCATGATTTTGATTATGGTTTAGATGTGTTGCTCCAAAGAGTGAGAGAATCCAATTTCAAATGGATTTGTTCCAATGTAGAGTTATTAGATCAATCATTTAAGAAATGTTGTGAAGTGAGTGCAAATACAGTCGATGCAGAACCACCTCCTGAAAGTGAAGTTTTACTTCACAGAAAGCATGTTATGACTTTTCCATTGAATAATAACGAGTTGAGAGTTGGATTCTTTGGAATTTTAACTCCTCAAACCTCCATTTTAACAAATGGGCTCAAAAATGATATGCATCGAATTAATATTCATCCTGTTATGGAAGTTGCCAAGAAGATGTGTGTCGAGTTGAAGCATATTGATAAGTGTGATTTAATCATTTGTTTATCTCATTTGGATATGAAAGAAGATTTAGAATTAAGTAGCGTCAAGTACTTGGATGTTATTCTTGGAGGACATACCCATTATCCATTTATAGAAATTAATAATACCAACAATACTCTCATTGTTAAAAGTGGATCAGATGCCAAATACGTTGGTAAAATGTCGCTTGTTGTTGAAAAATCACAACGCAATCAATATCACACTAAGATTTATGTGGACAATGTAGGACTTATTCTCAATAGAGACAGTAATGAAACATCTCACTTTGAACAAGATGGAGATGAAACGGTTTTAAAGATGAAAAATCTCATTCAACATTTAAATTCACAAATTCCTAAGGATGCCTATGATGTTCTCGCTGTGTGCGAAAGTCCTCTAAGTTCAGCTACAAGTAATTGTCGATTTAGAGAATCCACGTTTGGAAATTTGGTTTGTGATATTCTCAAGGAAGCATACAATGCTGATTTAGCTGTATTCAATGGCGGTGGAATTCGAGGAGATAAAACCTATGCCATTGATTATCATATGAAAGTTATTGACGTTATGAGAGAGTTTCCACTCATTAATGAGACGCTAGCAGTCACCATCAAAGGAAAATACATTCGAAAATTTGTCGAGTTGTGTTTGGCACCTATGACTGAATCAGGTGGATATGCTTCTGGACTCTATCCACAAGTCTCAAAAGGAGTACAAATTATTTATGATAGAACGAGAGAACCCAATCAAAGAATTGTGTCCTTTGAGATTAATGGAAAACCACTAGAGGATGACAAGTATTATAAATTTGCAACTACAAATTATTTATTAGAGGGAGGATTAGATGGAGAAAATTGGTTGAAATTCTATACCTATGATAATGAAGATCGAATTAAGATTAATACTGATGACAAGTATTACATGACTAGTCTAGTCGAGGTCATTAAGGAAGAGTTGAGAAAAATGGGAAAAATCAATGTTTGTTTAGAGAATCGAACGATGGATGTGAATAGTGAACGAGAAGAGTCGTAATACAAGTACTTGTATACTTTGAGTGTACAGTCAGTAGAACGTTTTTTGGAGATTTTACACAACATTGCTTTACAACATTGGAAAAGGTGATTTATCACTACTAATTTTTCCATCAATGTGGCATGACATGGGATCTATCAATGCCATACTAGATATAGAGTCAAAGATAAAAGTAAAATAAAAATGGAAATAAAGAAAAACAGTAACACAAAATTCCTTGAATCTTTTTGTCGTTTCATAATCTCTCGTCGATTGATTTTTTCAGGACTTGAAAAGTATTTTGTAATTCCAGCAATGTGGCCTGCACCAACCACACACACAATCGCATGAGGATCAAGTGGATGATGATGCACCAACTCGTCGTCATCCGATGATGCTCTGCAATCATTCGGAAATTCATCCTTGTTGGCAAAACGATTCCATAGTTCATCGTCTGCATCACTGGACGATATCTGTGTGACATTATCCATGGTTGTGTCATTTGTGGAGAGTTCTGTAAGATTGGTTGAATTCTTTGTTGAGTCCATGTTGGTCGAAATGTTTGATGTTGTTGAAATATAGGCATGATCGCTGTGAGAGTTTTCGCCAGAATCTTGTTCTTTGGATTGTCTTTCATTTTCTAAATATTCAATCGCTTTTAGAATTGAGTGAGTCAAATAAGCATCTCGTTCTTTGTATAAATAAGTTTAAGAATACATTATTCTGAGGTTGTTGCAATAATAATAACATACCATCTACTAATACTTTGGATAATTGTGGATAATTCTCAGATAATTCTTCCAATATTTCTGTTAAGAGATCAGATTGTTTTAAACTTTCAATATCTTGAGCAGTGATTTGCTGTGTACATTCATAAAAATATTTGCAATTAATTTAAGTTTTTGAAACCAACTCAGAGAATACCATAATCGATTTAAGGTAATATCGATAGGTCGGTCACCAAGTATTACTTTTGAGTGTATTTGTACAGCTGATTTATAAGCAGCAATCATTTCTATTCCAAGTTTGATATTTAACTGATTCGAAACAGATTGCATAAAGTATCCTAAAATTGCATGTAATAAATTTGAATGGTTTGAACCTGTGATGAAATAATATAAAACAATGGTGTTAATTGTCACACATACTCTTCATGTATTCTGAAAATATTAAAATCAAAGAGGTCAATAAACCTCTCTTCGAGACTTGTTTCTTTTGATTTGACGATTCAGCCAATAACGCTCTTCTGTTCGAACACAATTCTAAAATTACAATACTTGGCCTCTTTTCTTGAATCACTTCTGTCACTTGTTTTGCGGACTCTTCAGAAACATGAGCTGTAATCCATTTTGATTTTCATCATCATCACCACAAAGAGTTCTTTTAAAACTCACCTGTTCCTATTAAATAAATTTTATAATTTCCCTGTTCCAACACTTTCACTGATTGATTTTTAGATATTAAATCCTCTATGGAATGATGATTTGAAACTGATGAAATAATCGGAAAAGAATGTATTTCATCAGCAGTTGAATAATTTTGTGATTCATCATTGGCTCCATCCAGTAAAGGTTTTTGCCATCTTTTAAATTTTTCTGAAGTGAATGAGCCTTCTTCGTTCACCACCACCACCATCTCGTCGTCGTCGTCGTCGTTGTGAATCAAAGACCTCGATTCGGAAGGTTTCATTTTTTTTAAAATTTATTTAAAAACTCACTTACGCCCTAATAATTTGATGACTCTCTCTCTTGGCCATACAAAGGTTTCACTGACAATTCATGCTTTTTTTCCATTGATATTTTGTCTCAATTTGTCTGTTCAGACTTATGAGTGCAATCCAAATCACTGACAATTCTACTGACAATTCGACAGAACATTAGCATTCCTAGGATGCATGAAAGAACATCTTCGACAGACTGAAGGCTGAGACACTCCAATCCTTTTCTTCACATAAGCTCGCTAATCAGGTAATCGCAACTGGTTCTAAAGTCAAACTTGCCATGATACCCCAAACTGTCAAAAACTCGTTTAGATGTCAAGGAAGTTCTATATTAGTTGTCCAAGTCTTTGATATCTAAACGATTGTTTGACAGTTTGTGGAAAGTTTGTGTAAAACCGCTGTGTCAAAGTCCGGACTGCAGTTTCTTCTTGAAGAACAATGAACTTTCATCATGTTGATCCTTAGGTCGAACTTGTCAAAATTTTAAAAAAATGTTGCCTTCCTCACCTCTCCATGTTGCAACAACATCAACCTCTCGTAGTGGAGGAGGAGTATCAGAGAACATCACTCATCATCATCAACCAATAATTCGAAACACCACTACCGATCCAATCAATCATTTTTCGGAACTCAACTCTGTGTCCATCAATCATCACCATTCCATCAATAATAATATTATCAACAACAACAACAACACCACCACCACCACCACTGGAGTTCTTCAACCTACAACAACCATAAACACCAAAAAAGTGCATCACAATGATCATTCCTCTGGAATTACAGCATCTTTTGGAAATCGTGATTCGGAAAAAAGAGTAAAAAAAGAAGAACCTACAATAACCACATCAATGGTCATTTCAGAGGAAGAGAAAATAGATGGTCAACCTTCCATTCCACAACAAGTTGCTCATGCAGTGGTGACATCCATTGTGAATTCGAATACTGTCACATCGAATCGAACCATTCATAATTTTAAGAATTCTGTAATTTTAAAAGTTATTGATATTGAATCTGAATTGATTTCATTTTCGGATCGAGTAGTATTTGGAAAGAGATCAAATGAAAATTTAGAAGAAGAAATTACCTATGAATATTTGAAAGACTATTATTATCAAAATGACAATCCCATTGACTCGTTCGAGAAGGGAACTAAGAACTTCTTTTCACCTTCATTTTCATTCTCATTTAAGGAAGATCAGAGAGCTAGAATGTTATTTTTCTTTTCCATGTTAACAAGCTTTATTCTATGCATCATTCCAGGATTAATGGTTGTTTCTTTTTTACCTTGTTGCATCTTTTATTGGTGCTCGGACATGATCAAGTACAAGTCACGAAGAGCGAGAGCCTATGCCACAGTGTTATTTTACTCGTCGGTGTGTTTGTCACTTTGTTGCTTTCTCATCTTTGTGATTATTATTCCATGTGCTTTATTGGCTGAATTTGGAGTACCAAAAAAGAGTTGAAGCGCATTGTCAACAAGGACACTCAAACACGATTGGAAAAAAAGACATCAAGTGTGCTAAACATCGAGAGCATATAATGTCGTTTCACAGGATGCTCTCGTGATGTCGTCATTCATGAATAGGTCGTTTAAAGGCAGACCTTGGAAGAAATTGAAACGCAGAGTCTGTGGATACCACAGACTATGTGATTGTAAAAAGTTACTTTTACTTAAAGTCTGAAGAGGATTGAATGGGCATTCTCCAAAATGCAAAAGAATTAAAATCATTCGAGTCATCAACTTTTTGATTCAGGTCAGGAAACATCTCATCCACAAGCTTGTAAATGTTCCAATAAGACTCATGACTAATTCCATACACTTGTATCAAACCGGTAGGATCAACAGTAAATATTTTGTGATCAGGTATTCCAACAAATGAATACGAAATAATATCTGTAATTCTATTACCAAATCCTGCAAAGAATGGATTTGTGCCTTTTGGAAATAATTCTAAAACATCTGAAAGAGCTGCCTTTTTGAATTCCTCTGTAATATTGTGAAATAATGTTTTTCACAAACATGTCATTAAAAATGAAAAGTATTCGAGTGATCATATTTCTCATTAAAACAACTTTGATCCACTTACCTGGCTTTTTCAGAATAACCTCTCTGTGCAAAGCAGCAAATAATCGATCAGGAGACATGACCACTGGGCCTTCTGGTAGCATTGCATCTTCTTGTTGAAGTGTAAAAATATATCTCTTAGTACTTCCAGATTGAATAATTGATCGTGAAGTCAAATATAACATTCGGTACCCATTTTGAACAATTTTTGTGTACAATTTTCCAATACCACTATGGGACCAATCTTGACCAAGCATTGGTAAAATATGACCTAATGCATCACTCTTTGTAATAGTACCATCTACGTCTGAAACTACAATTTTGTCAGAATATTTCCACAAATAAATATATGCATTCACTTCCTGAGTTCCTAAAATTCGACTTGTTACAAGAAATTTAATTTCATTCCTTCCATATTTCAATCCAAGAGCTTTTAACTCGTCCGATGTAGGTCTCAAACTCTTCTTTAGTACTTTAAATTCACCTGTTGGATCAAAAACTTTGGGTTGACTGGTCACTCTGTTCACTTCATTGTTAATTTGAGAAGTACTTGGATTCACAGCGTCAGTACTTGCGGTTGCTCCTGGTCTTGTCCAAAACCATCTCCAATAAGTTTTTTCATTCTTCTTTTGCAAGTTTGGATCTGATAAGTTAGGTGGTGGTGAATTAGGAGTAATCGTAACAATCGTTAGCCTTGATGTGTTATTTGACTCTGTGCCGTTCGTTGAAAGTGTATCATTCTTTGAAGAGGCAGAAGTCAAAGTATTATTTACAGAGAATGTTTCAGGTGAATTTTCTCGACTGTTCGTAGTTGTCGATGGAGGAGATATTTGTCTTTTCAATTTGGTCAATTGGTGTTGTTTAAAAAGTTCCTCAAATGAAGTTGAATTTCCTGGAGCGCTTTTAGAAATGGGGCTCTCCCGTGGCATCACTTCAAAATGATTGTTTGTTCTCATGTGTGGAGGAAGTGATGGTTTGAGGGAAGAAAGTGATTCATTGTCTGAATGATAATTTTTTTCTAACTCTTCTTCATCGGTTGTTGCATCTTCATCAAAGTTTTTATCACCAGTTATTACTTTTTGATCACCATTCTCATTAGGTACAACATTTGAATCTTTGCTTTCGTTATGCTCTGAAGTGAGTGCATCATAGGATAATTCATCATCAGAAGTGTCACTAATTAAATTTTTACAGGAATCATTCCTTGGAATGGATAAATTACTAGAAGTATTGTTGTTTGATGCCATTTCAAAGGGTGGAGATTTGGTAATGGAAGGAGATGGAGTAGTAACAGGATTGTTAATATATCGTCCTGAAAGAGCATCATAATTGTAATGTTTAGCCATGACCTCTAAAAATTGTTGTTCTACAAATGAATTATTTCCTTTTGTTTTAATTCCCTGAAATTCATCTGTGTCATTATTCGATTTAAATCCAAGCCAAGAAGTTAATCCGCTTCTAAAAATTATTGGAATGAGCTCCATAATCTCAGAATATATTATGTACTTACGCCCAACCCCAACTACTCTTTTTTGTTGGAGTTTCTGAAGGAGGTTTTGGTGTAGTGTCTATTGGTGTTGAATAAGAAGTTGAAGTAGTAGATGAGGTTTCATTGATTCTTGGAGATGTTACAGTGTTCATGTCACTCATTGTTTTTGCGTCAATATTAATCGATAAAGAAGTATTAACCAAGGGAGGTGGAGTGGAATTTAACATGTGACTTGTCGTAATACCATCTTCTCTATATTTTTCTCTTTCCAAATCTACAACTCTGTTTGCATCTTCAGTAACTCCTGCTGCTACTACACTTTCCTCTTCATCAGAATCAGAATCATCAATAGGAATGAATTTTTCATAAATTACTTCCTCATCAATGTCAAAATTTGGTTGATAGGGTTGATTTGGTGATGACGAAGAAATTGGAATAAGATTAGGAGATCCAATGGGTGAAGTGATTGGACGAAAATAGGCTTGCTCTATTGGCATGCTTGTAGGAATAAACGTTGGAGCTGTCGTTGTTGTATTTGAAGAAGAAAGAAAAGAATCTTGATTTGTTGTTGGTGAAGGAGGAGATGAAATGAAATCCGTTCTTGTTGTTGTGCTCTGTGATTCTAATAAATTAGTCGTTGACAAGGTTTTTGAAGATGGGACTGATGAATCGGAAATTAGACTTTGTGTCAAGAGTGAAGAAGAGTTGTTGTTATCAAATGAAGGAAAAGGCTGAGAAGAGCCAAGATCAATCGGGCTTGCTACTAAATCTCTATCAACGGGACCCTTTTTAAATGATAGGATGATGATGTCCAAATATTTGGTTTAAAATTGTCATAAGTTTTAAAGCAAAATTGTAGCCACAATATTGAAAGGTGTGTTTTCATACGGCCGAATGATGGATCCCAATCATGATGATGATTGGTTTCAAATATAATAACATATACTCGAATAATAATCTAATATTATTAAAACCTACAGTAGCTTCATGTACAAAATAAGCCTCACCTGTCTCTCCTGTCTTCATGCATAATTCCGTTAGTTTCCCATTCACCATGATACGAATGACTTTCTCTTTAGATCTTAAGACTTTAAGTCTTCCGAAGCGAACATGAAAAGGAGTACATTTGAGTGATCCATCTGGTTGTTCAACGACAACAACATCAATTGCTCCACTCGCTAAATCAGTGGCCGTATTCATACCACTGAAAAGACCAGTGAGAAGAGAATAGGACATTTTTTTAGTCTTACTGTCAACGTTGTGAATGAATGGACCGATGGTTTTGGAATTGGATTCATCAACTCGGAAAATTTGAAAAGCATCCCGAATCGATGAATTAGATCTGGGGAAAGATGACTCTTTTGTCATTCGAAATACCGAATACCGACTCTGAATAAGTTTGTTTATGTTGTAGTAGTGCAGTCTTTGAACATATTTATTCCATCAACTCTAGCACCAGTTTATCAGAGGCCATAACCACCATAGAGATCACTGATACCATAATTGACAACCAAATGTTGTTCAACAAGCTTGCAACCAATGAGGTTGCACGTGGTGGATGAAACGATGATGCTTTCTTTGCTATTGAGAAAAAAAGGATTGGATGGGCGCAGAGAATTTGAAGCTGATGAAGGGAGACTGAAATATGCAGTGGGTGGATTGCCAAAGTGCGTATCTGAAGGAAGTTCAATGCTTTTGTTCATACTGACTCCATAGGCTGGATGTGACACTGTTAGAGTATAATTACCTGGTGTTAACAGTCGAAAGAAAACGCCTGATGAGTCGGTAGTAATTGTTTTCGAGTTTCCTTCTACTTTTACAATTGCATTTGGAACTGGGCTTCCTTTAGAATCAGTCACAACTCCCATAACCATATATTTCATTTGTTCCATATACACTAGAAGAGATTCTTTGTTGGCATTCCAAAAACTATCAAGTTGAGATTCTGGTGGATGCTTAATATCACTCAATTCCACTGTAATTTCAAAACAATTATTGCTCCAATAATTGTAATCTTGCATTCCCCCAAACAAGACATACCAATAAGCGCCATTGGTAATACCTCCTGTAAATTCTTGGCTGTTTTTCATGTCAGGATTAGCATTTGCATAAGCTTTAGCAACCATTTTGAAAAATTCATCATCTGGACTTGCACTGTAGTAAGCAGATTCAGCATTAGAAACAGTTGGAGAAACAGAATCATAAGGATAACTTGCAACAACAGCACCTCCATGAAAATTCACGGAAAGAACAAATTTCTCTTTTGAAAGCCAATCCATAACAGACTTGGTTTCTGGTTGATAGGTTTTTGAGAGTGAGCTAGCTACAAATTGGTCTGGAAAATCTCGATTTAAATCAATTCCATTCGCATTGTATCGATCATCATTTTCAAAGCCATCAGGATTCATGGATGGCATGAGATAAATGTCCATAAAATCTAATAACTTTCGTGTTCGATCGTCTCCTTGTTGATACATGGCCAATAAATACTCAGCCAAATATAACAACAATTCTCTTCCAACTGTTTCATCTCCATGCATGTTGGCAATGTACTTGAATTTAGGCTTTTGATATCCTAACTTGGCTGCTTGATCAGGTGTTCCGATGGTAGTGTTTGAAAATAATTTAAAGACCCACAGGTCTCGCTGTTCCACTGATTTTCCAATGGAGAAGAGGCTAGTCATGTTCTTGTATTGTTGATGAAGGTCAGTTAATTTGGCTGTTAGGGCATCATAATTATGATAGGTAAGCAATGAATTTGATTTTCGTTTTAGCACAGGTGTTTGTTCCTCCTTATATAATCGTTTAAGGTATATTTGTTGTTTGGACGTAACTTGTAATTGAGGAGAAGGTGGTTGTGTCCGATCGGACCGTCGTGAAGAAGAACTTGAATCAACAGATCGTACGTGATGGTTGGCTTCAATTTTTCTCACCAGTGTATCTACTTGCTTTTCGTTATGTAAATATACTACAAATGATTGTTGTTGATCTGGTTCATTAATACCATCATCGCAATTATGAATAATTTCTTTTTTTGGAGATGCATCATCTGCATGTTGTGGTGATGACGCCACTTTCTCAATTCTGAATTGAGAATAGCGAGCATTCAGAGGCTTGATTGGAAATTTTGAAGAGGAATCATAGAGCAACGATTTGAGAGTGGTAAGATCTAAGCCTTGAATCATCACTGGGAGACCCGACGGAGAAGATGATATTTGCATGTTGTTCGAATCGTTGTGATTCTTCCTTATTCGATGTACTGTGTTAGGAACATTGTTATACTCCCCATTCACAAGCAAAAGATTCTCGATCAGAGCGATGATGGATGAAATAATAACCACATGGATAACAGCAATACAACAGTTGTGTTTCTTGGGATTTCCTTTCGGTGACGATGAAACCAGCATGAAGTTGGTGAGTGTTTTGTGTGGTTGGTGTTGATGCAGTTTTTTGTGTTGGTTGTTGCGATGTTCTATTCACGAGTTCAGCACGACATGACATTAACAAAATGGATGATTATCCAAATGAGGAGGCCATCGAAAGTCTCTGACATGACTGTTAAGAAGATTTGACAATAATAATCGACTCAAAGAAGACCTTGTTTGAGTAATGATAATAGTACATTTACTATATTGAAGATAAATAAATTATTTTCCGTACTTTTGGAAGTCCCATTCACAATTGCACAAAGGACACACGTGTCTGGTCTTCAACCATCTTGAAATACAGTGGAAGTGGAAGGCATGATTACAAACTCCCCAAGCTACTGTACATTCTTCACTGGTAGCGGATTGTTGATTGGCAGTGCACTCAATACAAAGTTCCATGATGTGGTTACGGCAAATAGCACAAGAGTCGACGACTATTGTAATTGAATCAAAATGTTGTCATGATGTTGTTGAAAATAGGAATTTGATGAACAACACAAATATACCACACCATCATCATTCGATCATTCCAAGATGATGAAATAATTTGATCAATCAATAATTTCGAGTATGAAAGACAATCACACATTGGAAGTTGCATTAAATTAATAATATTACCATCGCAAGATAACAAGTGAAATATAATGGTTCACGATCAGAAACGTCAGTCAATAAATAAATACGATCACAAAACTAATTGTTACATACCGATATCCCAACCCCACAAAGCAACGGCGTTCCATTTCTTCACTTCAAATCGTTTCTTACCCTTCAAATCAAAGGTCTTTGCTGTTGTAGTTGTTGCTTTCGATTCGGTGGATGTCTCTCCTTCTGTTGTTGTAGTTGTTGCTCCTCCTTCAGTAGTTGCAGCAGCAGACTCAGTAGCTCCTCCTTCCTTGGCAGCCTTGCTCTTCTTGAGAGCCATAGCCTTCAATTTAGCAGCTCTGAGCTTTGCTTCCTTCTTCAATTCTTCTTCTGACTTGGTTGGAGCATCCGATGTTGGTTCAGACATGTTGATGATGATCTTGCGATATTTTTTTTATGCTGGTGTTGAGAAGGATTGTAAAATCGCTAAAAATAATAAAACATGTTCACTGTGGAGTGGAACTCAGAAAGTCTTTGTGTTCAAATTGGAATGTCTTTCAATCTTTCAATTTAATTATTCACCATTCGATCAAAGCCTTTACGCTAAACCGCGTGGTTTGGATGAATGAAATCAAAATAACAGAGCCTAATTCTAATGTCGATTTACTCTTAATTCGCTGACTCAAGTTTTTTTTAATAAAAGGTTCAGGTTGGAAATCACAAAATTATTTAAAAAAAAGGAAAAAAAATGAATCAAACAACAACAGGTCATGTCACTTCCTCTCCATCGTCGGACCCAGAAGGTTCCATGATGAGCTTTGAGCATGTTCCGTCATCAGTAGCAATGAATACAAATTATGTGGAACCATCTTTTGAACAATTTGAGCAATATTTCAATTTTATTCCGAAAATGATGGCCGTTCTTGAAGAATTACCAAAGGGTGAAGAGTCTGTAATTTTAAAAGTTAAAGATTTATATGATTCCATGAAGGGAGCCGAAATTTTTCTCAACTCTCTCGAAGGGGCTGATCTTACAATGGATCAACAAAAAAAAATTTATTCTGACAATCTTGTGAAAATCAAAGAAAAATCGTAAGTGGGTTGTGAAATTATGGAGAAAATACAAACAATTTCACCATTGGAAAGTGAGCTTATCGAGAAATATAAAACTCTTGAAGTGTTCACTAATCTTCATAAATTAGAAGAAGATTCTTCGAATGTTGCAACCATCGAAAATCAGGAACAAAAATAATCTACTGAAAAGACGGTGTTTGTCAACCAGCATTAGAAAGCAAAGTTAAATGCACGACGCATTAGAACGAGGTAAAATACCATACATCTGATCAAAAGCTGCATGAATCTTCTATTGCTTGAGATTCCATTATTCGAGAAAGTTAAGATGGTGATGAAAATAAATAAAAGCTTTATAGTTCAAGGTGCATTTCACTATTGGTCTGGATGGATTCAGAAAGAGGAGAGGAGTCTTTGGTGGATGCATTTTCTTCATTGAGCTCCTTCGCGCTATCGTCCTTATATTCTTCTGCCATGTCATCATCAAAATCTTGAAATGCATCCTCTAATTCTTTCCTTTCTTCATCAGAGAGGGGTGCATGATTTGTGTTTGGTGTAGCTCCTCCAACCAAAGAAAGATAAGAGTCATCTGAGCCCATTTGTCGTGTCTCGATCATATTTCTTTCTGAGAGAGATGTTTCTACAAATTCTTTCCATCCAGAAATGTCTTTAGTGAGGGAAGCAACAGTTTCATCAGAATTTGCGGTTGAAACAATTGTATTTGAGATTATTGTTAAATGTCCCATATAACCCTTTCGTATTTTGCTTTCATTTTGGGCTTGCTCGTTCACTTTGAACGCTTGTAGAATACGTTCAACTATTGCACAATCAACGAAAAGGTGTTTTTTCAATGGTTGACTCTCACTTGCCAAAATGAAGCTAATAATGTTCAATAATAAATTGTGAAGCATATTGTTAAACTCGTATTGGAAAAATAGATTAACTATTACTCCTAGAACGTTGCTAGCTATTAGAGCCTTTTCGACGACTTCACATCTAATATGAAAAAGGCTTGAAAGGAATTCAATAATTTTAAGCCTTGTTTCACCTAAAGGAGGGTTTAAAACACCAAATGTTAGTGTCAGAGGCTGTTGTGTAGGTGGACTCTCCAACAGTTGTACTAACTGGGGCAATTTGGTGAGAATAACTTTGATGGCACTTGGTAAACATTCATCGAAATCTGCATCCATTAAATCTACGCTGGTGTCTATTAAAGTATGCAACAATGCAATGCCTTCGTTCAGTACATCAGTCTAAATAAATTATAAGATATGAGAATCATCATGTTTGAATTAACTTACATTCTCCAAGAGAGTGTCCATTAATTTGCATAAAACTGAGTCAGACAAAATGGAAGTAGCAAGAGGATTAAGCTTTTGAATATCTAGATTATACTGCAATGATCGTCTAATAATTTCGCTCAACACTCTTGTAACGTTAATGTGGCATTCTGAAGAGTATTGTGGAGATAATTTCTCGATAAGTTTAAATGGAACTTGAGCATCAGTCCACCATTTAACTGAGCTCTTAATTACATTTGTAGCGTCGGAGTTGTCCTTAGCATCAATTAATCGAAGTTTGAGTTGTTGTTTAGCTGATCGATTAGTCTCTGCAGAAATTATCAAGTCGTACAATTCACATGAAATGAGCTTAAGTAAAAGTTCATCCATTCCAGGTACTCCGATATGTTTACAAAAGTTCAATACGAAGGACTCTCCTTGAGACATTATGAATTTGTGTACTTCTATGGGTTTTCTTTGAACCAAACAGGTTACAACACGAATCCAATAATTAGTTAGTTGAGGATTCAGTGTCTGTTTTTCATGTGAAATAAAGTCAAAAAGAGATGTTAGCAACAACTTATCAGACACAATGGCTGAATAGAGAGCATCAATATCGCAACATAAAATCTCTGCTGCTATTCTTGGATATTTGAATATTCTCTTTTGAAGCTTTTCTTCATTTAAATGAACTTCTTCAGATTCTGTAGTGTCGTCTGCCTTTTCAGTTTCCTCACTCTTTGTTTGGTTCTTGAGGGTTTGAATTTGATCGAGAGGAATCTCAATGGTGATGTAGTCAATCATCTTTGTTAAATTCTCACTCTTCGCAAGGAAATCGATTAATTTTCCGTAATGAGCTTTTGCTTCTGAAATAACATCTTCTTCATCAAGAATTTGCTCTAATGTACAATCGTCATTTTCTAAGAGCAATTCTACGGGTGATTTGTTATGAAATCCTAATTTAAATAGCATGTTAGATTCTACGAGCGACCACAGAGAAGAAAATATCTTTGTTTTATATGTTGAAAGTGCTGCTGATGGGTTGTCCTCCTTCTTGGCGTTGCTATTAATCTGTAATTGTTGTGAAAGATTTTTAGTATCTTTGGTGGAGGTGTCAAAAGTTGACGAATAGGAAGGTTGCGCTGAAGGAGATGTCTTTTGTGGATTCTTTTGTTTGTTCTTGGTGTTGGTTGTCTTTCTTTCGATGGAGCTTGTTGTTAATTTGATAGAATTGTTTGTTGTGTTGTTTGGTGAGCCAGGAGAAGGATTTTGTTCGGACAACTTTAAAGATGGATGGGGAAAGTTAAAAGAGGAAGTTTGTTTAAACGAAGAGTTGCAAGGAATAGAACACAACTCAAAACGTTCTTGTTGTAGACAATGTTATGGAGATGATTGTAACAATGTTATCTGATTATTACAATTAAAACAGAATATACCGATAAAAACAGTTTTCTAATACATAAACTCTTCCCACAGAATACTAGTACACGTGTCCGAAATAAAAATTAAAGGAGAATCAACAACTATTGTTTCCTTGAATCAAGGTGTGATTGAACTTTTCTTGATTGTGGCCAAATTGTTGATGACGTTGATTAATAGTTGTTGTTTGTAGTGCGTCTGTGATGATGATGATTTTTATCACAACAGCTAAACGAGAATATTTTTTAGAGATGAATTTTTGGGACGTTTCGATGGAGGCTCTTTATGACATGACAAATAAAGTCGCCAGTTGTACTTACAAGAACTCGCAAGCAGATGATTCCACCATCAGCAAAGATATTGAAAAGTATTGAAATGTTGCTGATTCTCAATGATCACCCATGTTTTGTTCCTTTTTGGGAAATAAATTAATTTACAAGTATGTATTTAAAATTTTCAAAAAAATATTTTCTTTGCTGCAAACCAAACAAGTCTTTGCTCGTCATCGCTCGCGATCCCTGTGTTTGTTTCAGTTAAAAACTTATCCTTGAGTCTGAGTTTCTTAAACTTTCGGAAATAGTATCAGACATTCAATCTTTTCAGAGAAATACCCCTTTCAATGATTCAGGCTTTAACTTGAAACATGAATAATAGTACAAACAATAATTCCGATTTTGGAAAAAAGTCGGTGTCTCATCATAACAAGCAGCCTCCCTCTCTCTTTGAATTGAGAGAAATTGTTTCAAGGTATATTCACAACAAAGATCAACTGTTGCACGCTTTGGAGCTTTTCTTTGAGAAAATGAACTCAGATCACGAAAAGCAAAAACAGCACCTTGAAATTCAGAATCAAGTCCTGAAAGAGTTGATCATAGAACTAAAGATGTGGCAGGATTACTCAACCTCATCTAAACCATCTATGGACGAGGAGGAACTGGCTGTTTTAGAGTTGTCAAAATTAAACCAAACAGGCCAACAATCAAGGTCCATAGTTTCGCAGGGCGACAACCAACAAACGACAAACACCAACAGAGCAAGAAGAACAAGAAAAAAACACAATTTCGAAACATCTAAACAAACAACAGACACTGATTCAGACGATGATTTAAGCGAAGAACAATGCCTATTTGAGCCTAAAGAGCCCTTATCAACTTTACCAAATAATTATGCCTCTTTAAGCAAACAGGCACAATGCCAAATGGAAGATGAAGAGAAAACCGAAGAAGAGACCGATTACGAAATCGAAGACAACAGTTGTGCACAAAATACACCCTTAGCAAGCAATGAAGTCCGAACTCGACCTCTGCAAAACAACCATGCAATTACAACAAAGGATCAGAAGACGATGGCCATAAGCACTAACAAACCTGTTACCTTTATTAATCATGGTGAAGCATCTAGGTCAAAACGAGGAAGAAAAAGAAAGGTAAAATCTGAAGTAGAGGATGCTAATAAGGCGATGAATTCAATTGTGACCTCTGAGAACGCTTCTGCATCCAACAACGCAAGCAGTGGCATCATCTTTTTCCAGAGCGATTATGCACCTGTCAGTACTACATCCTCTACTAATAACAACCAAATATCACTCCAAAAAATACCTAAAAAGAGAGGCCCTAAGCCAGGCAGCAAGCGTGGGTCAAAGGCGTCCTTCACAATCTATGATAATGATTCTTTCAAACCAATCTATGACTGCAACAATTCCAGCATGAATGGAAAACAACCAAATAGTTCCTTCTTCTCTGATTCCAAATTATTGGGAAAAAACACGACAAGCGTACCAGATCCACTCTCAACTTCTCCTCATAGCACCACCACCACTACTCAACAGATAGGTTCTTCCACCACAAACTCTTCTGCTACGACCTCAATAGCGTCCAATAGCTCATCAGAAGTTTCTTCTCTTTCAATCTCAAAGACCTACTCAGCCTCCTCTCGATTCGTAAAATCTTTTTCTCCTCAACGACATTCTCCATCCTCGTCTTTTTCACCCTCCACCTCCCCTCAAAGTGGTCCTCTTTTGGTTTATGCCACAAGCAACAATTCATGCCAACAACCATCTCCTCAATCCTCTATTCCTATCCACATCTCCACCAATTCAGAATCTGTTGTTGAAACATGTTCATCAACGTTGATCACACCATCCTCAGAAGCAGCCACAGCCACCCAACGAATACGGTTGATGTCTTCTGCAAACGAGCTAGCTGTAGCTCAACAACATGAGTGATTGAGTGTATTTGGTCATTTTAACTTTGTTTGAGATCAAGTCGGAAATATTTGGAAGGACGCTCTTTTTTTTATTAAGGCTTCCTTATGTATTTCGTCTCCGATAATCCTCTTAAGCTATTAAAAAAAATACCTACAACAACGCTTCTCTTGGACATTATTTTTGAGGGAGAATAAGGTTGAACGCTATGAATCCTATACCGCAGGAAAATGAGGTATCCAACAACTCGCAACCGTTGAATGGCAACCACACCACACCAGTGTCCAACTCAACAACATCAACTTCAATCAACACATGTACAAATACGCCCATCAATATTGGACCCAACCTTCAACAGCCTCAACACACATTTGCGGGCAATGTTACTCCTCAACATTTCATTCTACATCATCGTCCAAGCAATGGAAAAGAAGAAACCTATCAAACCGTCGTCTTGATGCAAGATCCTAATACGTCTGCATATCATAACCCTCCTACTACCACTACCTATGTACATCAAGGCTATCCATACCATAATTATGTTCCAACCACCTGTCATCCATTCACAACTGTGTATGACCCTGCCTCAAATCACCACATCGTTCGATATGAGGCATATCAAGCACCTTCTCATGCTTATCACTATTCAACCGTTCCTCCAGCTCTTCCTCAAAATACTTTTCATCCACAACATGTTGTAACATTAGCACATCCATCAGCCTACTCGGTATCTTCTCAACCTTCTTTTACTCAAACAACGGTTTTAGGAGGTAGCTCCATCCACCAACACCATATTCCCTCTACACCGAACCCACAAAGCGTTGCTTCCCCCCTTAATAATTCACAGTCAAAAACCTCTGGATCATCTCCAACTAATATCAACAATGCCATTGTAACATCACTTCAAAATAACAACACATCATCGCTGAGCAACAGCCCTGAAGAATATTCGAGTCCTCTCGAGCTTGCCAATTCCCCTTCTAGTAGCAGAGACATGATATCCGACCATGAAACTTTGTCCCCTGTTTCTCCGTTCACACCTACCAAAGAACCTAGCCTTTTGGAACGTATTCATTCTGCATCACCTCCAGAAAGAAAAAGGTCAAACTCGCAGAGTTCTGTAAATCGGAAAGGCACCAATATCAACAAGGTCAAGAAAAAACGATCGTGTGCTAGATGGACAGAAGAAGAAAACAAGAAGTTGTTCGAAGCATATATCAAATATGATGGAAAAAACTGGAGTAGCATTGCAAAGGCAGTGGGAAATAAGACAAGTGATCAATGCAATCAACATTGGTGGAGAGTACTGAATCCAGAAATCTGCAAACAGCCATGGTCTCCAGAAGAGGACCAACGTTTGATTGATAGGGTCAAAGAAGTAGGAGAAAGTTCATGGAAAAAGGTTTCTCAAGGACTAAAAGGAAGAACAGATCTGCAATGTAGGCACAGGTACAACCAACTGAAAAAGAATTCCAATAAGAAGCCTGCAACAGATCCTCGTGAGGATTCAAACCAAAACGCTTTAGAAGATGACAGAAGTGTCACAGAGACAGTAGTCCAGCAAGGAATGGGTTATCCAGAGTTTTATTTTCACACAGCCCCTGTCGTTTCAACTACTCCAGTTCAGTACCAACATGCTCCTGTTGAATATCGTGAAACTGTTGTTGCCGAAGGGGAGGTACCTCCTCAGTTGGTAGTGCACCAATATCAAACCCAACCTATTCAACACCTCCAACAAATTCAACCTATCACCCAACCTATTCAACATCTTCAACCAATTCAAACAATTCAAACAATTCAACCTCTTCCTGTTCAGTCACTCCATGCAATTCCTATTCAGCCAATACATGCTGTTCATACCGTGCAACCTGTTGTACCTCCAACTCACAATGTTTACCATTATATACCAGTTTACCAACAACCTGTGAATCCTCATCCTCCCACATTTTATCAAGAGGTGTCCTCTGTTCCTAATGAAGCTCAACAAGAAAGTGAAGAATTTTTCGAACCAATCCCAGACCAGCCTAATTTGGACGAAAGTACATCAGATCTCGATGGAGTCTTTAATACAGAGCAAAGACCAGAAAAGGATACCAAAGATTATGTAGCAGAGATTTTTGACCAAGAGCAGCGAGATGCGTTTGATTGAGTTCATAGCGTGAACACACATCAGAGCTATTTCTTATGAAATTGTAAAATAAAACTTTAATATGCATTCACCTCAACGATTGACCTGCATGAAGTAACTCTCTCGTTTTATATTTTGTTTTAAATAATTCTACAAGGTAAGGTTCCCCTACTTTTTCCATTGTATTGACTATTTCAAGTTTTTCTTCTTCTGTAATGAATGGATCCGTGCTTAATTGAGCCTCTTGAATTTCCTGTTGTTCAAGATTGTTGGACATGTTAGACTCAGAGACGGGATTCTTCAATTCTTCCAATTCAGTTTCATCCATACTAAAATTGATAGTACTTCCACTATTTGAGGTTTTAAATCGATTGTAAAAGTTGTAAAAACTTTCTTTCGTTTCGAATACTAACGTCACTCCTAACTGAGATAGTGATATTTTTCTTGCAAATTTAGACGTATCTCTTTCGTATGACTTAAAAAGATAGGCATCTCTGATGCTTTGCCGAGCTGAATAAATATCGTCATCATTCAATAAACATTCTAATTTCTTCTCTAACAAGTTTTCTTGCGAATGTTTTAATGATACGTCAACAGTGGCATTATGGTGAGATTTCTTTTCACCGCTTTGGTTCGAACTTGTAATATTCGTTATTTTAGAGGTACTAGTTTTTCTGCTTGTCAAGGATCCAAATTCTGATTCTCCAATGCTCCTGGTTGATTGAATAGGAGCTGATGTTTGTCGTGGTTTTAACGTTGCTGGAAACAATGAAGGGATGCTCTTGGTTTGATAATTTTGAGAATTTTCCAGTATGAATGATGAAGTATTTTCAGATGGTTCCGAAGGTTTCCGAGAACTAACTTTCACCCCTCCTCTTATTTTAGCCGGAATCTTTTTGACCACCAGTGTTGAAGGAGTCATACGCAGTTGTTGTTGTTGCATTAATTGTTGGTTGGTTGTAGACCTTGATGATTTGAGTTGTTGGTGTTGTGGTGGTGATGGTGGTTGTTTCACCACGTAAATGGTGGGCTCCATTTTTTTAAGGTCTCCTTTTTCCCGCTCAATAAAAATTTACAGAGATGCCAAATAACTAATTTTTCAAACGTTCAAAAATCATCAATTCTAGTTTTTCCAATTCAGGAAGAGAGAGTAGGTGTTGATGGGCATAAATGGATCTCAAATATGCAAGATATTCCATCCAGAAAATATGGGATTCTTGTTGATGAGTAGAAATAAAGTGTTGGAATTCGTCGAAGGTTTGAATTTTGTGAGGTGTTGTATTAATTTCTGTCATGGTTTCGATTTGTTGTTCTAGTAATTATTAGAAAATAATAATGATTAATCATTTATCATTTCAAACAGATCATCATCATGCATTATGAAATTCTAATGAGCGCACTTACGGTTCACATTCTCTCCTGTTTTTTCAACCCATCGTTTCATGTGTATTTTTTCATCCTGTGTCATCTCGTTAAAGGAAAAATTATAAAATAAATTCACAGCAGCAAATGTTGAAATATTCTTGGATGGCAATTCTTTAAAGGTCAACACATCATAGAATTTTTGGTTATTATTTGTGGACGAGAATAAATGATAGCTCACTAAGACTTCAATATTTCCATGACAGGTGCGATCTATATTGAGCACACAAAAATCATTTACATGATCATACATCCAATGCTCCAATAATAAATTCAAAATTTTCCATATTTTCTTGCAATGAAAGCAATGAAAATCATATTGTATTTGCAATAGGGATTTTTCAATTATAATTTTAATATGAGGAGCATGCTCGAGAATTGGCTCGATTTTTGAAGAAGAAATTGGATGTGATGATAACCTTTGATTTGAGTCAAGTCGTATCGTGGCATCGGAGGAGTTGTCGGAGGAGGAATGGAGGTTCGTGCTTGTTGCTTCTCTTCTCATTTTTTTAAACAGTACACACTGATTGTGTCGACATGCTTGAATTCATACTTTGATTTTAGTATTCAATTATTGGATTACATACTCTATTTACAATATACTTGATCAAGTACAATTTTGGGCATCAATTAGATACAAGAATCATTGTTTGTACCTTAATGATTTGGAAATTGGTCACACTGAATGCCATTTCCTTTCGAATGGATGTGAATTGTTCAACATCTTCTTTCGTGTTCTGCCGTGGAGTGAATGGTAACAAGATTTCATGAATTTTGAAAATCCATTGTACCTTGTGTCAACAATATTCAACAATTCTCACCGTTCAAGGTTTTTGTTTCTTTTTGAGTTCATTATTTTCTTCTTCCAGCTCATGAACTTTCTTTTCCAATTCTGCCACTTTGGCCTCCAAACTTTGGATGTATTGCTTTTTTCTTTCTCTGGATGCTTGTGCTGATTGACGATTACGAACAAGTCTCCTCTCCTTCTTTTTCAATTCTTCGTTTTCGTCTTTGATTCTTTTTCGCTTCTTTTCACTTTCGTCTGATTTTAATGGAGAGTCTTTTGTTCGTGGCTGTTTCTTTGAGTCGCTTTTGTCGTTCTTTTCCACGCTGGGGCTTAATGTTTGCTTTGTCATGTCCTCAAGAGCAGGTTTCTTCATGTTGACATTGCTTAGAGCTCTTTTTTTGATGGGCATGACAGAAATACTCGTTTTGGAATCTGAATGACCATTCTCTGGCAGGATTACCTTACATTCAGACTCACTATTCGAACCTCCATCACTCAATAATACATTACTCTTCTCAATGATATTGTTTGAATTGGTTGGAGAAGAATAATGTTGATGAGGAAAAGGTGGAAAATAATTGGCAAAAGGGTTATTGTACATTAGAGGAGATGGAACATTGTAACTACAACAGCCAGCCGAGTGTACACTCTTGTAATATGTGAATCCATTGAATGGGTGTTGTTGTGCAAGTTGGGGATGAGCATGATCCGAGAGGTTGTTGTTGTTTGTGTTGTTGTTTGTGGTGGTTGATGATGAAGAGGGAGAAGCACCGGCCACAAACAGGTTATTCATACTACTACTACAGTTGGAATCGGAGCATCGATGTTGCTGATCGGCAGTCATGTTGTTCATCATCATGACCTTTTTGTGTTGAGAGGAATACATGAATTTGGGAGGAGTGCTTGTTTCGTGAGTGGTTGTTGTTGTTGTTGTTGTTGAAATGGTTGCTGGTATGGTTGGAGTTGTGGTGATGGTCGTGTTGTTGATGATCAATCGGTCGTTTGATGTTCTTGTCGTCATCTTCAAATAGTGATGCAAAAGGCTATCACTCGAGTTCAATAACAAAAAGGCTAAAACGATCACCCAGAAGGTGAGGAGGAGTTCTTTAAATTCGGAATAAAAGATGCCTTTCAGTAATACTGAAGTGTAGTCCGCAACTGTGAGTTCAAACCGAAAAAATAATATATTTGAAAGATGTCTTCTTAAGAAGATAGCAACCGTGAGAAAGATTCGAACACTGAATATAATATGGATATCTCACTAAATGCACGCAACGGGTTGTTGCTCAAGCAAATAAATTTACAAATAACAATGCTAATAGAGATGGTGCGTTCAATCTTTTTGAATCATGGATCTAAATAAAAACTTTTCAGGTTGGCGCAATGCGTGTTCTGTGGTTTCTGATTGGACAGCCACTTTACAATGATTTAAATCAAATAAATTCAACAAAAATATTGTTGTTGTTCACACTAAAAAAATGCTCCCTTCGTCATCCTCTCCATACAGAGCCTTGTCGTTGTCAGGATTGGCAATGATGATGATCATGGCCGTGATGCTTGTGAGTCAAACCGTAGAGGCAACAACTCGATCTGAAGAAGCAATCAATCCAAGTGGTGATGATCGCATGGTGGTGGACAATCCTTCAGCCTCAAGCATGCTTGTTACAAGCGCCATCACCATTCTAGTAATTTTGCTTTCTGTGTTTGTCATTTCAACATACAAGGTTTATAAAAGTTATTTGAAGGTGAAAGATATTCCAGGATGTTGGCAATACTTCTTCTCACCTGTGAAAATTCCCTTTTTTGCACCCTACTTTTATATGGGAAATACGGAAGAAACAATTAAATTAGTGAAACAATTTGGAGATAAAGAAACCAAAATTGTTAGAATTTCAATGGTGGACAGAAACACAATATTTATTGTTCATCCTGACATGTTGAAAGAATATTTCTTGACCAAGGCTAACACTTTTGAAAAACCTGAATTTGTGTATCAAATGTTTAATGTTTATGGAGAGAATATATTGTCAGCTCTTAACACGGAATCATGGAAAAAACATTTTAGAGTTTGTAGCCCTGCATTTTCTTCCAAAAATTTAGAATACATGTGCAAGGTTGCAACACAATCATCAGAATTGCTCTTCCAACGATGGGATAAGGGAATTAAGGAGAACAAGCCATTTATTTTACCGCTTGGTAACTTTAGCGATGTCACTCTTGATATTTTGGGAAAGGCAGCCTTTGGTGTTGATTTTGGCGTTTTCTCAACAGATGCTGAGGGTACCAAGTTGAGAGAGGCGATGGAAAATGTTATTAATTATGGAGTGATTGTTAGAAGATTTGTTGGTGACAAATCAATTTTTTATCCACTGATAAACAAGATTTTGGGACTTGATAAGGCTATTAAATTTTGTGGAGATAAATTAGATGAAATTATTAAACAAAGAAAAGAGATTATTAAGAAAGATGGAATTGATAATGTCACTCAAGATATTCTGAGTTTGTTGGTTGAGGCCAACATGTTGGAAAAACTATTGACCGATGATGAGTTGAAAAGCAATGCTTTTA
This sequence comes from Naegleria fowleri, assembly GCF_008403515.1. NCBI lineage: Eukaryota > Heterolobosea > Eutetramitea > Acrasida > Naegleriidae > Naegleria > Naegleria fowleri. The sequence goes on along the minus strand of NW_025407938.1, from coordinate 164,745 downwards.
TCATGTCGTAAGTAGTGAAATCGCTTTTGGAACCATTACTCTCATTAACAACATTCTGAATGACCAAAGACTTGCTGGCCATGAGGTAAATATTTTTGACATTTATGGACGAATATTCATCAGCATTTTAACATTCACATGATTTTTTTCAATTCTCAATCAGACCACTTCAACTCTTTTAGGATGGACGCTTTATGAACTTTCCAAACGACCAGAAATTGCAAACAAGTTGTACCATGAAATAACTCAAGCCATTGGATCTCGTGATCCAACCTACGATGATTATGGAATTTTGTCACATGTCAATTCTGTCATTATGGAATCATTAAGACTTCATCCTCCTGTTCTCTCCGTTGTGAAATCTGTTGCCAAAAAGAACACCACGATCGGAAAATACAATATACCAAAAGGCACCATTGTTTTAGGTTGGATTGATGCAATTCACCACGACGAAGATGTTTTCAAGAATCCTGAAGAATTCATTCCAGAACGTTTTGATAATCCTGAGTTTAAAGAAAAAGTACAACACGACATGACTTGGATACCATTCTCCATGGGAAATAGGTATGTGACTCTTGTCCAATGTTTCATCAACAATTTGTATGATCTAATCGAACACCCTTAATATTTTTTTATCATTTTTCCAAATTAGAAAATGCATTGGCTATAGGTATGTTTTTTGTTTAATTACAAATTAATTACATCAATTTCTATCATGATTATTAAATAGGTTTGCCCTTCTCGAAGGATGTATGATTTTAACCAAGATGGTTCAAAAGTACAAATTCAAACTTTTAAATGACGAAACTGTGGATCCTGTAAAACCAAAACCTGGTGTGACCATCAGACCCTCTACAAACCTTAAAATTCAAGTCATAAAACGAGAGTAATGCATTGACTTGTTAAATCTTTCGAAAGATTTCCGTAAATCTTTATTGGAATCAATGACTTACGATTTCGAAGACGGACATTAAATTCTCATGTCGTGATCTCACTCAATCTCTTTTGTTCATCAAAAAAACTCAAGAACTTTCCAAGTTCTCGATCAACAAGTGTCGATCATCGACACGTTACACACCGACTCAGTGATCGATCAGTGATTGCTCGAATCCTATCGTTTCAAATCTTTTTAATAATACTTATTCGGAGTTTGGAATCCTTTCATTCTTGTTGATTAGATCGTAACATCAACTACTATTCATATTATTATTAATATAGTATTCTTCAACTTCTCAATATCATCACATCATCATCGTGAATACCATCACAAGTGCTCATCATCACTCATCATCACTCTGAATATTCATCAATGATCTCCATGACTTTATCCTTTCTTTGGAGTGTTGTAAATGATGATGTTTACACCACACTCTTCACAACTCTCGGAGTCATTCTCATTGGATATTTCATTTGGCTCGCTTTTGGTATCCATTCTGAATTAAAGAAACTTGGACACATTCCTGGCACCTGGCAGGTATGGTTTTCACCCATCAAAATTCCCTTTTTTGCTCCTTATTTATATTTAGGAAGTATGGGTTCAATTCCTGAATTGGCTAAAACTCTTGGAGATCCTGAAACTCAAACCTTACGAATTTCATTAGCTCAGAGATCCATTATTTGGGTTTCAGATCCAGAAATGTTAAAAGAACTTTTAATTACAAAAGCCAATCACTTTTCTAAACCAAAATTAATTTATGAAACATTCAATCCTTTTGACAAGGGAAATAATGTCTTGACAGCTCCTCACACTGAAGAATGGAAAAAACATTTCAAAATTTGTAGTCCTGGATTCTCTTCTAAAAATTTGGAATTCATGTGTCAAATTTCTGTCGAATCGACAGATTTAATGTTTAAGAAATGGGATGAACAATTGTCACAAGAAGGATCTTGTTTTGTGTTGAATGTGGGAGATTATTCAGATATTACTTTGGATGTATTAGGAAAAGCAGGTGAGTGGTTGTTGGTAGTGTTGGTAGTGGTGTGATGGACATGATCATTTCATGATTTTTCAATTATTATTTTAATTGAATTCAATGATGATCTGACTGATCGACAATGATTCCATTGAATTTCCTTATTGAATTTGACACATTGAAACCAATAATAATAACACATTCCATGAAACCAATAATTATATTTCAAAATGTAAACATTTTAGGCTTTGGAGTTGATTTTGGAATCTTTTCTTCCAATGAAAAAGGACGTCAACTCAGACAATCCATGGATATCATTATGAGAAGAGGAATGGTTTTGAAAAGATTTGTCAGAAATTATCCATTTCTTTATCAACTTTTATCCAAATGGTCTGGAGCCACACAAGCATTGGAAACATGTTCCAAAATTTTAGATCAAATCATTCATCAACGAAGAGAACAAGTACAACAGAAGAATCAAATGATGGAAAGTCAGAACACGATGGATGAATATGAGAGAAATGATATTTTGAGTTTACTTGTGGAGGCCAACACGAATGAGAATTTGTTGACTGATGATGAGCTTAAAAGCAATGCATTTATTTTGACGTATGTTGAATGATCTTTGTTGTTAACAAATGATAATTTTCAATGATTCTATTTATTATTCATAATGATTTCCATTCATGATTGATTTTAAACATTCATAATGATTTCCATTTATGGTTGATCTTCATATTTAACTATTACTTTCTTTTTTTTTTAAAAAAAATTATTACTTTAATTATTACTTTCATAGATTGGCTGGACATGAAACGACAAGCACTCTCTTACAATGGACCACCTTTGAACTCTCTCAAAGACCTGAAGTTCAGAAAAAACTCCAAAACGAAGTCACTCGAGTGTTAAATGGAAGAAATCCAACCTATCATGATTTTGATTCACTTGAATATGTCAATGCTGTCATTATGGAAGTATTACGTACTCATCCACCCGTCGTAGGAGTTGCTAAACAAGTCTCTAAAAAAGATACTACTCTTGGAAAGTATCAAATTCCAAAAGGATCTTTTATTAATGTATTTATTTTAAATGTTCACAAAAAGGAATCCATTTGGAAGAATGCAAATGAATTTGATCCAGAGAGATTTAAAGATGCTGAAACGAGAAATCGAGTTCAACATGATTTTACATGGATGCCATTCTCAATGGGAAATAGGTGAGTCATACATGTTTTTAGAATTTGGTTTTTTTTAAGAAATGTTGTTGTGTGAAATGTTGTGAAATGTTGATGTGTGAAATGTTGATCTAACGAATTGGAATGATCGAATGCAATCATCATGATGATCGAATGATTCTAACACACACTTGCAAATCATTTGACATTCAATTCTTTCAGAAAATGCATTGGTTATCGTTTCTCTTTATTAGAAGCATGTATGATTTTAACCAAACTTGTACAACGATATGAATTTGTGTTATTGAATGATGAAAAAGATCCAGTGGGATGTTCTGTTCGTGTGGTACAAAGACCAACTAATTTGAAAGTGGCAGTGTCAAAGAGAGAGAATTGAAATTTGTAAATTATATAATATGTATTTTATTGTACAGCTCAGCATTTCCAAGCATGTCACTTGTCAAAATGATTATTTTTGATTGATTACATTCATAAAGCGCATTATAATAATCATCAAAATCAACGTTACAGCACGGAACATGCCAAACACAAAAACTTCATCCGCAAAAAATACCACTACCTGCCAGCTGTCATGAAGTCATCCTTGATCATTTTCGCCCTGTTGGCCTTTGTCTGTGCCACCTTGATGATTCACACATCAACAGCTCAACAACAACAACCAACTCTTTCACAAAAACCAGACCAAGTTCAACAACTTGTGCGTTCCGTCAATTCCACTCTCGCACTTTCCACACCCACCAAGAAACAAAGCAAAGTTCGTTTCTTGAGACAAATTCTCAAAAATTTGAGAGAATTGGGTTTGTTGAAGAATGCTTCCGAACAAGCTCCATACAATGAAAAGGATGCTAAAATTACTTTGGAAAAGATTACGGTCATTGTGAATCATCTTTTACAATTGAAGAAAGATGGAAAGAATGATGATTTGAAGAATTACATTAATGATTTGAAAAAGTCAAAGAATTTCAGAGAAGCTGTACGATTGGTGAGAAGAATTTTGAGAAGATTTTTGAGAAGAAAGGTGAGAAAGTTGGCAAACAAGATTAGAACTTTGGCCAAACTAGTTCAACAACCATCATCCACTGCTGTCACATCTTCTCAAACTACTCCTGCAGTGAAAAATGACAAGAAACTAAAGAGACGATTCGATCGAAGATTTCCAATTGAAAAGTTCTTGAAGAGACTTGAAAAGAATTTAAAGAAAGTGAGATCAGTCCGTAATATCTCTGCCATTTGGAAGAACAGATTCCCAAAACGTTTCCCAAAGAGAAATACAAGAAGCTTTGCTCTTAGAAGATTCCCAAGAGCTGAAAGAAGACAACCAAAAAGACAAGACAAGAAGAGACATTTCCCAAGAAGAAGATTCTCTACCCTTCCAAGAGAAAAATTCGATTTCATTGCGAGACTTGCTAGAAGACTCCAAAGAAGACGTGCTCAACAAAGAAGACAAGCTCCAAGAAGATTTCCAAAAAGATTTCCAATAAGATTGCCAAGATTTACAAGAAGAGTAGTGAGAAGAATCCCTCAAAGAAGACAAGCTCCAAGAAGATTGCCAAGAAATAGAAGACCAGAAAAGCCATTGTTTTATGTTCATAGACAATTGCTTAAGGATGTTTTGACCTCTTATTTGAGAAGAAAGCAAAACAAAAAGCCAGCAAGAGCTTAAACTTGTTCTAGATTGCTGACTCAATAAAGCGGCTGTTGGTTCAATAATTGCGTTTTTGATCAAGTGTCTGATTTATGTGGAGATGATGAGTGGTACAAAATTTTAACACATCCACCTACGACGAATTTATTTCGTTTGTAAGTTCTTCCTTTTTGAGGGCAAGAGCTTTCATAAGAGATGAATATAAAAGTTTGATCTTCTTGTATCTTTTTGCCATGTACTGCATGACATGAAGATCTCTTGAAACTTTGGTCAATTGGTCTGGTTTGGTCATATCACAACCATTCAAATCAAGTTGGCATGCAATGGAAAAACATGGGAAATAAGCTGGAATGATGGCCCCTAGAGCTTCAGGATCCTCATGACTAACATTCATAAAGGCGTCAACTTCTGTGTAAAGTCTTGAAAGTACATTCTTGACTGCTGGATCTTGGTTGTTGATAGAAGAAAGAGTTACTACGGAGGATGTGTCAGACGATGAGTCATGTTTGGACAAATAATCCAAATACTCGAGCAAAATCATCGCATATGCAGTGTGTCTGTAACCCTTGCCTCCATGGATGAGAATAAATTGTTGTTCATCGTCCAAGTTGTAGGTCTTGCTGGAAAGAGCAGCCATTTCCAATGTAAATTCAACCATTTTGAGGTAATTTTCAAAGGTTGTCTCATCAATTTTCTTTTCTAGAAGATTTTTAAATTCTGGATGAGTCTCATGTGAACGGTTGGTTCCATAAATATAATACTTTTCGATCAACCTTCGCAATTCAACAGACCGAATTAATTTGCCAGCTTCATTAGTGATTTCAGCAGCAAGTTTAAATTTTTCTAAAAAGAAATCCCTGTCAATATCAGAGGATGGAATCCAGTATTGAATGAGCTTGTTCATTTCTTGTTCGTGTGAGCTTACTGAGCTAGATGTGTTCTTTCTACTTGTCTTCTTATTTTGAGAGGTAAAGTAATGTTCAACCAAGTCTAAATAAAACCTGCCGGTCTCATCATCTCCCTCACTTGAATGATAGATTGAAAGAATGCAATAAGTAAAGGCCACATGATAATTATCATATCTATCAAACACTTGTTTAAGCAACATTCTTGTCTTTTTATAGGTGATATTAGCTTCTGAGGTTAGGCCTTTTCTCTGGCACATGTGCAAATACATGCTATACAATAAACACAACTTTTCCAAAGGAATAGAGTCACTAGAGGTGAGAGTGAGATCAGAATCTGTTGGAGGGGACATGGAATTCAAGTCCTTGACAACATGCGCAGCATGGCATAACCTTCGTCGTGTTTAAATGTTTGTCATGTATATTACTACCAACTAAAATCGAGTACTTACGATGTGGAATGAGTATAGTCAAATACAACGGTACTTCGTAATAGGTTCTTGTTCATTCTTTCACAAAAATTTAAATGATTTTTGAGAAGGACAAAAAAGCTGTTGGCAGATTGGTTCTCTATGAGATCAATCTCTTTGGATAAATCCTTTCCGTCATTATCAAATTGATCGTCATCACAGAGCTTTACTCTCTTAAACTTGTTGCCACTTTTAGATTGTTTGAGGCCTTCTGTTCTGACATAGAGTGATTGAACTTCAGAACTGAGTGGCGAAGTCTTTCGCTTTCTGAAACTCTTAGTGCCGTCGTCATCAACAACTTCTTCTTCGATGGAGACTGAAGATGTTGATGTACTTGAAGTGTTGGGTACAATAATTTGATGACTGAGAGAATCAAAACTGGTCACCAACTCGTGCGAGAGAATGGAGGAGGAGTTTGGGCACGAATTTGGAAAAAGGAAAGAAGTGGTTAAATTGGAAAAGTCTGATCCCAAATGTGTGTGTCGTGATTTGGAAGCTTGAGACGGTATTGTGGTGTTACTGGAGAATGGAGCTGTTTTGAGGTTGTGACTGTTCGCATAATTGTTGTTGGAGGTGTTGTTGTTGTTTGGGGAGGAGGAGGAGGATGGTGAATATAACAAGGACAAACACTGCAACACGTTTTGGTAGGTTTGGTAATAGGAAGGAGAAGATGTGAAGGAAGGAGCATTTTGGGTGGTAGCAGATGTTGTTGAAGGGGTGGTGAGAGTGGTTTGGAAAAGAGGATTTAGGGTATTATTGGTCATTGAAGAAATAGGTCGCATCGATGATGAACTGTTAAGAAGAGCTTCGAGAGGAGTTTGGGCTGAATTCACACCGTTGAAAGAAGCCGACGACGAAGCGGATGGTGAAGGCAACTGTTGTGTCAATCCTGACGACCAATGATGACTTGGTGATGGAGACAAATGAGAGGGAAGAGCGGTAGTGGAGCTAGTTGATGAGCTAGAAGGTGTTGGCGGTCGAGTCGTCGGAAACGAAGAAGTCATGGTGTTGTTGTTGGTGTTGTGGTGGTTCGTGATGGTGCTCATCATCAACAACATGCTTGTGAGGAGATTGTCGCTTGGTTGAATCTTGTCGTGATTGTTGTGGTCATCCTTGTTGGTCATGGTCGTTGGGCAATGAGTGGCTTGAATTTTATGCATGGGTGAAGAAAAGGAACAAACTTCTACTACTACTCAGAAAAGGTTTTTTTTGTATGAGTAGTACAACTCGAATACCGGAGAGAGAAAATTTACCTATTCGGGTTGAGCTCGAGAATTCGATGTTTGCACTCTCGCTGGGACACGATTTACCTTTCAAAAAACAAGAATTGGTTCTTCTAGTTGTTACAACCAATCGGAAGAGTGTATTTTCTTCAAAGGCAGCAACAGCAACAACAACGAATGCGCTTGCGTTTGGTTGAATGATGTCGTCAATGATCTTTTTTTTCTGCTGTTCTTTCCTCCTCGCATGGATTCCTTTCCAACGTTCGCACTCAATTCTCTGTTTGGCTCTTTCGCGGTCGAGCCTTTGCTCCATAAAGAAACGAGACTGCGACTGAAATTCATGGCGCGATTCAATAAAAGAGAAAAAATGCGAACCCAACTGAATTTTCGTGGTTCAAAGCGACGGCGAGAACATCTCTCTTGCCTCCATTAAAGGCTTGTTGGGAGAGGGTGCTTTTAAAATTGGTGGCGATGGAGATGCGGAAGCGTTGCACCGACGTTGTTGATCCACATTATATGGAGAGAGAAAGGAATCAAAGTGTATTCGTTTGGAAAAGTGTTGCACCTTGACCTCCAATGCAGAACTTTGAATCGGCTACTGATTTACTTAAAAAAAGAAGCAAGTTGGAAAAATGTGGACATGCAGAAGGTGTAAAATACTTGAATATTTGACAAGGATGTTTTATCAATACGATTGTTCGTGTCTGTAAACTGTGGTACTTAATTGGATTGGATTTGTCATAATACGAGTGGTGTGGACGTTATTGCGAACAAAAATTCGGACATGCACGTTATGAGAATCCATTTATTGGTATTGCATTCATTGAGAGCAAGTTTAGTTTCCCAATTTCGTGTCTTTGTGAACGCCATCTTTTTAAGGATCTCAAAACCGTACAGAGGTCGAGGGCAGGTAAAACGCAAGAACATTTGTATCATTTAGAGCAGATGAATTTGAAATGCATCATTCTGGTCTTTGTCATTGGTGTCTTTTAAAGAGTTAGTATTAGTATAATGACATCAAAAAAAAATACCAAGTTCACTACCACCAAATTTTTAATAATACCCTCTCTTTAGTTAAACTCCGATCTCACAATGACTGAAGTACTTGAAACAATTATTATCGACAATGGATCTGGTTTCTGTAAGGCCGGTTTAACTGGTGATGATTTACCTCGTTGTGTTATTCCTTCTGTCGTTGGAAGGCCAAAGAAGAATTTGCCAGCAGGCATTGCCATTGCTGATGCTGGTACTGGAAACGAAAATCATCGTCGACGTGATGCCTATGTGGGTGATGAAGCTCTTTCACAGAGAGACATTCTTTTTTTAGAGTATCCTATTCAATATGGTGTTGTTACCAGTTGGGAGGATATGGAAAAGATCTGGCATCACACCTTCTACATTGAATTGAGAGTTGCTCCTGAGGAACATCCAATCTTGTTGACTGAAGCTCCTTTTAATCCAAAAGCAAATAGAGAGATGATGATTCGAATCATGTTTGAAACTCACTCAGTCCCAGCTGTGTATATTGCCATTCCAGCGGTCTTGTCCTTGTATGCATCCGGTCGCACCAATGGTATGGTCATTGATTGTGGTGATACTGTTGCTCATACGGTTCCAGTTTATGCAGGTCATGCTCTCACTCATGCAGTGTTGACATTTAATTGGGGTGGTAGAGATGTGACGGATTGCTTGATGAAAATTCTCTCAGAACGCAATGGTTACTTGTTTCCAACTCATGCAGATATAGCAATTGCAGTGAAAGACATTAAGGAAAAATTGTGTTATGTTGCTCTCGATTTCGATGAAGAGATGATGAAAGCAGCAAGTAGCATTGAAAAGGTCTATGAATTACCTGATGGAAATACGATCGTTCTGGGCAATGAAAGATTCATATGTACCGAAGCATTGTTCCAACCTGTCTATTTCGGATCTAAATCATCTGGACTTCATGAAAACACTTTCACCTCCATTCATAGATGTGATAGGGATATTAGACAAGAGTTGTATCGAAACGTCATCTTATCTGGTGGTTCAACAATGTTCGAGGGTATGACTGAGAGAATAACAAAGGAATTGGTTTCTATGGCTCCTTCTTCTATGAGGATTAATGCTATTGCACTACCAGAACGTCATTATGCTGCTTGGATTGGAGGTTCACTATTGGCTTCTTTGCCTACTTTCCAAGAAATGTGGGTAACTCGGGAAGAATATGAAGAAGTTGGTGCATGTATTGTGCACAGAAAGTTCTTTTAAATACTCTTTGGAAGTAACCCCCAGCATCTAAATTTTGGTCACTCTTTGTGTATAATAATTTTGATTTGGACATGTTTTACAGACTCTAATTGTAATAGCACTTTAAAATAACATCTGCTCAACTCTCTCTCAATCAAACGAGCGAATTGTTTTTCAAGTCACAACTAAGCAAGGATATTAATAACCATGAATATCAGCAGTATGAAAAACTGAGACATTAAGAACAAGTTGCTGTATTATTATTTATTGTTGGTACTTGGTGGAAATATTGGTTGAATAATTAACTTTATGTGAAGTGTCCTTAACACTCTAGAGTTTAGCTGATAGTTTGGCTTGTAACGCTGTCTAAGCCTTTTCAAATAATCCAAACATCTCACAGCAAGAAAAGGAGCCATCATGATCGAGGGGTAAGTTTTTTCGTAAAATCCAGCCCTCATTATCAATTGAGCTTATGAACTAATTTTTGATTTTTTTCAATGGGAAATGTTCATTTCTTTCATTATGCCAGTCATCACTCCCATTTCCAACATATTCATGGTGAACATTTACTCTGATAATGCAGTCTGAAAGTCGACCATCGGTAATTCTTTTTTCCAAATTTTCAACAAATATCCTTAAACATTCAGTATTTGAAAATTGCGACTCGACACAAAATAATACAGTTGAGGAAGCACAAAGCAAAACCACATTTCATCCAAGGAACGATTTTGTTAGTTCCCAATGTGATTCTTTTCCATGTACAAACTTCTTGAATTTCAAACGAGAGACCTAAACATCCCATAATATTACTTCCACACACAAACAAATTGCTCTTTTTGGAAATCAAATATGATGAATAAACATCTGCATAAATTTGAGAAATATTGTCTTTCACTTTCTTCCATTGGTTGGTACGAGTGACATTCTTTTTCGTACCGATCATTTTGTCCTCCCCGCCTTTAAAAGATGCATTCCAAAACATACATTCAACATGTTACTTACATCCATACACATCTCCACTTGTCGAAAGTATTAAGGTATGCTCATTTCCAGTGACTATTTGCTTGAGAAAAGAATTTTCGAATGGAAGAGTAATTTCCGTGAGTGCTTTGTTTTTCGAAAAGGAAAGACCTCCTCCTAACTACAAGTATCGCTAATGATCAATACACATTGGAATATTCGTGAAGAGTATGTACCTTACCTGTCCCTGTTCATTGTTGCCCATCCCAAATACTCTATTGTGGTTACTTATGAAAAAGCAATGGCTAGCACAGCAAGCAATAGACTTTATGAATTCCTTTTCTCTTAGGTTATTAGAAAATAAATGTGAAATATCCTCCCAAACTGCCTCCTTAGTGATACGATACAGGTCATTCCTATATCCAACTGCATAGGTAATACTTTTTGTCGATTTTATGTATCGAATAATACTATTCAAAATTAGCTCAAGATTGGATGTAAGTGGATCGATTTCTAAAGCATATAACTTTCCGCTATTAGTAAGAAAGTAAGTATATCTTAGAGTAATTTCCACATCTTCGACAAATTCTGATGTCTTTGTGAAAAAGTGATCAATGCAATAAAAATTACTGTAATATATCAATACATTCATATATAGATTCATCATGTCAAACATGACTCTACCTAAAATGACCAACGATGAACATACCTAAAATACTCAATTCCATCAATATGTACTTTTCTTGTCTCCTCATTCACTTTCCGCTTGTGACTCAAAAACACTCGATTATTTGAAGTAAGTATCACACATCCGATATGATTTGCACAAATTTTTTTAATTCTTTCGCAAGAATCACAATCAATCATATCAAACAGTTCAAAATTCATTCGAGTTGGTTGAAAGAATACTTTAGGAGATTTCATCTCAAGAGAACCTGTTCCAATAATTCGTTGTCCCGAAATTAAAAAAGCCTGGCGATGACTCTCATTCTTTTCCAAATCAAAATATTCGGAATCGCTTGATATTATATCACCATACAATCCACTCTTCCACAAATGAGCCTCTCTTGTGTGTTCTCTTGATTTCATGCTGCGTTCAATATCCGAGTACATTTTACAGATCTTCAAAGAGAGAGGCTCCAATACAAAAAAAGAGAATAAATTTTTTGATGTGGTGAACGAGTACAAGCTCTGGTTCGAACAAATTCAGATGGTCCACATTTTTCAACGTTATTGAAGATGCACTTCCATCATTGCTGATGGTCTTGTGGATCCTTCCTCAATGATAATTATGATAAACGATCCTCTCTTGTAACGAGGCCCCACCTCCACCTTTAGCGCCCTTGAAATTCTCTCTTTCATGAAAACCCCGCACCAAAGATTCACGCTGAGGAAGAAGAAGCCTCAGCTCTCGATTTTAATCGGGCATCTTCTCCGAAAAAAAATCATGCAAACCAAAGCCTTGTTCGTGTTGGCTGCTCTTCTCCTTGCTGTTGCTCTTGGATCAAACGCTCAAAGAACTCCAAACTTTGTGGTGGATCAATTGAGAGGAACTCTTAACCGTGCAGGAGGTGGTTCTTCTTTTGATTACTTTGTAAGTATAGTAGTATATTATGGAATGATGATAACAAATATTTGCTGAATCACGACATCTTTGCGCGAACACGACGTCGTGTTGTGTGTTGATGAATGTTCATGATGGAATTGCGAACTAGGTGTTTGCAATGACTTGGCCAGGAAATGCTTGCCGCGAGTTGAGTCCATGTTATATTCCATCATCCACCTCGGATTTCACGTATGTAGAGTTTAATTTTGCCTCGTTGACCCGAGCATAATGATCTAATTGTTCGTTGGCATGTGATGGCACGCACGGAATGTTTCTTTCATCGCACCATATTATGATGTTCGTATCACCACCATAATAGTATTCACGGTTTGTGGCCTAGCCGTTACACTGGTCCACAAGGCCCATTCTTCTGTGGAGGTTCCTTTGACTTCAGTCAAATCCAAGATTTGGTCCCTGATTTGAACAACTATTGGACTGGTAAGTCTAAAATGCAACAAATTTATTTGTATTAACTGTTTCTTTCAATTTGGCAATATGATCATACCTTGGACACACTCTAAAAATTACAATTTTTGCAAAATGCCAAACCATCAACAATCTAACAACATTTCACATGTTGATATCACTCAATCATACATTGCTAATATAAACAGATTTCAAGAATGAAGTTCCATCATTTTGGCAACACGAATATGAAAAGCACGGAACCTGTGCTGCTTCTCTCCCACGTATGGACAATGAGTACAAGTTCTTCAAGTCTGTCCTTGATTTAAGAAAGAGTATGTCAGTTCTTCCCAACTTGGCTTCTGGTGGTGTCACTCCATCTGACAGCAAGGTGTATCACATTCAACAACTCAAGAGTGCTATGAAATCTGCTGGTTATGGAACTCCTGCTCTTGCTTGCTATCACGGAGAACAATATATTACTGAAATGAGATTCTGTACTGATAAGAATTTGAACTTTATTGATTGCCCAATCCGTGATCAATGTCACGACACTGTCTTGTTGAACCCAATCAATCCTAACAACCTCAAGAGAAAATAGAATTTTAAAATTTGAATTGTCAACAACTGACAACAAATCATTCTATAAATTAATATTTAATTTATTGACATTATCTTACGATGAGCAAATCAGTGATGATCACCGAAACGGCATTCTAATTGCCGCTTTCACTCGACCGTCATTCCAAGAAACGTGCTGTCAAGTGTCAAATCCAACAAAAAAATGGTGTTTACGTTAGTGTACGGGTAGGTGATTCACAACAAACATCTGTGGACATCATCAACAATTTATCTTGCACAAACAACAGTCTCGGTGAGAATATGGCTCATCAATTGTCCAACGAAAATGATGAGAGAATATCCACTCCGAAAGAGGTTCTTCGTTTGAAAGATAAAAAAGTGACCAACGTTGGATGTGGTGATAAATTCACAGTATTATGCACAGGTAGGTGAGAAAGAGCATCTGGTTATATTCATTGTTTGAAATGATGATACTGCCACAATGGAATTTATGGCTTTCAACAACAAAACACATAAATTTGGTACTGTCCATGGTGTAACAAAACCATTGAAACATATATTCAATCATTGCCTTTTCATCATGATTACCACCAACACACAGATGATCATCTTCTTTATACCATCGGAGATAACGATTATGGTCAATTGGTGAGTGTTGTTTTTTATCTCGTGAATGAAAAAGGAGAGAGAGAATTCAATGTCAATCAATACTACTACTACTACTACTACTACGAACACTACAATTCTTATGATTACTACAATTTGGATGATCCCTTCCACGACTATTGTCCTTCCAACTGTTGTTGTTGTTGTGGTCAAATTAGAGTTTGGGACATTTTCGTGCGTGTACTTCTTGGACCAGTGTCAATTTAAGCATTCAAATTGAGTCACTCGTGTGTGGAGATTATCATTCCATGCTCTTATCGGATCGAGGAGAAGTCTATGCTTGTGGACGTTCCGACAAGTATCAAATTGGATTTTCATCGACCGATTCTGTTGCCGAATTTAGACGAGTTCCAATTAAGGAAAAAATCAAACTCATTTCGAGTGGTGCGAGTCATTCCATTTTCGTCACTGTTGACAATGAAATTATGGCATGTGGAGATAATACATATTCTCAAATTTCTTCTAAAAAGAAGGAAGTATTCAAGAAACCTGAAAAGATAAAAATTGATGAATTGAAAGGAAAGAAAATCAAATCGGTTGCATCAGGATGTAAGTTGAGAGAATATTGAATATTATTAATATTGAGTATATTATTATTAATATTTCCATGAATGGATTGAACACACGAATTTTTATAATATTGAATATTATTAATATTTCCATGAATTGTCACACATCTCTATACCTTGAATGGACAACCATGGTCATACGTGCATGATGAATATTTAACAATTTCCACAGATCAACATACCATCTATTTAACTGAGGAAGGAAACGTTTTTTGTTTAGGAAATAACACATTTGGACAGTTAAATATTTCACTTGTGAGCATTAATAAGGCAGGACAAGGACAAATAATTGAAAGTATTTCATGTGGAAGTTTTCACTCGGTGGTAGTGACTGATAAGGGAGAGGCTTGGGCTGCTGGAAAGGTAGGTTATTGAGGATGTGGCATGATAAAATCCTACGACTTATTAATGTCAAATATGATCATGAATCTATATTTGATATGAAAATGAATTTTCATGAATTCAATGAATATATTTTTCAAATTTCACACACATACAGAATCGAAATGGAGAATTAGGAATTGAAAATGATGGAAGCAATGTCAAGGATGCAACTAGAATTAATATTGGATCTGATGTCAAGATTGACACTGTCAAGTGTGGGTGAGTACTTGTGATCAGGATGTCATGGTTCAATATTGGGAATTACTAATCATTTTATAATTTGCTAACAATCATGATTGAATTTACTTTAGAAATCATCACACTGTGTTACGATCGACAGAACAAAGAATTTACTGTGCAGGTAAAAACAGTGGAGGTCAATTGGGATTAGGACATCTTGATAAGACATTCCGAGTGAATGAAACAAAATTCTCATATCCAGTTTCAAAGATTGGTGCTGGTGGATGTAAGTACTAGTACAAAATAACACCATATTTAAGAATGACTATTCATTCACACTTGAATGGAACAACATGTTTTCACAAAAAGACCATTCTGTGTTTACATGTGAGGTTGCTGATGACATGATCGAAAATAATTAAATCACACACTTTTGTTCTTCATCTTGTTTTTGATAGTTCAGGCTGGTAACAATCTTTCCATTGCCAATAATTTAATAAATGTAATTGCTTGCAAATCCATCTGCAGTGCAAATTACCATCTTTCTGCATAGGCAGGGTTGACAATAGCTTCTTGTAAATATTGCATTCTTGTTTGAATCATGGGAGAAACAGCAAGGACGTTGGGATCGGTAGACTGTTGTGTCTCTTCCAATAATTCCTTATATTCTTTAACAATATCCCTGTAGTGATCCTTGGAGCGAGATAAGAACTCTTTACACATGACTTTTTCAAACCTTAATCTAGGGTCATTGTCATAGGTTTTAATATATTCTTCAAGCTTTTCCATGCAAACATCAGCATAACCTAGTGAAATCATTGCATTTGCAGCAATAACAATGGCTGTGACGATTGATGAATTGTCTACAAGACCTTGGAACTTCTCAACGGGAGATAGCACGCCAAGAGTTTGTTCAAACATATCACACGCATAATATGCTTGAGCCTTTGACACCAAGTAATTGAAATCACATGGTAGTCTTGAAAATGATTCTACTTGTGCAAAGCATTCCAAAGCCTTGGATCCATATTGATGGCGAAATTCAGGAGACAGATCTGATTCAGCAGTAGCATGCAAAAGCATACCTTTCAAATAATGAATTGGATAGAATTTAAGATCATTCACTCGTGCGTTCTCTGGAAGCAAGGTTACCTCATTTTCTTCTAATCGTGTTTTTTCCAATTTTTGTAAATAATGTACTTTAGCTTTTTTCATTACTTCTAGAGCTTGATCACAAGTCTCCACTCCTTTCAAATAATTTTCTACGACCATATTTGCATCCAAAGGCTCCGTATTAAGCGCCCGATAACATGCGGCCTTCATATGTAAAATATATGGATTGTTTGGGTTAATTTGCAAGCACTCGTCCAATGCTGAAATTACTTTGGTTTTGTCTGGAATAAAGTCGATTTGTGACACCATTTCACAGGCTTTGATAAATGCTCCCAAATGAATGGGTAAGTTGGTTTCCAAATCCTCAAACCAATCAAATTCATCTTCAGTATAAGTTTTTCGCAAATAGGAGTAAGCATTACGTTGTGCATCATAGGTGA
Source organism: Naegleria fowleri (assembly GCF_008403515.1). NCBI lineage: Eukaryota > Heterolobosea > Eutetramitea > Acrasida > Naegleriidae > Naegleria > Naegleria fowleri. The sequence goes on along the minus strand of NW_025407938.1, from coordinate 148,257 downwards.
TTGTGGTCGAGTAGTCAATATCTTTTTCAGGCTTCTTGGCTGAAATATACAGCTGTTTCACTCTGTTGTACTCTCTAACAACTTCCTTTATGTAGTTCATGAGAGTTTCGGCATTGGTCATGGTTGGACAGTCTTTCAATCGAAGAAACAAAAAGTAAGCGCTACCAATGAGACTGTATCTATTGTAAGGATATAAATCACCTGCTGGATAAACATAAGCACTATAGGAAATTTGAGCTTCTTGGCTCTGGAATAATAGAAACGTGTCATCCATAACTCCTTCTGGATAAATAACTGTTTCTGCACGCAATTCTTCTGGTCTGATGTACTTTTTCAACGACTCCATATCAAACCATTCTTGTATTATTCCTTTTGCTGCCAATAGTTGAGCTTGTTTGCTAATGTTCAAAATACCCATTCCGACGGAGGATTCATAAAAAGATTTCGCTTTAGAAACAGGTGTATGAACATCAGGAATGATTTCCAAACAAAATCTAATTAAATTATAGATGGAATCTACTATTTCAGCTGGAAGTTTTTGTTCTGGTTTTTCATTCATCGCTGCTAACACTGGACCCAATTGTGTGGTAATGTTTTTGAGTAGCTCTTCTGCAGTTTTGAGTTTCCCCAAAAGTTCAATCTTTTCAGATTCCGAATGTTCTTTACTTTGAGTCTCTTTGACCTTCTTTAAATCGAAAAATTGTAAGCCATGATGAGTATGAAAATATCTTTTGATTCCGTTTTGATATTTTGCAAATTCATTCATCATCATTGTTGAATTTCTCATCATCATCTTTTGGTTGCATCCGAACACTGCATGATTCAAGCAACCATCTCCCATGAATGATGGTTTAGTATTGTTTTTAGAGATACCTCTCAAAATCGTGCTTCTGGAAAGTGAAACATTACGAGAGAAACTTTTGCAAGCAGATGATGAGAACATTTTTTTTTTGAAAATGTCAAAAACAACTGGCTATGCATTTATTTGATAGAATTTTCAATCGTTTCTCATAGCAGTTCTTGATAGAGTCCAAGGTTTGTTCATACCATACACTTCAAAATACCTGTCTGACGGGCTTGAATCTTTAGTGAGAACATCCCCGATCAAGCAATGCCTGTAAGACTTGTTCAGGATGTTTGAAAATTTTGTAAACTCCAAGCACCACCTTGTTTATGTTTGATAGCATGTCTTTGGAGTTTGCTTCGAAGAAAACAAGATTGTCTCATGACGCTCCAAGAACCAAATCTATTGCAATTCGTCTCTTGTAAGACCCTGACAATTTGTCAAAAAAAATTCCCTCCTCTATTTTCATATTCATGGATTCCAAAAGATTTCAGAAATCTCAAAAAGACATCCTATATTTTAATTTCCGATATTAACGATTTATTACAAAATGAAGAGGTCGTAACAAAGGAAGATTGGTTTGGCGTGATTGTTCGATTATATAATTTGACAAAAAAGGAACAATTTAACACTTGCTTCCCTGTTGGTTAAGAAACAACACTTGCGATTACTCTTCATACTTTGAAACATATGGTGAAAGAGATATTTCGGAATCTCCCCATTGGAATGGATCCTCTTACATTCTGTGGAATCATAGATGTCCATAGAATGAATGAATTGATCAACAAAATCCGAAATGAGACCCAATCATTGAAGGAGCATAATGAATTTCTGTCTGACTTGTTTGAATTCGAAGAACCATCACAGAAACGATCACAAGCTGAAGATCCTGCTGCGATCTCTCTTGAAAGAGATCCAAAGATGATGAAACAAACCGTTGTATCTTGCTCCAGTAGCAGCAGCGGATTGTCTTCTTCTTCATCGAATCCATCATCCAGTGTGAATCATGAGAAACCTCATTTGGAATTAGCAGAGAAGTCCTCCTCCTCCTCCGTTTTTCCAACATTGGATGTATCCACAGCACCATCAACCACAACACTAACAACAATTGTTGCTTCATCATCCACAAGCTCTGTGGTGGATCTCGGTAAAAAACCACCAAGACCAAGAAAAATCGTCAAAAGAACAACCAACCAATCATCACCCAAGGAAAGAACCTCTCGAAAAGAAGCAACATCAACGGAGAGTGAAGAAGATGTAACGAGTAACGATGAATCAAGCTCAGAAAACATTGAAGAAGAAGATTATGAAAATCTCACAAGAAGACCAACAAGAAACACAACAAAGAACGCACTTGGATTGTTCAAACAAATTGCTCAAGATGAACAAGAAGAACACCAGGAAGAGACTTGTTATTGATAAGAGTTAGTATCAATATTCCTTTTATGCCTTATTCTTGAATCAATGACCATGAAAATTCAAAAGAATTCACCAAACAGTATACTCAGATTGTGTTCCAACTCCGAACAAGTGAATTTGCGTTGGGGAAGATACTTGTTGTGGAGAAGAATTATAGCACTTGTTTCGCATTCTTGAGAATTATGAATTAAAGAATAAAGTGAATATAGATGAATAGAATGGTAACCAATAACATTGACCACCGGTATTTTGCTGACGATATATTACCAAGAAAAAAGTTTGAAGTAAGCTCCGTGCAAAAGTTTTAACACTTTTTTGCTCCTTTTCCACCTATGGAAATGGACAAGTGACTTTCAAACAAAAAAAATTGCAAACTTTGTTTTTACCTGATTGCGTAAGGCTTCACGATGAACCAACAGCGTCTCGGACTTATTCTCTATGGTCTCTTCCGAGAGATTTCCAATAAATTGGAAAAACCGGATTTGTGTGAATGGATTTCTCGATTTTAAGAAATCACTTATCGTCTGAATTTCAAAACTTATTTACCTTCGCAATATGACTCCCAAAATTGGGATTTACATTATTTTCAATCCAGAATTCAAGATTATTTCGAGATTGATAATGACCACCATGCAATTCCATCGAAGGAACAAATTATTTCCACATTCCGAGTGAAGAAATTCGCAAAGACATGATCCATGACATACGACAGCTGTTTGAACCATTGGCTGGACTTGATATGTATGCTTTATTTGTAGAGAAAACAGTCAAGCAAAGAATAAGTGATCGAATACAGCAGCACAAGGCCAATAAACGATCATTAGAACAACAAGGAATGGATGATACAATTAGACAAGAACACACAACTGAAAGAACAGAAACAAACTTGGAACAACCGAATGCAATGGCTTCTTCTTCTCCCTTTAGTGAAAGAAGATACTTGTTGTGGAGAAGAGGACAACGATGAATCATCAGACGACGACCGTACCGATGAAGAAGATGGGGACAATGCCGACACCTTATGGAACTTGCTCCCTAAAAGAGAACCAAAGCAGTCAGTTGCTCCGCACAAAACACAAAGACTCCTCCCAGACCTGACAGAAAAGCTAAAGCAATGGCTGATTCCATCAATCATAGTATCATTCAGCAAGAGCAAATAGATTATGAACAACAAGAGCTTGATGATGCAATTTCCCGAAAAGAACCCATGATTCGCTATGGAGATATTAAGAAGTTATTGGAAGACTGTGCCAATACCCATCTGGTTCCATTTGCAGAGTTTAATTTCTCGAATCAAAAGGCTGCCCTGGTGAATTATAAAGCCCTTACCTCAAAAAAGACACACAAACAAACTCAGGGATACTTTAAAAATTATTACAATCCGTTTCCAAAACTGTTTTATACGCTTCCAAAGACATCAATCACTGGAGCTGCTATATTCATTAAAAAGATACTCTGTGAGGAGAGTGGACACGAGGAGTTGAGAGAGAAGCTTAAAAAACTTCCAGCAGAATACCCAGCAAATTTCCAACAACTCTCTGACAAATATAGAGAATACTTGCAAAGTCAGCACTAGTGTTGAGGTGATTAAATTGAGGTGGGCTTTTAGATATTTTTCTCTTTTTCAGGAAAGCTAGAGCTTTAGAACTGAAAAACCAACTTGAGGAGATCAGTATATCATGAGATGCTAGCGGTCGGAAATTGTAAATTTCTTAGGCGGCAAAAAATGAGGCAACAAGCCATTAACGATTTTTATGAAATTGGAGACTGCACGAGTTCTGCAGCAGATGGCAGTACCGATATCAACCACAACGAACATACGAACGTGGAAGCTGGAGGCTCTGCAATGGTCATGATAGATGATACCTATGAGGATAATGATCAAGACAATGAAATTTCTAGAATGGAGAAAGTGAGCCAGAGGATTATGTTTGAGGATCAGCCCGAAGATGTGGATGAACACTATTTTGCTCATGTTTTGGATAAATACAATCCTCATTTGAAGAACTCTGATAATATTGTGAATGAACCACAAATCGGTGAGAATGGAGTGCAAACAAGAAATGATGAGGGCTCATATGAATCCCGAGTTGAAAAAGATGAATATGGAGTTCCTCACGTATCAATCAGCCTCCAAAAAACTCCTTCTCCATCTCAATACAAAAAACGGATTGTATTCGGAGCAACAGCTGAGGGAGGGCAGATCAACTCAACAAAAAATCCTTATTATTCAGGAGGAAAGAAAACTCCTCAGAGTGCCTTGAAACAGCAATCATCAGAAGAAAACATCAAATTCAGGTCTATATTAAAGGGTCAGGAAGGTGGTTTGACTCCAGAGGAGGAGGGCCAACGAAATCCGTCTTCCATTCCTCAACCCTCTAATGTTCCATTATCTAAAAAATCACCCTCTCCTCGAGTTAAATTTGAAGGAGCCTCTGTAAATTTAGTGGAACCATCCATGCAGGACCACACAATTACGTTAGAGGAATTTCAAAAGCGATATATAGAACGAGCATCCTCTCCTCCACCATTCTCAGTTATTGCCGAAGAAAAGCTTGCCAAAATGCAAGACGTTGAGAAACTAATATCCAGCATTGTGGAGAACTCCCTGGCAAAAAAATGTTGAAGAGTTAAAAGCCCACTTCGAATATTTAAACAATGGTGTTTATCAGATGCTGGAAACACAATTCAATACCATGCTAAATTTAAGAACCAATGCATCGATTAGTTTTGAGGATTCTCCAGAATACAAAGATATGGCTGAAAAGCTTGATTTTCTTAATGCTGAAAATGAACATTTAAAATTGTTACTTGAGGAAAGAGATTTAGAAATTCAGTCCCTAAGAGAGCAAGCAGAGTTGATGCGAGAAAGATATATCATGGATATTGATAAGCTGACATCTGAAGTTGCGAATTCCAGAATTGCTCCAAAACCTCTTGAGGAAGAAAAGATGGAAGAGCATGTTGACGAGAATCCAAGAACCAGCTCACCACCTCGCTCTAGATCACCACCACCTCAACCCGTTCAACAATCATATCCAAAGCAAGAGGCAAGAAGAAGTTTAGACTTTAATGCTGCTGTCAGAAATGCGTTACACAACATGTCCAAGGAACAAGCTAATCCTCTGTCAAAGTCGTTTGACGCCAAACAGTTCAAGATTAATTCTGAAAAACCAAAAGCAGTTGCTTCCAATGAGGAACAAGAACAGGAAGAGAATCAACAAGAAGATAAAACCAGAAAGGCCAACAAAACGTTGGACAGTATAACAGAAAGAATGCTGAGGTCTTTGAAAGGCCCAATTCGAGCTGAAGATAATTCTAAGCAAATCGATAAAATGGTGAATGACATTAAGGAGCAATTCAAAGAAAAGGGTGTGATACTTCCTTTGAAACGAGTCAAAGATTGCGTGTATGCTTTTGGAGAAGGCAAAGCTGAAAGAAAAGTACATCTTAACATTGTCAATGGAGTGTTGAAGGTTAAAATAGGAGGTGGTTATGATGATTTTTTGAAATTTCTTTCACAATCCGTTCGTTTATTGCAAGCAAAGAAGAAATAAGGCATGTCGCTTACTTCTCATATATAATAATAAACATTGAATGTACCAATTTACATGGTATTCCAAAAACCGAACCAATTGATCTTCATCAAAACCACAATAAATGCAATATCAAGTAAGATGTAAAGCATGTACAAGATGGAAAACACCCATCCACTCACAGTGCTAATCTTAATTCTCACAATTATCAGAATGATCGAGCAAATGGCACACAACACAGTGAGACAAATAGTAACGAGAGGCACCACTAATAAGGCATACCATTGTTGCCAAATGCCAAAAATCAAAATAATATTCAGCCCTTTCAGAGCAGCAAACAAAAACATGCTCACAAGGTTGAATGAAAATACCGACAGAATGATACTCCACTTTTTTCCTGTTGCCATCTTGGTGTTGAGTGAGGAACTCTTTTTTTTCTTCTTCTTCTTTTCCTTGTCTTCACTCACTCGGAAGGAATATCTACGAAGAGAATTTTCAACACCATTGTCATCGAGCTCTCGATCTGATTCGTCACTCTCTGAATGATAATCACCTCCAGACAACATGAGATGAGACAAATCCACATTCGCCAAATTCGAATAACCATTCTTGACTCGATCTCTCACCTCAAAAACAAGGAAAAACAATTGAACGAAAGGTAAAACAAATCCAGCAACGAATGGACCTCCAAAACATAAATAAATTAAAAAAGTGCTAATTCCATCTTCAAATCTTTCATAACATTGAGTATCATAGGGACCAATCAAATACATGAATCGATTTGAATCTAATTTAAATGTCCATGTCACATTCGAAACATAATTATCAAATTGCACCAAATGAGCATCAGAAGGTACTTTGTGACCCATTCGAAAAGTATCAAAATCAAAATCTTGCACGAATATAAATTCCTCACTGAATACCCTCGCTTGACTATTTGGATTATTGGCATCGTAGTTGTAAAATTTTCCAGTGAGAATTTGAGAATCTTCTCCATCATTACTACTCGCAATACAAATCATTTCCTTCATACTAAAATATTTTCTAAAGGTACTGTGTGAATATTCAGTATTGATATAACAACCAGTATACTTGTTCTTATTTTCCATGAAATAACTCTTCTTGTAGAGTGGTTCTAAATTCGAAAGTGGTGTGGTGTAAGTGCATGATCGATTGTCACTACTCAAAGTCATGTTTAAAAATTGAGAACATTTCACATTTGGAAGCATGTGATAGGCAAAATCTTGCACAAGTTGAGTGACTTGATTTAAGGAAACTGAGAGACCAGTCAAGGATAATACGAAATTGGATTTTGGGAACAGGATGATTGCAGTCATGTAATTTCCTTGTTTTGACATTTGATAGTAATAAGGTTGATCATTGTGACGCATGAAATTCATCAAGTTATATTCTACCCATTCCTTCTCTGAGTATTGAGACATGATGAGAGATCCAATAGTATTTAAATCTTCAGCAGATGTGAATACTGAGCTCGTGACTGGGAAAATTGTAAAGTATGGAAAAACAATATCCTCCACAAGAAAATCATTTTCCTTTGTTGCTTTGACAAATTTGGAATTGTCTTTCATGTCAGAGGAGAATAATGGAAATGTTGACTTGAACATGTTTGAAAATTGAGTTTTGAAAATTTCATCCATTCTAATATTTGAATTCATTTTAGACAATAAATATCCTAACAATGCATGGGCATCAATGTCAATTCTACTTTCTAAACGATTCGTTTGTCTCACTCTAGGAGCCAATTTTCTTAAAATGTTATTTTCGATGACATCTAATAATGGAGTACTGGATGATTGTGGATTACTTGTTTGATATAAATCTTCTGGGGTTCTGTAATCAAATCCTGATTTTCCTTGAATGATACTTTCAATGGTGACATGACTGTTAGAGTCAACAATTGGAAACATTCGAGACCAACTGACATAATCACCTAAAATGGAATCTGACAGTTGAACTTTGGATTGCAAAGACTTCAACAATTCGTTCACAGAAGTCCCTCTTTTTTCTTTTGGAATTAATTTGAGTGAAATTAATTTTGTAAATAATTGACTCATGGTTGGGCCTGCCATGTAAATGGAATCAACACCAATTTGGGAATTTAATCGAAAATTTTCATGGACGTAACTTTTCGAAAATAATATTGTTCTGTTGTTTGATGATGGATCTATTTGAGATAATTGTATGGCGATGTTGGCAATTCCCATTTTGGAGATTCCCGAATAGAAATTGTCAAAATATGAATGGTAGTCATTTTGACCACTGACAGCGCATATAGAAATGATCAGTAGAACAAAGAGAGTGATTGTAAAATTGTGGTTGTTCATGGAAGTGGTACGAAAAATCCGTTGTGATGTAATTGAGAAGTGTCCGGACCCAACCACCATGTGAAGATGATTTTTTTAATTGGAACTGACAACTGTCAATTTCCAAATTCGAACGTTTAAAAAAATATTTAACACTCAGTCTTGAATCCAATTATTCTCCGATGAGCCACTTATTTCCTCTTAATCTTTACATTTACATCCCAAGTACTCTCTCATTTGGCATTTTGATTTTATTATTGAATTTTTTATTTCGGAAATTACAAGAGAAATACAAAGGAAAATTTAATTCCTATTTATTTAGAACTCATTCTAGTGATTTAGATTGCAGAGAATTAGCTTTTTCAACCACAAATTATATTCATGCAGTGATTAGTGGCTTATGGGGATTGTATCTATTTTATTATAAATTTCTAAATTCGGAAGGAGTTAACAAAACGAATCATTCACTCATGTCTATTGTGAAAGAACCAAATCATTTCTTTTTTTCATATAACGACTCTATTTCTAATTTAATGTCATTCACATTGGGGTATTTGACAGTAGATTTATTTTGCTATTTATTTCTTGTTGTGTTAGGAGAAAGCAATCTCATGAATGCCATCTTTCATTTTGTTATTGTCATTGCATTTAGTTTATATTTTGTGAATGGAACAGGAGCAATTCCTGCACTATTTGGCGAGATTTCAGAAATTGCTTCCATTTGGATCGGTCAGGAAGAATTGATGGAAAATTTACTGCATGACTATTCCAAAAAATTATATTTTGTCATTCACTCGTTGGTGAACACTTTGAGTTTTTTAATCACTCGAACATTAATGAGTGTGTATTTAGGTTTTCAATTGTTTTCAAACATGTCAGATCTTGTGGAATTGAGAAATGTACAATCTACAACCACTTGTGTGATTGTGTATTGTCAATGCGTTCTATTAGTGTTGGTGATTGTCATGAATTTTTATTTCACTGTCGATTGTTTGAGGTATTCCTTAAATCCAATCAAGAAATATTTGAATAAGGAAAAAGAGAGTTAATCTCAGGATGTCCTGATGTGATTATATAATCTCTCGGTAAGTCACAAGCTGAAGGCATGGATGGATGTAACTTTGGAGAGTAAAATAATTCCTGTGATGAACGTTCTCGTCTTTTCCCGTTGCCAAAACTTTAAAAAGAAGATAGCAAAGCTAGGTTTCGATCCTAGGACCTGTGGGTTATGAGCCCACCGCGCTCCCCCTGCGCCACTTTGCTTGTCATCAATTGATTTTTACATCTCAGGATTTCACATTGATCGACCTTCTATTTTAGGAACAATGTCAGCAAAACCAATTGCGTTTGATGAACATCTCAATTTCTATCTTACACATTTATTACACAGTGGTGAGTTTGTGAATCCAACATGAATAGATCCCAATCAATGGTCATGATTCAATTATTCGTCATTGTCACCAAAATACATGGCCCAAGTAGGATCCAACCAATAACATGCTTCACACTTCATTGGAATCAGTCCATAAAAGATTGGGAAGAATAAGGCAAAGTAAATCACCAATAAAACAGCAGCAAACGCTCTCGCCACAATAATTGTGAATTTGGCCCATCTCTTTTCCAAATCTGGCTTTTGTTTTCTTGCACACAACATGACTCCAGAAAGAAATCCACAAATAAATCCACCAATATGAGCAAATTGGTCAACAGTTGGTAATAAACCAATAATGAAGAAAACTAACAATTGCATAATGACACTCAATAATAATTTGAAAGGATTAAAAACAACATCCCAATTCAATATCAATTCTGCCAAAGATGCCGAAATAATTCCAACAATGCATGAAGTGGAACCAGTGCTTATTTGATCAAAACTGAAAACACTACTCAACAATCCTCCTCCAATACCAGAGAGCATGTAAATGACTGCCATTCTTGGAAATTTCCAAACTCCTTCTGTTTTTCTGACAGTTGTCAATAACCACATGAGATTAAATAATAAAATTAAAACACTTTGGTGAATGAACATGAATACAAAAAATCTCCAAAATTCACTTCCATTTGCTCGTATGAGAGAATTATCTTTCGCTCCAAATTGTATCACAATTTCTTGTTTTGGTCCAATCATTGGATTGTTCTTTCATCGTCCAATTTTAATAATTCAAAAGACCATTCATCATTTGGATCATATTCCAATAAGATTGTCACGCGAAAGGATCATGTGCATGAGTAAATCATTTTCAATATATTTGCAACAATCATGTCATCATAAAAACATGTTATAACAAGAATAATATTATTACCACACACAAAAAACTCTTCTCATACATACCAATGGATCGTCAATTCCCTTTCCTACAATGCACATGGCAACAAACACTGTTACTTCTGCCACACATGTCAGAGCAGTCCAATATGGAAATGAAATTATTCGATCAGTCATTCGATTCTTCTTTTTCTTTTGATTTTCTCCATCAATTTGTGTTTGGTCCGCTGTATATTTGGATTTTCCTTCTCCGAGGTCCATCGGATCCTCTAAATTAGGATCTTTGGTGGTGTCATATTCGACTGAGTAGTTTTGAACGGGTTTTCGTTGTTGGATGGAAGGTTGAGATTTTAATTCGAAGGATGTAAAGCTTGTATTGTCGAGCTCATCGATGTATCGCTCAGTGAAGGCATCTTTGTAGAAATTATTGTGAGATTGATTCGTTGTGCCGTTAGGCTGTTCCGCCATTTTTTTTGTTCTTGAAGGTTTTTGACAGCTGACAAAAGGAAGTGATGGCATGAATATAACCATTCATCTTCCAATTCAAGAACTACATGTTCAAATCAAAGAAATCATGAGAGAATGGACACAGAGTTTTATACTCTCTCAGGTTCCACCTGATTCGATGGTCGTTTACAAGTGAAAATCATATTCACATATTTTGTGATTTTCTTTCCATATGTCATTTCAAAACAAGTGTCATTAAATGTAATATAGGAGGACAATGCCATGACAGCAGTCAATCCAGAATCCATGAATTGATTTCTTGCCAATCCAAAGAACACACTCAACACATCATAACCAAAAATGTAAGTCACTAACATTCCAAGTGAAACCAGCCATCCAAGAAAGAAGATTCCTGTCACAGCTAAAATGAATTTCGTGAATCGATATTCCATAAAGTTTTTCTTTTCTTGTGCTGTAGCTCTCAATGCGAAGAGTATTTTCACACCATAAAAGGTAAATCCAACCACAAATGTCAACAAATAAATAAGGACAGCAAAACTGAGTAAAATCCAAGCAGTGGCATAATTTTTCACAGCTAGGAAAATGATCACAGAAATCACTCCAACTACAATGACACATGAATAAAAGATGGAAAGAATGATAATATTAAGCTTGGAGAGACCTCTTCTGTTTGGTTCTGTTTTTCTGTTGGCCAAATCAATGACATGACTCCAACAAATTACTAAACTTGAATATCCACAAATCATGAAAATAGCTGCCAGTCCTCTAAATATTCCTGGAAAGTAGACTTGGTAAAGTGGCATAAATGTAGTAAAGTTAAAGGCAAATCTTAATAGATTTTCTAAGAATCCAGTGACACAACCAATGGTTAACAAGAGTGGAGGTTGTGTGACAATGTCAAAATAGTGTCTCACGAAATAGAGAAACTTTTTGAATTTGGAGGTTTCTAAACCAATTTCACTTCTCTTCTTGAAGGATATAACTCTCTCCACACAGCGAGGAATGACAATAAAGAAGGCCAAAAACACTGTCACCAATGCATAGAGAACGGCAAAGATCACTGTTGAAATTCTATATGCAAACATGATTTGCCAATTTTGGTAAAAGTCATTGCATTGAAATCCAAATGATTTTCCATTCTCAGATTCATAATTACACCAACAACTGATTGGAACATTCAAAGGTGCTGATGGCAATTCATTTGAATCCATCTTGTCAAACAAGTCATGAAAATAAAAATTGAAAAGAGTTGAAAGTGAAACAGATTTCAATGCTGCATTTGCATCTCCAAAAGTTCCTGTTTGATTAAATAGGTTATTGTTCTTTGAGTAATCTAAAAAAGACCTCTTAAAGTAATCAGTCATGAGAATATTGTAATTAAAAAGTCCCAAATGTTTCGATGGTTCATTCTCTCTCCTATTATTATAGTTACAATGATAATCTGCCAAATAATTAAATTTCGAAAGAAACGTTGGAGATTGAGTGATCGAGTTCACACTCGTCGAAAAGGAAGGACAAGAGTGATTGCTTAATACCTGTCTAAATTGTTCTGCACTTGAATGATTACAATGCAAACAGTAATTAAATAAAACTCCTAGTGACACGAGTTGTGTTTGATTGGTCAAGTCCCATCGCCTTTCAATGGAACATAAAACATTTTCACAGAGAGACGAGTCGTTGTTGTTGAGATACAACGATCCAATCTTGTAAATTTCAGGAGGAACCTTCTGTGGTTGATCAATGGCACAGAAATCCCAATAATCCGTATCAAACGTGTACATGAATGGATAATAGTATTGATTGATGGGAGCAAGTGTCAGACATTCTTGTATGGGATTGAGGAATTGATCCATCACCATTACCTTTACCTCCGCCACTGCTTGGGTTTGATTGAAAGCAACATCTCGTGGATTCATGATCGTTGAAAGAGTGTCTGTTGTGGTGATCGATGATGTAGCAATCGAAGTCATGGCTGTGACGTGTGGCGGTAGCATGAAAAGTAAGAAAGCAAGTGTTGTGGTGGTGAAAAGAAAAAGCATGTTTCGTGAGAGTGATGGCACTTGTTGAGAATGCTGTGGTTGTTGTGGTTGTTGTGATTGACATCTTGTTGGGAACAGATGAAATTTCTTCATCATTATTGTGGCGTTTTTTTGTGTGTGAAACTATTTGATTTGCCTCAATGACTGATCCCACAAGGATTCATCGTTTGCTTCTGAAATAATAACCGAGACAAGCCAGATTGTAATGATGCTTGATGGATTTTTCACCTTTGACTGAGTGTTCAAAGAAAGGGATTGTCAAAAAAGGAAGAGATATCTCTGCTTCTTCTTTTTATCCGCTTCATCGCCATAAAAAAAGCATTACGATGAATTCTCAACGTGTACACATTTCAACATCCTACTACTAGAGAGAGAGATAGAAAGAACAGGTTTCAGAGCGAGAAGTAACGACGAGGCGAGGCGACCCAAATTCATATAAATGATAATTCATGGTTGGTCATTCACACCAATTGGTGTTTATCCTCGATCGAATTGGAATGGGAGGATTCTTTCTTCAGACATGAATTTTCATCGACGACCACAGCAACAACAACAGCACTTTGGTTGAAATTGGTGGGTGATTCCTTCTGTGGTGCCTGTGATGATGATGATTCGTGTCTGTCTCGTTTCAAATGATTTTGAACGATTCGACTTCCACAACTGAGCACATGATTCAACACGAGTGTGGCTTTCTTTCCATAGGTCATTTCAAAACAAGTATCACTAAAAGTAATGTATGAAGAAACAATCAGAACTGCATTCAATCCAGCATCCATGAATTGATTTCGAGATATACCCAAAAATAAGCTTAAAGCGTCATAGCCAAAGACATAGGTCACTAACATTCCAAGTGAAATGAACCATCCAATAAAGAAGATTCCTGTCACAAAGAGAATGAATTTCGTGAATCGATATTCCATAAAGTTTTTCTTTTCTTGTGCTGTAGCTCTCAATGCGAAGAAAATCTTCACACCATAAAAGGTAAACCCAACCACAAATGTCAACAAATAAATAAGGACAGAAAAGGTCAATACAATCCATGCCACTGCATAATTTCTCACAGATAGAAAAACAACAACGGTGATAAAGGCAACGACGATCACAGCACAATAAAAGATGGAGAGAATGGTCATGTTAAATTTTGAAAGTCCTTTTCCCCTTTTCTCTATGGTTCGCTTTGACAAATCAATGACATGACTCCACGATACCACTAAGCTTGAATATCCACATATAATCAGAATAGCTGCTAAACCTCTGAAAAATCCAGGAAAATATGCCGATTTGAGCATGGGCAAAAACGCATTGTAATTAAAGAGACATCTCAAGAAATTTTCCACAAATCCAGAGAAGGCAGCAGCTGCAAAGAATGGAGGAGGTTGTGTGGCAATATCAAAGTAGTGTCTTACAAAGAGAAGCATTTTCTTAAAGGTTGAACTTTCCAATGAGACATCTGCTCGTTTTTTGAAGGAGACAATTCTTTCAAATGTTTTTGGAATGGTGATGAATAGAACTAACATCAATGTGACCACTGCATAGAGAACGGCAAAGATCACTGTTGAAATTCTATATGCAAACATGATTTGCCAATTTTGGTAAAAGTCATTGCATTGAAATCCAAATGATTTTCCATTCTCAGATTCATAATTACACCAACAACTGATTGGAACATTCAAAGGTGCTGATGGCAATTCATTTGAATCCATCTTGTCAAACAAGTCATGAAAATAAAAATTGAAAAGAGTTGAAAGTGAAACAGATTTCAATGCTGCATTTGCATCTCCAAAAGTTCCTGTTTGATTAAATAGGTTATTGTTCTTTGAGTAATCTAAAAAAGTTTTTCGAAAATATTGAGAAGTTAAAATATTGTAATCAAATAATCCTAAATGTCTCATTCTCTGCGGATTGCTGCTGGTGGTTGAATCTGCTGTTTCGTGATTGCAATGATATTGCGAAATGGCAGTAAATTTGCTCACAAAGTCCTCATCTTGTGATGAATTAATCAAAGAGGCACTGGTTGTAAAGGTTGGACACGAGTGATTTCTCAACACTTGTCGAAACCATTCAGAATTCGAGTTATTACAATGCAAGCAATGATTAAATAAAACTCCCAATAAAGTTAATTGAGTTTGATTGGTCAAGTCCCATCTCGTATCGGTCGAACACAGAATATTCACACAAGAAGAAGAAGACGAGGAATTGTCACTCTCTTCAACAGTTATGAATCCACTTTTGTAAATTTCAGAAGGTACTGCTTGTGGATCATTCATCTTGCAAAAATCATAATATTTGGTATCATAGGTGTACAGAAATGGATAATAGAATTGGTTCACTGGAGCCAAATTCAAACATTCTTGTGCTGGATAAATGAAATGGTCCATCACGACAGGAAAAGAAGAGGATGTCGTCGTTTCGTTTCTGAAAGATGATGATTCAGAACTTTCAGCCTGGATGAATAATGCTGAGTGATCAATGACAGCCATGATGCAAAACAAGGTGATCATACAATAGAGAAGAATACAGGAGAGAGTTGAAAGGCAATGGAGTGGCATGTTGTGTGATTTTGTTTTTTGATGTGAAATATAAATCATCTTGTCAATTTTGAAACCTCATGCAACTTCATGCTCGAGTTTTCAGTGAACCCCAAATGGAGTAAAGAATTACAATTAAGAGTTCATCTCATGAGATTAGATTCATTTCCTTCCGAATTCGAAGAGTTATTCGCCCACACAATCGCAACCTCGTTTTAAATTGATAATAAATGTTCTTCTACTCATCTCGTGGTACAATATTCTCTTGAGAATTTGATGTTTCATTTCGTTGATTCTGATGGAAAGAGTATGATGGTGATGTCCTTTTGGTCTTCTCTACACTGTCGCAAAAAACATCTGGATCATTTTCTGCAAGTCAAATGTCAAAATTTTTCACATCACCTAAAAATGCCTGTACTGGTCTCCAGCCAGAACCTGTCATCATCATCCTCTCCTGCATCAAGCACCACCACTACCACCAATAATAACAACATCACAACACAATCAACAACCACTGTTGAATCCAATCTCAAAACCATCAAAATTCCCATCGAACTCCAAAAATCACTTCTTCCCTCCAGTCTCCTATCCGAACATGAAAATTCAACATCCTCGTCGAGTGCACTCCTACAGGAACAAGTCGTTCAACAATTGATGGACTATCGTGAGGAATCATTAGCCAAGGCCTATATGATGTTGAATGTTCCATTACCACCCAATTTGCCCACCCTGAAAGATTCATTTACCGCCAATGCTCAACTGACTTTACAACCGACCAATAACCATAATTCGAATCAGATGCCTTCTTCTTCTCTCCAACAACAACAACAACAAACACTCTCACAATTCTATCATGAAAATCCCAAAGTTGAGAAATTGAAACCAGCCACACAAGATAAATTCCATCAAAGTGAATTGAAAAAGGTAACCAAACAAATACAGAGTCAGGTCGAGAAGGCGATCGTCCATCATGCTTCATCGGTGGGAGCATCCGAGAGTTCAGCCTTGTTGGATCGGGAACAATGGATGGCACGAGCTCTCAAGAGAAATCCGAATGTATTGGCTCTCATGGAGAGAATGCGTCCATTGAGTAAACAACCAAGTCATAGTGCTGCATTGATGCAACACAATGAAGCTGGAGGTTTCTCATCGATGGCTTCCCTCAAGTCTGCTTCTTCGAGTTTTAGAAAATTGAAAAGTCAGGCATCCATTGGCTCCGATCCCAACTCTCCTCGAGTGAGTACGACTTCTATTACTGGTACGACGAATACGACGACTGGCGGAGTCAATAGTCCATTGCAGAGAAATCCAAGTGAGGGTAATATTGGTGGATTCGTCAATATGAATTTATTGAATGGAACTCCAGGGAGTGGATTTGAAGCTGGAACAAGAGATTCCGTGCCAGTAGGTGCAACGAGTTCCACAAATTCGATTTCTGCACTAACCTCCAATCCTGCAGGACTCTCTCTATTGATGGGTATGACGGATAGTAATGGAGACATGACAGGAACCTCGAATGATCAGGAGAAACAAAAAAGAAGTGCTCTTGATTATGCGGATGTGTTGGGAACTGTTGAAAACAGAGAGGTTTTGTCTCGTGAGATACTTTTACAATTAGTGTATCAACACTTGTCACAGCGTGGATTGTATCAAACGATTGAAGTCATGGAAGAAGAAACTGGAATCAAGTATAATGGCTATCGATCGGATCGAACAGATACCAAAGATTCATTAATTACCACTCTGCTCTGTCTTGGCATTAAAGATATTGAAAAGCCCTATGCATTACCGCAATCAGATTTGATAGATCTTGATACGGATGTTGAGGTTCAAACCGCTAGTATTTATCATCACTTTGAAGAGGATGATGTTGGTGACATGAGAAAACCATTGTGGGCTGAATTATTGAGCAACGAAGATGATAATATCGATTTCGTTGGTTCTGAATTGAAGAGTGCTTCTCTCAACAAGTTAATTGAAAGATTGACTAATCCAGACACCGATGCCAGGTTTATTCAATGCTTCCTTGTAACATATCGCTCATTTACAGTTCCAGAAATTTTACTTCACAAACTTTGCCAAAGATATCGAGTTCCCAAGTGTCCAAAGCATATTTCTCCTGAAGTATGGAACAAAAATAAGGAAACCATTCAAATCAGAACAGGTAACATTTTAAACAAGTGGATTGACGAATTTTTCACACTTGATTGGAATGAAAACATGATTCGTGAGCTCACGGTCTTCATTGAAGATTTCCTTCTCAAACACAAACAAACGAGCAAAATGGGTCTCAGAATTCGTGGAAGACTTGCTCAAAAATTAGCCAGTAGCAGAAATAAGGAAGAAAAACTCAGTTTCTCTGAGACACCAGTTCCACCCGTTGTACCAGCCACTGTATTTTCACCAAAATTATCAATTTGGGACATTAGAGAAGATGAATTGGCAAAACAAATTACTTATATGGATCACAATTTGTATCGTAATATTGAAGCTCATGAATTGCTGAACTGCTCATGGTCCAAACCAAAACTCAAACACCGTTCTAAAAATGTCATCAAAAGTATTGACTTTTTCAACAGACTTTCTAACTGGCTTGCTACACAAATCACCCATGAAGAATCATTCAGAGAAAGAAAAGCTAAACTTGCCAAATTGATGAACCTTGCCAAACACATGTTCAAGTTAAACAATTTTAACAGCTTGATGGCTTTGAACAGTGCTTACGAAAATGCTGCTGTTCACCGTTTGAATTTGAGTATCAACGATATTGACGAGAAACTGAGAGAAGAATTCGCAGCATGTTGCAAAGTCATGTCACCTGATTCTGCTTTTAAGGCCTATCGTACTCACATCAAAGAAGAAGTGAAACCTCCATTGAATATTTATCTTGGTATTTATCTCACTGACTTGACATTTATTGAAGATGGTAATCCAGATATGATCAAACACTCCAAGACGAATCGAATGTTGATCAATTATAAGAAGAGACAGCTCGTTGCCAATCAAATTGCAGAAGTGATGCAATATAAGAATCCACCCTATAATATTCAACAAGTACATCAAATTCAAGAGCTCTTGCGAAATACTCTTCAAAATCATGACATTATTGATGATAAGGTTCTTTATGATAAATCAGTGCAAGTAGAACCAAGAGGTGCCAAAAGAGAAGACTTGAAGCCATAATTATCAGTGTGAAAATTGAATATTCATTCAACCACCCCTTGTATTGTCATTGTTGTTTGACCTCGAACGCCAAAAAACGAGGTGTACAAACGAGTACAAATGAATATAATAAAACGAGATTAAATTTTCTTTTCGTCAAACCAGAAGCGCCTGCAACACCTGAAATATCCTCTAATTACATTTCTTGTCACATAGTGAGGTTATTGATAAAGAGGGAAGTAATGTCCTCGTCCTCATTGTCGTTGTAGCTTTGGTTTGTAGAGGGCTTTCCTCAACACAGTTCTTGTGGAGTAGGCACAAGCGAGTTCGATTATCATTAAACGAAAATCCACGACTCTAGGCTAAACAATTTCACAACCCTATATTCAAGTGTGTTTCAAGGTTACATGACTGAACTCCTTTTCAACAAATATATTTTTCTTATGGCTCTCTGCAAGGGAAACTCCGAGACATGATGAGAATCGTCAAAAAAAATGCAAAAATCCTTCTATTGTTCGTTGTTGTTGTTGTTGTCGTTGCTGGCGGCTTTCTCTTGTTGTTGTTGCGTGCTCGCTGATGATTATACCGTTTATTTTGAGAAGGGATCGTATGTAGTGAAACAGGGTTATGATTTGAAGGGTGGTATTGCCGCTGCTCATTATGATGCTACTTTTGAGAGCCGTGGATGGGATGTCTTGTCGTTGGAAACCAATGGATTGGTGAAGGATGATATGCAAGCCTTCGGAGCTGGTTATTTGGAAGGTGTAATTACAAGACAACGTATTTATAATCACTACACGAATATGTATACTTATTCATGGGCTGATATGCCAGATAAGAGGATGCCTGGTTATGTAAGAGACTTTTTTGAAACGCAACGAAATTGGATGAAGGAACAAAGCACCAAGTATGCTTCTGATCCATTTTGGCAACAGATTAAGACTGTTTATTTGCAAATGGAGGGTCTCGTGCAAGGTTATAATGATGCAACAACTAATCCTAATGAGAAGATTGATTTTGCTTCCATGCAAACGATCAGTTCATTTGGTGACATTTTTGATATTTTGAATGTGAAGAAGGAAAATAGACCACAATTCCACAAGATGACTCCACAACAAATTATGACTTTTGTTCAAGAGAATGGTCACTGTAGTGCATTATTTAAGGTGACACCAGATTACAGTAATATCTACTTTGGGTAAGTAGTGGTGACTGTTTTTTGATGACTTGCTTATGAACATTCAATGATCATTTGTATAATAGACATACCTCATGGTTCACATTTTCAGCCATGACAAGAATTTACAAGACATATACATTCAATTTCAACAATAGACTTGTTGCTTCTCCTACTGTGACCTTTTCGTCATATCCTGCCAATTTGGCCAGTAATGACGATTTTTATGTCACCAAATCTGGATTGGTTGTCATTGAAACATCGAATAACATTTTTAACACCTCATTATACGATTTGGTGAAGCCTGAATCATTGCTGTGCTGGCAAAGAGTCATACTTGCAAACAGGTAAGTGTTCGTTCATACATTAATGTTTGAATAATGAGGATAAACGTTAAAATACAGACTTGCTTCTGATGCTCCAGAATGGAGTGACATTTTCAGTGAATATAACTCTGGTACCTATAACAATCAATTCATGGTTCTCGACACCAAGAAATTTACTCCAGGAAAAAGCTTGAATAAGAATTTGTTCTGGGTTGTTGAACAAATTCCAGGAAAAGTCT
The DNA here is from genome assembly GCF_008403515.1 of Naegleria fowleri. Classification (NCBI taxonomy): domain Eukaryota; phylum Heterolobosea; class Eutetramitea; order Acrasida; family Naegleriidae; genus Naegleria; species Naegleria fowleri. Next base: position 127,929 of record NW_025407938.1, on the reverse strand, counting down.
ATGCAGCTGATCAAACCGAAATATTATCTTTTGGATATTGGCCATCGTACAATGTAAGTGTTTAATTGCAAGTTATCACTAATATGAAAATTCTTTTTCTACAGGTTCCTTTCTATAAGGAAGTTTTCACTATTTCAGGTTATCCAGAAGTTTTAAAGAAGCCAAATGCAAGCGATATGCTTTCGTATGAGACTTGTGTTAGAGCTAACATCTTCAGACGAGACCAATCGACAGTGAACTCTATTGATAGCATGAAGAGAATGCTCAGATATAACAATTATCAAGTGGATCCACTCTCGTTAGGAAACCCTGGTTATGCTATTGCTAGCAGAAATGATCTCAGACCACAATCGACCAATTTGAATAGATCATGCAGCGGTGGTTATGATACTAAGGTGTCAAGCATTGCTGATATTCAAACTATTCACATTATTAATGGTCCTACCTACGACAATGTGCCAGCATTCCAATGGGCTGGTCAATGTCCATCAAAGTTCTCCCATATTGGTATGAAAGACAACTACAGATATGACTGGATGACTGTGAACTGGAGAAAGTAAAGGTTGATGACCAGTGATCAATGACCCACAACGGTTTTTAACTTTCCAATAAAACACCACAATTTTGACGAACTTGATTCCATGTGTTGTCTCAATAGTCAAGTGCATGATGTGACACTGATCTTTTAATTATTTGGATTGATTGCTTAAGCATAAAACGATAAATGGTCAACATGAGCATTTCTATTGACCTTGTGTTAATACCAATCTAATTACAGTTTTGCAAGTAAGGACCAGCGTATGAAATGTGTGGTCTTCTCAACATGAATGCAGTGCTACCCACCACAGTAATTGTGTAATCCATGGCACAACCCAACAAGTATCCACAATCGAATGGATCCACTCTCACGACTACTTTCATCTTGATCGCTGGGCCAGTCATGTCACTCTTCGAAATATATACTTGAACCCAGGGAGTGAATAACATTTGATCGGAGGTGTGAATCAGCTTGTTTTCAATATAAACATCCACGAAAAAGTTTTTGGCCCACAAAATAGGGGTTATTGTAATGGTCACATATTGAGGTTCCTTAATGGTCATCACATAGGTATCGCCGTTAGAGTCAGCAGTGGAACTGACCATAAAGGATGTATCCAAAAGACCCTTTCTACTCAATTTATCGACAAATGCCTTGCTGGTATACTTTTCAAACAGTGGCCAAACCACTTGCATTGAACTATTATAATACGCAGTCAATGTGGTTACCACTTGGCCCGTCGATGGATCTATATACTCTCCATTGTCGTTCACATGAAGAAGATGAGGTCCTCGAGGTCCCAATGGTCCAAGTGGACCTAAAGCTCCCAATGGCCCGATTGGACCAAGCACGGAGAACACACCCAAACCTTGCATGTGTTTTGTAAAATCATTAATCTTTGGCATCACATCCCAAAACGAATCCCCTAATGGGCCAGCATCCGATAATGGGTTGTTGAGTTTCGAAAGAATTCCATCATGTGAGCTTCCAAGGATTGAGGCAAGAAAATCACCGAACGTTCCTCCAAGCCATACAAAGGCGGAATTGGTCATCCATCCTACTGGTCCCAACGGGCCCAAAGGTCTGAATCGAACGGTTCAATATCAGAAAGGCGAAACAACCACACATGACCAAATATTATGGGAATATCAATTTCATGTTGTTGAATTAATGGTTGAATGAATATCAACACAAATAGATTAAGAATGAAAAAGGTTTTAGGGGGTTGGAATATAATATTTACCTACCCCAATGATCCAAGAGGTCCATTATAACCCAAAGCACTCGAGGATAATATATACAAATTACATCCAAGAGGGCAATTTAAAGGGTATGGAGAAACTCCGGAATAGCTTCCTTGCAGACCAGCTATTAAGGATTGAGAGGAGAAACGTGAACATCGTACTTGAGGAGTGGCTGCCTCTGCTCCTCCTCGATGTTCATCCGTTAAGGGAATCAGAAGAAGCATCATCATGATCATGGCAATGATGAGGCTCATCACGACCACACCTTGTGGAACCTTTACAACAGTCCTAACGCAATTACGTTCGTATGACGGCATCATCTTCCCTCTTCCAATGAGAGTTTCCATCAGGAACCAAATGAAGATTTGAAATTATTTGTTGATCGCCACTCGAACGATTTAGATTTCCAAACAAAAAGGCGATTGGAGAAGAGAAATGATGTTGTTGTTTTTTTAAGGAAGATTTTAGAGAGGAAGGATGAGAACTGCGTTGTGGAGCTATCGTTGCAGTAGTGCAAATACGCAAGGTCTAGGTCGAACCATATTCAGTTCGAGCTCGACAAGAAGAGATTGGCTCCATCATCAAACGGTCGGGTGTATTTATTTGATGAGATCCTTCAAAAATTGAAGCACAACATCATCCTGATCGTATCTTGCAGACCCGCGTTTGTGTGGAGAGTGATGTTTCAATTGTGTTGGACCTGTGTTGGAGTTGGGCGTTGTTGTCGCAACTACTGGTTCGCTTAAATCTTCCTCCAAATGACTTGATTCTGGTTTCTCCAAAACTTGTTTCCAGGCCTCATCGGATGCAGTCATTTCACCCATTTCGTATTGTTGTTTGATTGTTTTGTGTTGTGAATTTCGATTCTTCAATTCTTTCAGGTATTCCAAAATGTCACTATCGTCGTTGTCATTAATATTTGGCATTTTAGAAGTTGGGAATGCTTCTGCTGCAAGTTCCTCATCTGTCATTTCAAGTGGGGTGTCTAATACTGAGGTTTCCACTTTGGTATATTGTGTGAAATTCACTTGTTTTTCGGAAAATTGAGAGATTGAAGATTGTTGTTGTGGCAAATCATTTCCTTGATCTTTAGCTCTCTTTGATTTCAATACAGTAATGAATTCATCTTCAGGTTCCTGTTTTGAAAGTAAATTGATTGTTGCCTTTGGTGAAATGGAGAGAATAGCAGAAAAAATCGAGTCAATCTCTGGATTTGTGTAAGGTTGAAGTACGAATGGGGGAACTACTTTTTCTTCTGATTTTTTAGTCTTTCTCTTCTTTTTGGTTTGTGTTGTTGAGTCCGATGGTTGTGTTTGTTTTTCCTCACACGATTTATTTTGTTGAGGGCTGTGGTTGGGCTTAAAAAGTTTGTTCACCACATCACTCAATCGTTCCTTTCGCAAAGCAACGGTTTCTTGCTGTTTAAGTAATCGGAGCTCTGTTGAGGTTAACTGTTTTTTGGGTTCTTTCACTGGGGAAGGTGCTACTTTGGCATTTTGTTCCGCCGTGATGGTTGTTGTTGTTTTTGTCTGTTCTGGGGATGAGTTGGATTCTTGATGAAGATTGGACGATGATGGCTGAGCCGTTGTTTTGTTCGTTTTTTCAGCCTTTTTCTTTGCGTAAAGTTGAAGAGAAAAGGAATGGAAATTTCTGGTGGTTGTTGTATTATTCAAAAGAGCCCATTCATGAAAATTATTAGTCGTATGGTTGATGTGTTGTTCTTGGGAAAGAATTTTAAAAACTCTCCGAAGGCTTGTTGTTGGTACAAAGGATAACAACGATGGTGATGAATTCCGACGACGACACACGGCTTTTGCAAGAAACATTTTTTTCGAACTTGTAAATTCAATCAAAATTTTATTTGAAGATTGATCCCAATAGTCAACTAAACATTAATTTCATAGCTATAGCTCTCGGAAATTATATCAAGCATGAAGAGGATTCATCAATAGGATGTGATGGGGTGTCAGAGGTGATACTCACTTAGTGAAAGAACGCTTCATTCCTTTGGACTGGTCTATGAACTTTGAAAAACTTTCTAATCCAAAAAAATATTCAAAGCCTCTCTCTTTACTGTCATACGTGCTGTCTCAAAAACGAATTAGAATTAGTCATCATCATCATCCTCTCAATTTTTTATAAATGCTGAATCAATTTAAAAGCAATGGAATGAACTATAATTTCAAACCAATTTTTATCGCTTCGGAACCAACAACAACGGCTACGACCACGACTAAGGAACAGTCTCCGTTAATTCCGACGACTCCAACCACGACCTCCTCTTCGGAAAGCAATGTATGGAGGCCATATGGAATTGATAATTTTGCATCAGTCGTTAATAATGATCATAACGCTACTCCTAACAGAAATGGATCCAAAAGCAGCATGATCAATCAGGAGAGTGTTGCTCCTTCCAGTTTTACCTCGCCTGCCACTGCAACTTCCTCTGTAATATCTCCTTTTGATTTTCTTTTTATTAATACTGGAATAATGTCTTCTCCAATACCTTCATTGATGTCTCCTTCAGAAGAGCCTTTGGTCAGTAAGTTGAATACACTATAACTGTGTCAATAATTAGTGATGATCGGAATTAAATCATTAATGACAGTACAAGGAAATATATTTGGAAAGAAATGTACATTCACTGTTGGACCAAATGGTTTAATTCCTGGAGAAATGTGTAAAGACCATGTAAATATTCCTTATAATGATTTAGAAATTTGTGGAAAATACATTGGGAGTGGAAGTTTTGGCCACGTTGTAGTAGCTCGACATAAAGTTACCTCTAAAAAGTATGCTCTGAAAATGATCTATCAAGATAGTGATCAGCTAGAATTTTCTCAAAGAATGGAATGGGCTGAATTTGCTGCCATTTATCTTTGTAATCATGAGTCGCTCATTCGAGTGCATGAATGTTATTATAGAAATTTGTGTTTTTACATGTTACTAGACTACTGCAACTGTGGAAGCTTGAGAGATATTTTCAAAATCGTGCAAGCAGAAAATTTAACTGAACGAATTTTATTTGTGATTGTGGAAAAAGTATTGATTGGATTGGATTACTTACAAAAAAAGCACATTATCCATCGTGACATCAAGCCAGAAAATATTCTTGTTCGTTATGACAAGGAAGAAAAGAAAGCCTCTATCAAAATCGGTGATTTTGGATTGTGTGGACACAAGAAAATTGAGGCAGGCTCAACCTTTTTCAAAACAGTGAACGGAACGTTTATTTATCGATCGCCCGAACGGTTACTGGAGAAGTCATACAATTACAATAGTGACATTTGGAGTCTGGGTGTTATGGCTGTAGAATTAATCACAGGTCACCATCCATTAAATGAAACTGACATCAGCGGGGAAAATTTACCCAAGCTTTGTGAAATACCTCAAAAAATTATTAACGCAGCTAAATCTTACAAATCCGGAAAGAATAATGAAAAGATGTTGAGTAGTGAATTTATAAACTTTGTCACGAGATGTTGTGAGTATGAACAAACAAATCGACCTTTTGCAAGAGATATGCTTGAGCACGCATGGATTAAGAAATTCAAAGATCGTGACAATGATAGAATTTTCTCTGAATGGCTAACTGTATTTTTCATTCGAAAAAAGGCAAAAGGCGGCGTTTAATCTTCTACTTTTTGTCTTGTAAAGGCTTCAGTGGCAACCTCCAACAATGAATAAAAATCAACATGCCTATATCGTCCCCACATACCGCATGTTCTCCAAAATTCGGCATTGAAATTTGGGCTTGAAATACCTGTCAAAATTTTTGTTAAGGTTTTGGCGTTTGGAATGGTGTCATATTTTCGAAGTAAAACACAACAATCCGATTGAATGACAGATCGGTCATTGCCTTTCAGTTCTGTTTTTACAATATCAGCCTCATCTTTCAAGAACTCTTGTTCGTTTTCACATGTGAAATATTCATCAATCAACTGTTCCATCCCAACCTTTTTGGTAGGATTAGTCTTTTGGGCTTCTTCGTCTGAGACAACAAATTCTCGAGCAAGCTTAAACATGGCTTGAACCTTTGAAACATTTACCTTTTCTAACAATCTCATTTCATCCGTGATTGTTGTTGACAATTCTAAAATGTTTGTTACATGTTGCAGTAATTCCATACAAAATGCCTCAGATTTTGTTTCATATTTGATTTCGCCAATTTCTTTGAGTCCAATAATTTCTGTTTCTAACTGAGAAAAAGAAACAGAAGCTTCCAAAGCAATTTTTGCAAGGTCAATTTCAAACTTTGAGGAAGATTTCGATTGAGACATGGCCGTTTTGATCCAGGAGTGCTTCTTTGCCAATTCAGCAGGAGTACTCTTCATGAAAAATATTGTGTACATGTGATTTGTGTTCGAACGGAGCTTAATAAAACCTTTGTTGTGAAGAATCGTAAGAAGAGTTGAGATTACTTCCTCTTTGAGGTCTAAATGCTTTTCCAATTGTTTCACTCCTAATACACATATATGACATTTTTCTGCATTCTTTGAAAATATTTTTTGAATTAGTTTTTTCACAGTAAATATATCGACGTAATTGCTGTAGCATAGAGATCGAGAAATTATGTAATCATCTTCATCAAAGAAGATGTGACACTGAGCTGGAGAACCGTCTCTGCCTGCACGCCCAATCTCTTGAACATAACTCTCAACTGATCTTGGTAAATTAAAATGAATAACCGACTGTACACCTGAAATTGAAATTCCCATACCAAAGGCCACTGTAGCAACGATGATATTAATTTCTCTCTTCATGAATTGATTCTGAATTTCTTTTCTCTTTGAAACTTCAATTCCTGCATGATATGGAATTGCATGTATGCCATTCATTATTAAATGGCTACATAATTGTTCAGCATCTTTTCTTAACATAGTGTAAATGATAACAGAATCTCTATATCCTTTCATTCGATCACTATTAAGGAGATTGAGAACAGCGGTAAACTTGCTTGGCAGTCCAAGGGAAACAGTCTTCACAAGATTGTGGCGTGACAGGGTTTGCCTTGAAACGTTCTGTGGCGGAATGTGCAAATATTCACAAATTGATTTTTCTGTTGTTTTTGTAGCTGTTCCTGTTAGGGCTAATATTGTAGACACACCAAGATCCTTCTCGAGAACGTTTTTCACGCTCAGATATGAAGGTCTAAAGTTGTGTGACCATTCTGACATACAATGGGCCTCTTTTTCATTGTTTGAGAGCTTAAACTATCATAAGTCTTTTCACTTACCGTCAATACATGCAAATGAAATGGGAGGAAGTTGTTTCGCACTCTCAATAAACCTGGCATCACAAAGCCTTTCAGGAGAAATAAATAATATCTTTACAAGTCCTTTTCTGATATCATTCATGATTTTTGAACGTTGTTGGCTTGATTGATGGTTGGTCATCAATGCTCCTGGTAAGCTAGGAATAAGGTTTTGCATTTGGTCTTCCATTAAGGAAATTAACGGAGAAACCACAACGACAAATTCTTTCTTGTTATATGTTAGACATAGAGTGGGGTACTGATAACACGTCGATTTACCACTTCCAGTGACAGAGATTAACAAGGCAGACTCTTTTCTCAAAATTCTCGAAATTGTTTCATATTGACCTAGTCTAAATGAATCATGTAAAAAGTATTCCTTTAAGATAGACTCTGCTACTTGCTGAGAGTTCAATATCTCTTCCACTGAATAGCCCAAAGAGAGACTAGATTCAGCAGGAGTGATGTCATTCATGTCACCATCCTGCTCACTGTCATCTTCAATCAGTTCATTATTTTCATCATTTTCAATAGTAGTATCATCTTGTTCTTTCAATAATTCTAGATCTTTCTTTGATAATGCACCTCCATACTTTTTACCACTTCCTTTAAACCTTCTTCTTGACTTGAAAGTTTTTCTTCTCAAATTTAGTTTGACATAATTTGGCTCTGATTTGATTACATTTTTCAAAGCCTCCTTCTTTTCTAACTTTTGATTAAAAGCCTTATTTTCTTTCTCTATTTCCTCCTTTTCTTTCATTTCTTCTTGATATTGGCATTCCATTTCTTCTTGTACTTGAAAAAAGTCCTTCCCCGACAATTTTTCAGCAACATGATGATTGGATTTTAATCGTTTTTGTTGTTCGTGCTGTTGAAGCATGGGAATGACGAATGAATTACACTTGTTAGATAAATTATTCTCATCCTCATGTACCAAAGCAGTAGTGGATTTCATGGATGAGTTTTTTGAACTTTCTTCTTCGGATGAAGAGGTCTAAACATGTTTCCGAAAATAATGAGAATGATGATCATGATGGTTTCTGACTTACATTCTTTGTTTCAGTTGTATTCATTCCAGCGATCGTGAAAGGCATAGAGTTTCCTCCCATGATTACAGATGAAGCATTCCACAACAATCCCGAAGCATCATGATTCAACGCTTGCAATAACTGAAGTTTTCGTTTGGACATTTTTTTTAACGGAAAAGAAAAGGCGGGAAGAATGTCAATGAAATAATAAACAAAGAATTTCATATCATGATGATTATTATAGTTAATTCACACTTTTAATATTAATATTTAAAATTGAACAGACACTTGAGATGGGTGAACAAAATTTGACATCACCTTTTCCCGCTCAAATTAACGTTTCCAACAATTCAAAAGACCAAAAAAAATTTCTTCCTTTTACGAAGCTGTCAATGAATGCCAACACTAATTCTCAAAAAACTAAAACAACAAAATAATAACCACACACACTCGGTCACTCTAACACTCTCTAGTTGATTTATTGATAAGATTCAACCTCTCCTTCTTTCAATACTGGAACACTTGCTTGAAAAGTCACTTGTCAACATGTTTGAAATGCCCACTACAAACAACAACAACAACATCACCACAGTGGCTGTTTCATACACCCAACCCATCATCACCGTCGACGATGAAGACGATTATTTCCTAACCTCCAAATCCCTCTTCTCTCAGAATCATGAATTTTCATTTCGGTCCGAATTTTCGGAATTTCTCGAAGAAGAACAAGTGGATTCAACTCCTCGAGAAATTCTCTCCAATCCCAACACAACATCCATCATCCGAACAACATCAAAAGACTCTTCTTCTCTTCATGACTCTCCAAACAGTAAAACTAGTAATACTAATAATAGTAGTAATAATAGTAATAGTGATGATGAAATGGTCACTCCTCCTCGAACATTCGCCAAACATGAAAATTTCGACAGCAGCTGCTACACGTTGCACAACTGTTCCACAACCTTTTCCAATCGTCATGAAAATTCTCAATCTTTAAATGTTTCATTTGTTTCCACTTTCAGTTCATTGATTAATGAAAGTAGTTTTTGTCTTTCCTCTTCTTCTTCTTCTTCGATGAGCATTGAAACAAGAACAACACCACTCTCTCTCATGACACCACATCGACCACATCGACCACTATTACCCAATGAACCACAGAGTACAACAACAATTATTTCATTGAGTAATATCCAACCATCCTCTTCATGTGGTGGTGGTCATGGTGGTGACGATGGTGAAAATGATGATCATTCCTTGCTCACGTTTGAGGAGGATGAAACTTTTAGTTTCGTGGAATCTCCTTGTAAACAAATCTCTTGTACAACCTCTCATGAAGACTCTCTTGTACAACGGAATTATGTGCCAGATACCAATTGTTTGTCACCTCCAATGTTGTTGAAGAAGAGTCAATTAATCAAAGATTCAGAGTTCTTTTCTAAATATGGTAATGTTGAGAGAAGAGCTACATTGACACCAGTGTCATTTGCATTTCTAACACAACATCAAACTCAAAGAAATAGTTTATCAAAGAAGGGAAATTTCATTCATCGACTTTCGATTCGAAAATTGGATGATACCATTGATAGCAACCATTCAAACACTCCGCTGATGTTTTTGAAAAATCTTGTCACACTTCAAAAATCCAACAGAACGAGTCCTTCTTCTCCATCTTCCTCCTACTGCCATTCAAATACTCCAATAAGTAATAACATACTTCACCAAATGATCACAAATCATGGAGTAAGCGTCCATGAATTAAGTCAAATCCATGATGTGGTTCTTATCTTTTTACGAAGTTTCACATGCCCTTTTACAAAATATTCCATTTCTGACATGACCAAAGAATACCAACATTTGCTCAATATGAATACTCTTCCAGTCTTTGTTCATCAAGGAAGTGGATTTTTGGAACATGACATGTTTTCTGAAAGGGTAGAAACCAGAAAGTGTGAAAAAAAGGGACTCACACGTTTATGGAGAAGTTTCTATAAGAGCACTTCTAGAAATGACAATTCTTCTCAGCGTCTCGTATCAAGCAGAGATAGCCTTCACACCATTTTTGGAGCAAATTGTGTACAATCGGATCAAGAAAGTTTCACTCTTTACAAGAGTTTGATCGAAGACTATCATAGAGTTTCAGATCCCACTGGTTACTTATTTTTCAATCACTTTAACATTCGAAAGCTACCCATGAAATCTCTCATTAATCTAAGTTCATTATTTTCTGCAATTACCATGACATTACAAGGTTATAGTGTTGGAATTTGTACCAATCATTTGTCTCAAGTTCACCGATTGCCAGTCATGTTTCGAGTTTCAAAAGGTGAAATTTGTGAACAATTTACCTTTGTGGACTTGCAAGATAAACCTGATTACATTGATTATCTTGTCGATGCTAATAGTGAAGAAAGTGTGAATTTAGATTATGAATTTTTAACATTGTCTCCATTGAAGCCAAACAATGGATTCAAGAAGTCAGATCCATCCATCCCTGAAGTCATTCACTCACAAAATATGAACTGTGTGACCATTCATCCAGACAAATACATTTACTCAAATAACATTTCTTCAGTGCCAACAGATCAATTAAGAGACATGAATGATAACTTTGAAAAGAATTCAAGTGAACATGGAAACAAACTTCGCAAAACATTTTCATGCTTTTTTGGAAATCAACATGGCTCTCCTAAAAGTTCACCAAAGAGAAACAACACTGGATCGAGTATGGATGAGCTTCTCTCAAGAAGATCAAATTTACAAATTTTAACAAGTACGGACGCTTTGAAATCTGCTCGAAATGAACTTTTTTCTTCTCTCTCGGATATTATGAATGATCCCAGAAGTAGAATGGAATTCAAGAATTATTGTGAAATTTCACATCACCTGAATACGTTTTGTTTGTATGACAAATTGAAGTATTACTATCAAACATTATTGGATGTCAAGACAAACCAACAAGTGAACATTCAAACTCTCAAATGTATTGCCTTAACCATATTGAAAACATTCCTAAATGAAGAAAGTAAGGCATTTGTCTTTTCAATTCAGCCACACACGATTGAGAAGGTGAAACAAACATATGAAAAGGAAGGACTTGTGAAATCATTATTTGATCCTTTGTTGCACGAAATGGAGACACACATCTTACCTCCTCTTGTACGAAATTTCAAATATCAATAAAAACAAATCAATTCAAAATTATTGGAATGAATTGTTGTAATTGAATTATTTTAGTGAATTGTAAAACTAGTTCGAGCAGAAATTAATCATACAATCTCATGAGCTTCTTAATTCTGTCCATATCCAACTCATGTTCATGTTCAGCTTGATAAGTTGAACCTTGTAAGGATGACTTCATTCTCATGAATTTCTGAGTCATCAATTTGTGGAATGAATTAAAGTGATGGGATGTCAATGCCTTTTCCAACACTTGAACATTTTCACCCTTCCAATAAATCAAAGTAAAGTATGGCTTTGCCAAATTGATTCGATTGTCAGTGAGCATGGAAATGTCTTTCGCATATCCTTGAGCATGGAAAACTCTAATAATTGCAAAGTTCACAGAGTTTGGTTTCAAATAGCTCTTAAAGTTATGAACATCTCCTTCTCCATAAGCTGTCACTTCAATTTCATCAATTGAATCTTTGACATAGCTCATAAGAATCCAATCAAGTTTTCCTTCAGAAATTCTCTTATGGTTTTTCCATTCTTCATTTTCTTCGTCTTCATCCTTCTTCTCATCCTTCTTTTCGAGATAATCTTGTAAAATCATATCTTCCACAAGATGCATCAATTTGTCTTGATCCTTGACAGATAATTTGCTCTTCTTTTCTTTACCGAGGCCTTGAAACTTTTTATCCTTCTTTTCTAATTTCATTTCACTACCACGAACGTTCGATCCTGTAATCTTTTCCATCACAAGTTTCAATGTGACATGTTCTGGTTTGGTACATCCTTGAATTTCACCAGACATGTACAATTCCTTATGAATGAAATTGTAAATCGATTGTCTAATTTCACTTGCCTTGGCCTTCAATAAATGTTTCACGTCATGACCAATCCATTGAACAAAAACAAATTTTGTCATCATTCCATAACCTCCTTCAGATGTGAAAAGTCCAAACACAAACAAGAGACATTCATTAGGACTTAAATGTCGTTCTCTCCATTCATCTGTAAGACCATTATCTCCAGATTCTTCAATCACGACGTCACGAAGCTCCTTTCCAGTGAGTTTCATCTTGATATAATTCACACTTGCATTCTCGAGTGCCTTATCGTGTTGTTCATTTCGACACTTTTCAGCCAAGTTTGCAAGTGCCTGTTTGATTTCCTCTTTTCCATTGAATTCAATGTCTTTATATTCACCAATGTATTGTTTGGCATCTTTCACTTCAATCGTAGGTTGAACTTGAACTATACGTTCTCTTTCAAAGGTTCTTTGTTGTTGAATCTTTTCTTCCAAAGCATCTCCTGCATTGTCATTCTTTGTTCCTGTAATTTTAGAAAGTAAATCTTCATCGCTTAATGATTCAGAGCTTTCAGGTTGATATTCACCACCGACTGAGATTTGTTTTCTTGTGAATTCGTATAAATTAATTCTGTGACCACCAGAGAGTGCTTTTTGGAAACTTGGTGCATTTTCACCAACCCATGTCACAACAATGGCCTTTGCAATGTCAGAATATTCCATAAATGTCAAACGCATGACCACATAACAAACAATGTCATTGGTAAGATATTGTTTAAAGTTCCTGACACCTCCTTTTCCTTTTTGTGTCACACTCACTGTATATTGATTTCCAGGAACATATTCAAACAGGAGCCATCGAATACCACTATTTCCTCTCAATTCCTTAAATGCTTCAAGAACTGCATGATCATCATCAAACTTCAAATTAGAATCTCTTCCTCCAAAGTTACCTTTAGAGACAGCAGTTGGAGCTGAAATAATGGCAGAACCAGCAACTTTCTTATGAATCAATTCTTCCTTAAGTTCTTCTCTCTCGAGAGCTTGATACAATGCAGCCACAGGTGTCACCTTCTTTGTGATTGCTTCCAATTCCAATTGATGAGTGGTTGCTCTTGCTTTTGCAGTTCCAGCAGTGACTCCAGTACCCACCCAAGTAATGAGTGCTATTTTTGGACTATGTTCGACATAGGTCTTGTACAAGACATAACTCACAGCATCATCCGATAAATGATGTTGGAATTCATCCAAACCTCCTGTACCTTTTTCTTCAAATTGAAGAGAATTAGATCCATTGTAACCAAGTTTGATCCAATTGGTTGGAGTATGGTCATCCTTCAAATCTTGAATAGCTTCCATAATAGAGGCCTCATTAACTAGGGTCAAAGATTGACTCTTACCACCAAAGGACTTGGAAATTACACCAGCACCACTGGTGGATCCTTTTGAACCGCCACCAGAAACTTTACCAAAAATGGAATCATTATCTAATTCATCAATACTAATAGGTTGATATTCACTTGACAATGAGACGTGACGTACGCAATATTTGAAGAGAGCAATACGATGAGGAGTTGTGGATGCTTTAGCCATTGGTTTCACATCTTGACCAACCCAAGCAATAAGAATTGCTTTGGGAGCTCCTCCCAATTCTTCCAAAAATTGTTTGTATAAAATGTAAAAGACCTTATCATCGGTCAATTTCGATTTGAAAGATTCAGCAGTACCAGTTCCCTTATCTTCCAATTGTAACGTCTTTGAGTCCTTGTAAGAAATCATGACCCATGAAATGTCATTCGAATCACTTTGTAATTCTTTCATGCTCTCGATCAAAGCATCTTCGTTGAGAACCTTTAAGCCACCACCAATTCCAGAATCATAACCTGCCTTTTTCATGGAAACTCTTCTTGCTGCATTTCGATTCGAAGGTGAATTGGCTGAAGCCTTCTCACGTTCACGTTCAGCTGCTTGTGCAAACTTTTCTTGTAATTTCTTGACAGCCACTTGTGGTTCGAGAGATGTACCAGCACTTTCGAGTGCAATTTTAGCTTCTTTGACGGATGAGATGTCTGTGAAAACAAGTGGCTCAGGATCTACATTGGGAATGACAGCACTAATGGAAGAGGAGAGTTTCATCGCATGATTGGTACAAATGGCCTTGAAATAGGATCTCACTCCTTTTCCTCTCCAAATGACAATTCTAAATTTCGCTTCAATTCTAGAATTTCTTTCGACGTAGTATTTGTGAACAAAGTACTTGACGGCATCATCCTGTAAATGCTTTTCCATGGTTGCATCATCGTTAGGGAGTGGTTTGGATCCACTATCTAGAACGGTTAATATATTGAGTGATTTCTCATTAGGATAACTGAAAAGAACCCACATGGTTTCCAATTGAAGTGGATCCTTCAAGTCATACAATCGATCAATTGCTTTTTCTTCATCTTCAATTCGAATTGAATTTTGTCCATAGACCAAAGCAGTCACTCTCTTGGTATCTTTCTTTTTAAGTAAATTTCTTGTGAGCTTGTCCATATTTTCCATCGAAAAATTATGAACACCTCCTCTGAGAATGGATTTTCTCTTTCTTGCACTGTTTGGGGAATCAGTTTTTGGAGATGCAATGCTATCACCATGATTTGTTTGAGAAGCATTGGTGGTTGTCAACGCTGTTGGAGATTGTTCATCTTCTGGAGTTCTAGTTTTAATTCCTCTCAATTTTCCTTCCTTATAACCGAGTTTAATCTTACTCAAAATTTCACTTCCCTTTCTTGGTAATGGAGCAGAGGAGGAGCCTGAAGATTCTGATGTTGATGAGGTTGTTGATGGCGATGCAGAGGTTTCCTTTGATTTCAATGAACTCTTTCTTGGAGATTTGAGAGATTCCTTTCTTGGAGATCTTAATGGATCACTTCTTGGAGATTTCATTAATGGAATTTCGGTGTGAATTGCTTCGGATGGAGGAGGAACATATTTTGGAGTACCCCAATCAGTCACAGCAACAGGAACTGCACTTCTGTTACCCAACATTAAATTTTGAATATAATCTACAGTTAATTCATCTTCATTGGTAATTGTGACTTCACCACCCAATTGGAAATGTTTGTTAATGAAATCATAAACCTCTTGTTTGTGTTGATTCACTTTACCACGACGAACCGAGTTGACAGCACTTCCAACAAACGACAAAAAGTAGGTCTTTTCAACATCTCCTCCATATCCAGTATTTGTCAAAACCCATTTCAAAATAATGTATTGCATGTCATCTTCTTTGAGAGCATCAAACAATGCAGGTGGAAAAACATTTTGTTCTTGACCTTGTCCTTCAATTTGACACAAACCATCGGAATTATATCCCAACAAGAGCCAAGCGAAGGAACGAGATTTCAACAAGGGTTGAATGCTATTCTCATCGATTTTTAACACTTGTCTCATGATGGCAGCGAGTCCGAGTTTTGGTGGCTTGCTGCTGGTACGTTGATGTCTTCGATTGTGTGAAAGAGTTTCTTCATTTGAGGAAGAAGAAGGATTGTAACGACTCATGAGAGTGGAAGATTTTTGTGCTGCTCCGCTCTGTGAAGAGGTAGAGCTGTTGTTGTTGTGATTGTCACTACTGTTATTATTCGTGTGGATAGAATGGTTCATAGAAGAACGTGGAGATGTCGACGAGTGAATGGTGGCACCACTAGTGGTCGTCTTGTCTTTCATATTTTCAAATTCAAACTTTTGAGATTCTTCCACAATACGCAACAACTTGTCAAACTCATCGACACCATTATGATCAAATACAAAATTCATGGAAAGTAACTTTTCTGCCAACGATTTGATTTCCATTCGATGAGTCATGGCACGAGTTTTCATGAGAGTTTTAGTTTTGGTTCCGATCCAATTGATGAAAATATAACGATTGGCATCAATTCGAACAATAAAGTAATTGAAACTGAATGGGGTCAAATAACCAGTGATGGATTCTTGAGAAGAGGAGTTATTGCTTGAATCCCGAAGTTGTTCGAGTTGAGTTTTATCGAGAGGTTCTTGGCCAATGCGAGCAATTTCAATCTTGTTAGAAACTCCTTTGGATTTGTTGTTATTGTTGTTGGAAGCATCCAATTCTTGATACGCAAAGAAGAGCCATTGAAGAGTGGAATCTGATTGAAAGTTTTTGATTTGTGTGGAGATGGCCTCTTTGGATGGGACAAAATCAATTTGATCCATTTTGTTGGGGTCTGAGATAGATGTTGAGAGCGAATGAGAAACGAATGTGAAATTGTCAATTTGGAATGTGTGCTTGTGAGAATGGCAACGACAAAAAGTGTCAAGGAAATTCACAGTGGTTTCAACTCTCGAGGTGACCAATGATGACGAGTTTGTTGTAATTGGAGGAGAGCAATAACAAACCACAACTAAGTGATGATTATTGCTTGGTGTCAACTCGTTTTTTTTGTGTGAAGATGTAGTTGATGATGGATGAAATATACTTGTTTCGCACTGAATCTTGCAAAGCGTCAAATGTCACAAATGATTGAGGAAATAACCTTTTATTTAAAAGGAGGTGATGCTATATAGCATGGTTTCCTTTCTTCAACATTCTTGATTATTAAAATTAATTTATCAATTTATGAACATTTAGAACACTTGTGCTTGCACAATACATGTAGCAGTTTGTGTAATGATGAGGAATACAAAATCTTCCTGTTTGTTCATCACATTAATTAACTTTTCCTGAAAACATGGCTCTTACTTATTCAAAGGTTTCACCTTCTTAACTCGTCCAACACCAATAGTTCTATCTGAACGTAAAACAAATCTTCCCATAGAGTTCAAAGTTTCAAACTTCTCAATGCAAACTGGTCTTTCAAGTCTAAAAACAGCCTCTGCAGTATCCTTATTTTGAATGAATTTTGGTACTTGTGGCAATGGTTTCCCAGTCTTCTTGTCGAGTTTGCTTAAGAGTTTTGTAATTTGAATAGTTTCCATGACAGTGTGGAAGTGAGCATTGGTAGTAAAGCCAGAACAAATAACATCGACATGTTCTGAGCTATCCAAAATATGAATTTGACCAATAAATTCTTGAACAGGTTCTAACAAATGATCAGGATCACAAACAACGTGACCAGCTGAAATATTTTCGTCGTCACCCTTCAAGTACAGCTCAACATTTTCACCAGCCTCAACCACTCCACCATGAATATTGATTTCGTGACTCTTCAAAGCCACAACTTCACATACAGCTCTATTTGGCATGACTACAACCTTTTGACCAATTTTAATTTGACCGCTCAGCACTTTACCCAAAGCGACTGTGCATCCCTTGTCTCTGTATCTGTCAATAATTGGTAATCGCAATGGAGCACTACTATCGTGAGTAACTGTGAATTTGATCTCATCCAAAGCCTCAATCAATGATGGACCAGTGTACCAAGGGCAGTCAAGATTTCTTGTCTTAATATTCCCTCCACTGAGAGCGTCAATTGGAATGAATTGAACTTGGGTCTTTAAATTCCATCCTATGCTCTTCAAAGTATTGCTGACCTTTGAAACAATTTCATCATATCTTGCTTTATCTCTGTCAACGGTTGGATCAGCCATTTTGTTGACAACAACAATTAATTGGTCCACACCCAAAGTTTTAGCCAAAACTGTGTGTTCCAATGTTTGTCCACCTCTATCGAGACCTGCTTCAAATTCTCCCTTTCTTGCCGAAATAACCAAAATACCAACATCGGCTTGTGTAGTAGCGGCAATCATGTTTGGAACGTAAGCCTTGTGTCCCGGAGCATCGAGAATTGTGTAACGTTTCTTTTGAGTTTCAAAGTGTGCTCGTCCGACTTCAATGGTCTTACCTCTCTCCTTTTCATCTTCGCTACAATCCATAATATAGGCAATATACCATGACTCTCTGTTGTTTTCTTTTGCTTCAATTTTAAACTTTTCAATCACTCTTTCATCAATCATACCGGTATCCAAAAGAATACGGCCAGAGAGCGTGCTTTTACCAGCATCCACATGTCCAAGGAAAATAACGTTTAATGGTGGAGTAGTTGTGAGTAATTCCTTGTTTCCTTCGGTATCAATGACTGCTGGTGAATTCTCAATGAGTTCTTCCATGATGATGGTGAGATATAAAAAATTACTCTTCGCCGATGATGAAGATTTTCAAATATTTTTTATCTGAAAAATTCATTTAATTAGTTGATGGCTTTCAGAGGATCAATAAGAAAAACTGATTCAACTTGAGAGTTGAAAGCTAAAATTAATGGAGGTGGATTGTTTTACTGTAAACACACGTACGACTTTGAAACCTTTGATTATCAGTAAGGTTGTTCATCTACACACGTTGTATCCGTTCATACATATTCTTGACTTTGAACCTCTCTCGTATCTAAAATTGTCACCTTTTCCTCTCTGAGTTCTTTCTAAATCGAATCCTCTCGCACTCTCTTCCAAGAGTCGAACCAAAAGGGTAGCTGAACAGAATGGATCCAGAAGAGTACATGTGTGTGGTTGTTATTGTTGTTGTATTGTATAATATGAATTCATCACGTACGTGTGTGTGCATCCTCATCATCCTCATCATCCTCATCATCAACCACAAGCAGGATGTATTATCCATCACAACATTTTTGCTCCTCCGCAATTGTTCATTCGCAAAAAATGAGTTCATCTTCCAAACGAAATTCTAAACGTTTATCCAAGAACATCACCGACGCGTCTTCCTCTCCAACCGGAAGGCAATTAGGAGAGACCTATTTCGGTGCTTGTATTGTGTTGAATGATGTGGGAAAGGATGGACGTTCATTGGCTTGTGCGAGTGGAGGTGGATATTTGTTTACCAATGAAGAAGAAATTAAAGAACAACGGAAAGGAATTTGGGATATGGTCAAAAAGTTGGGAGGTGCTCTTCTTGAAGGAAAAGATTTAGTGTCGGTTTCTTTGCCTGTATATATTTTCGAAGGACGAAGCTTTTTACAACGTTTGCCAGATTTGTGGGCATTCCATAAATTATTAACCAAGGCTGCTGATGAGAAGGATCCAGTCGAAAGATTTATTCAAGTGATTGCTTTTGGTATTGCTGGATTACATCAAATGTGTGTACAGAAGAAACCATTCAATCCGATTCTCGGAGAAACATTTGAAGCTACTTTTCTTCATGAGAATGATCCCAACAAGGATATTCAACTCTTTATCGAACAAACATCCCATCACCCTCCTATCTCTGCCTACGAAGCACAAGGTCATAATTTCAGATTGCACGGATACTGTGGCTACCTCGCAAGTATCCGAGGAAATGCCTTGAAAGGTGGTCAAGTGGGTCCAACTTATATTGATTTTGAATCGGACGGAGCAACCATTCATTACTCACAACCATTCTTGTGGCTAAAAGGTATTTGTTGGGGAGAACGAGTTCTAGAATATTATGACAAAATGGCTTTCACAGAAAACAAGAATAATCTTGAGTGTGAAGTGATCTTTAATCCAGACCAAAAGAGTTTCATTGGATCCTTTTTCAGTAGTCAAAAGACTCCTGTTGATTTCTTGAGAGGTGAAGTTAAAAAAGATGGCAATGTGATTGGTGTGATTGAAGGAAGTTGGTTGGGTATTGTTCACTACTATCCTGGACAAACCGTCGATACTTTGGCTTCAATGAAAGACAAGGAAAAGGCAGAGGTTACTCGCAAGGAAATTTTCAATATTTCGAAGGAAGTTCCAAGATATGCTAAACCCTCTGATGACCCTCTTCCATCAGATGCTCGTTTCCGAGAGGATGCTGTTGCTCTTCGAAATGGAAATTTGGAATTAGCTCAAACAAAGAAAGAAGAACTAGAGAACAAGCAAAGAAGAGAACGAGCACTCAGAAAGACCGGATCTAGCAGAACCAGTCTTGCAAGTAATCAAAGTGGCAACAGCGAAAAAGACTTGATAGAGGCAACTCAAAACTAATATCTTACCTACATTATTTTATGCATCACAGTTGAGGTTTTTGAGACACTAACACAGCATTGTCCTCAATTCTTTTTTATTTTCTATTTATTATCAGACACCTTTATTGTAAAAATTAATAATGAGATTGTTAACGACAGAGACACCAGCTTTTTGTAAAATTGTGATTTCTCAAAGATCAATACATTAGTTTTGTAAATTTTTGATGCATTTATTTTTGATCGAGATCGAATTTCTACGACCTTCTTTTGATTGGATATTCAGAGTTTCATCTTTCGAAAGATGTTAAAGCACATCCTTGTTGTGTTGATCTTCCTCAGTTTGCGGAATGAGTTCTGTTTTAATGAGGATGTTCAGAGAGAGTTCTTTAGCTGCGTGACAAAAACAAGTCTAATGCGAAGCAGATAACGATTGCATTCCACACATATTGCGACAGAATGGATTGGTCAAATTAACAATTAATGTTGAAAATGATAATTTGAAATTTCCACTTACATAGAGTAATATAGTAAGAACCCATCCTATGTACAGTACAGTGTTAAATAACGGATTCGACAGCATTGGAAGTGGAGATTCGAAGCTTCTTCCATATTCAGCCCACACAAAGAACACCATATGCAACATGAAAAAGAATATGTCTACATTTGTGGCATAATAAATCACATTCAATCGTCTCATATTTTCTGTATTTGTTTTGCTGTAGTATTGATAACATAAAGTGAATGACATGATAATAATGAGACCCTTCACAAATATCAAATCCAATATCGAGCCAACAAGAGGATAATTCGAAAGTACGAATGATTGAGCCCGATTCACTTCCATCAAATCACTCCATCGAGAATTTTCTGCATCAATGCTATCCGAAAATACAATCTTACAAAGATGAATGATTGCCAACAAGAGAAAGGCATACGAAAACTTTCTCATTTTGGCCAACCAGAATTCAATCTTTGCATCATAGACTTTTGTTAATTGAAAAAAGTATGCAGATTTTGAAAGTTTCATCTCCGAGCCATCTTCTTCATCTAGTTGTGGCTCAGGAATATTTTCGGGAGGTTGAGTGTTTTTTGTCGATGTGAAAAATTCGCGTAAATCAGCAATAAAGTGCTTAAGTGTTTGTTGAGGCATTTTTTGTTGTTCGAAGAGATCAAGAATCCGAATTTAGAAACAAAATTGAAAAGGTGTTCATTGTAAAGCTCCATCTATTTACAAGTCGTCATTGTTGCTCATGATGGCAATGAATTCGTTTTCGTTAATTTCGCCATCTCTATCGAGATCAAACTCATCAATCATTGCTTGTAATTCTTCTTCACTCATGCTTTCTCCAATTTCTCTTGCAATTTTCTTTAAATTTTTCAAACTAATTTTACCATTTCCGTCTTCGTCAAACAGTTTAAAAGCTTTCTTAATTTCATCTAATGGATCTCGTTCTAAAATCTTTTCTGTCATCACCTGCAGAAATGCATCGGATCTGATCATCATTGGATGAGAATCATCAAGTGGTCTTTCATCCAGATTTTCCCTCATTAACCTCAGTACTTCTTCTTTTTTAATATCAAAACCGAGAGCTCGCATGGCAACTTTAAATTCATGTGCGTCCAAATATCCATCTTTATCTGTATCAAATAATTCAAAAGCTTCTTTAATTTCTTGTTTTTGCTCATCGCTCAATTTCATTCTCTTTCCGATACTGCTTTTTGAGGGCAGCGATGTTGTTGGAGAGGCTTTTCTCAAATAATCTGTTTTTCTCAGAGAACTCATCTTGAATGAAAGTGTGGTTATTTTGTTTTTCGTTTTGGTGTATTGAAAATTTAGAGAAATTTGATTCCGAAGTTTTCTGAAACGGAGGATGTTATACAATATGCTGTTGGGGTGATTTGTCTATTTTTTATTTTGATAAATTGAAAGTGTACAAAAATTGGCGGGAATGCAAAGAAGATCCACAAGAAGGATCACACAACTCAACTTTTCCAATTATTGGATTCACTTGGATTAGAAACCTTTGGCTGAGAAGGAGTATACAAGCAACTATGATGAATAGGTGTCAATACTCCCACTGTATGCCTCACAGGAGAGGTTTTAGAAAAAGAGTAACAAAACGGTTTTCATCACCAATAGAGAAATTGGAAGAATTCGGTAACAAGAGACTCCTTTGAATATCGTATAATAGACAACTAATGCTCTCCTTATTTCGTGAAGGTTCCATAACATTCACATTTTCATTGCATTCGTCTCTCGAGCACATCAACATTGTATTCCAAATGATCGCAAGTGTTAAAAAGAACCACCTCAAATACAATTAATTCCAAAAAGTTGTCGTCCTCCATCATTCTACAAGTGTCTCTACCCATCATCATCATGTTGTTAAAAGATCATCACCCATAATGAATCCGACGATGTACTACAAATGACCCTCAGCATACACACCCACACGCATAGGCATGATCCATTTGTATTCCAATCTTGGCACATCGAGTTCAGAAATACAAACAACTTGAAACAACAACTTGAGTGTATGGAGGTTCTCCGAAAGAAAGGAAAAAAAAGACTCGACCTTGTACTCTGAGTGTGTGGTTGCTGGCTGCCTCACCACCAACTTTTGAATCGTGCATGAATTGTGTTGGACAACTGCCAGAAACCACGAGAGGAAGAACATCATAAACATACCTTCCTCACATCTCTCCTTCAAAACCAAAAAGCTACTACTACGATCATTAGTTGAACACCTCTCTTCCTTAATTGTTTTTCTCTCTCCTTTCAATAGTTGTTGTATAAACCCTTTATAAACAACAACTCCATCATACATATTTTACTAATATTCATTCCATCCTCTCTCCCCAACTCCATCCATTCAATACAAACCGAAAGACCCCATCTTGGAACACAACCCGATCATCACCAAAACCCATACAACCAACCAACAACGCGATAAAAAATGTGTCCTCTTGCCTCTTCTCCTGGGAGTTCCGTCATTGGCTCCTCTTCCTCTAATCGTATCTCATCCTCAACGAGTCGACCTCAATCAGCTTCATCGGTGAGGTCTTCCTCCTCCATGTCTCACTACAATCATCAGAGAAATAATACGAGTCATCAGAGCTCTGCTCAGTTGAGTCTGAGCAGCGTGCTCCCTGGTGGATCGATCATCAATGGAATACCAAAGGCTAATTTCAGCGCAGGGCGAAAAACTATCCTTAATGCCACTCCAGAGAAGGACAAGCCCCGGAAACGACCAAATGTGAGCAATGAATCATCGAAAGAGATTGTCAATGAGGTGAGAAGGAAAGCAAGATGTGGTACTCACTGCAACGAGGAAAGTAAGACTCCTCCCCCTAGGCTCATGCGAAAGAGACCCCAATCTGCAAGTGTGTACCAACCAAGAAATATTATAACTGACCCTCCAGACACAACTGGGGTTCATAGAAGAAGGTTAGTTACCCCTACCCGAGAAAGAACCTCCACAGAAAATGACCATAGTAGTGATTCGGCACATGAGGATCTAAACGTTAAGAGCATTCTCTCGTTTGATCCCTTAGCTCTTTCGAAAGAGGAGCAACAAAAGGTCTCTGATTTTGGAAAGGTTGGAAAAAAGCAAAGCTCAATGGCATTAAGGTCCTCCTTTGAGCAATCCTCTCTGGTGAATGTGAAGGTAGGTATTGAATCTGTTCATTGCTCTTCATGATTTACAATAACCATCTTTGAATCATTTCAACTTTGTATTCATGTTGATTTCGCGTTCATACATTCTGTCATTTCGCATCAATCTTACATTATGTCACCGTCATGAATGTTGCATCTTCATCATACAATATTCACAACATTTCAAATTCTCCATACAACAACATATACAGGCCGAACTGTCTAAAGATCTTCTTCCAACAACTACGTACTGGAAGGTCCTCAATGACAATCATATAGAGCTCAAACCTCGAGTACGTCCTAAAACAGTAAGAGCACGCTTGGATACCGTGGCAGGCTTGCTGAAGTGGGAATAGAGAGTCTAGAGAGCGACACCAGAAGCAACACGTGTTTGAGTAAGAGTTTTTGTTTTATAAATTAGAGCATGTTGTTGTTATGTACATAGTTCTAGTGTACGGTGGAAGGAGGTCTAGGGAGTGGTTGGAAAACTTTAAACGTTAGGTTTGAAGAATCATTAGGTAAACTTGCTGTAAACAAGCTTACAAGAACTCAAGATCGTCATCGAACAACAATGGTGATTTTGGAGCTCTGTTGAAAGTAGAGAAATCAAACATGTCATTGTTGCAAGCTTCTGCACAAAAATCGTCATTTAGGGCATTGAATGGATTCTCTTCTTGTGGTTTGCTTGTCTTCGACTGTTCAAGAAATTCCTTAATGATTCTTGTTTGAGCCAAAATATCTTCCATCGAGTAATTTCTTTCAGTTTCAAAGTTGCTGTATGGTGCACCAAGGAATCGTTCAATCTCCAAGCATTCTTCTTCGTTGAAGTTGAGATTGAAGTCACGGTTGTCGACAACAGTGTATTGGATTTGCTTTTCCATCTTTGCCATCATTAGTTGTTGAGGCATTGCTTGTGGTTGCACAAAGATTTGTTGTTGCGACAACTGTTGTGGTTGTTGTGGAGCAACAATATCTTCATCACAGGCAAGATCAACACTGTTTGTAATAAAAACTGGAGCAGTGCTGGACGAAGATCTCTTCGATGGGCACTTTTGAGCTTGCAACCATTCAACTTGTTGTTTGGAGAGCTGGCTGAGTGGATGATAATAAGAGGTTTGTTGTTGTTGTTGTTGTTGCACATTGGGCATTGGTGGAACTACAGCCTCTTCTTCATCAGACTCTTCCTTTGGAACGTATTCGTCATCTTCGTTTGTTGTACTGTCATCTTCTACATCGTCACTAAGCATCTTGGAATAGTTGATTCGTTGACCTCGAGTAGCTCTTGGTAACATGGCAATATCTTCGTTGGCTGAGACTTCATCTTCCTCTTCTGAAGAGGAGGAATCATCTTCGTCATCCTCAACAATAAAAGTCTTTCTCTTCTTGGTTGAGGTTTCAGATGGGCATTCTCTCTTTGGAGCAGACTTTCTCTTCTTTGAGTTTGTATCCTTTTGGACTCTTCTTCCTTCACCAAGGTAAATCTTTGGGAAGGCATCGTCTGGAATTTCGACAATCTCAGAAAAGTTCGTGTCTCTGATACTTTCTGGGCCATTGGTCTTTCTTGCATTCTTGTAAAATGTGTAGAGATCCTTCTTAATATTTGGCTTCAACTTGGCAAAGGTGTCAATGAGACAGCAACTCTTCTTCAGTGAGGCCCATCGATTCGAGAGTTGGTTGTCCGTTCTGGTGTCCTTATAGTACTTTTTGCTCATTTGAATCCAAGAGCCATCAAAGTGATGATAGACGGAGAGGAGTTCGATATCTTCGTTCTTGGACCATGTGGACTCCTTATCCTTAGCAAGGAGTACTCTCTTGTATCGTTGGAAAAGCTGATTGGTCTTGAATCGACCGTTGAAATATTCTCTAGAGATATCCTTCCAATTATTGCCATACTTCTTGTATCCTTCGATTAACTTTTGATCATCTTCTGCAGTGAAGAGTGAGCTGCCATTGGAGTTCTTTCTACTGGATGCCTTCTTTTCTACCATTTGTAATGAATTTGATGATGAATGTTGGGTGGAGGTGGTGATTATGAATTCAGATGAGGTTGAGAATGGATCCTTAAATTACAAGGCTATGGATGTGTTGTTTGGGATATTGATGATTAATGAAATTGTACAATGATGAGTAAGTACAATAGGAATGTGGGAATGAAACAACAAAGGCTTTGTTGATGATATAATTCTCGCTTCTTGTGGGAAGAACACTCAGGTGAGAGTCTCGGAATAAAGAGGCTTGGTGAGAGTCGGGAGTGAGAAGCAGCAGCAGCAGGAGGGATAGAGACTATCAACAGCACTGTTGGCGAGTTTGTTGGTTGTGTTGGTTTTTTTTGTGTTTATTTGGGATTTGGATGATGCTGAAGCGAGAGAGCCACCTGCACACGTTGAGAGTGTACTTTAAACGCAGACAAGGCTTCGAACACTCTTACATGAAAAGAGCGATTATGCGATTTTTGTGGTTGACATTTGTCGAATCCAAAAGAGTCTTTACTCATGCTACTCTTGGAGTAGAATACCAGAAAGGGCAAACATGAGTGACACAAGAGGTAAGAAGAAGATGGAGGGACTTGAACGATGAGATTCGCTTGTTTTTGATGCTGATCATCATGAGTGAATTCATGAACCAATCATTCTCAAACTCGCCCAATGCAAGATTCTTCCTCCGAAGATGAAAAATTTTTTCATAACAAGGTTTAATCTCCCAAAACGAATCATGATGTTTGATGAGCATGATTACAAATAGAAATGGTGAGGTTCTGTTTGGAGAGGAATCTTAACATATTCATTGAACTCCATGAAATATTTGCGATTGTCTTTTATGTGTCATTGAAAACCAAAGCAAGACATTGAAAATCAGAATGGGAAAGTGATACTTCAAAGTGTGAATGTTTGATGTCTAATGAAATGAAAGAAGGAAATATCAGTGTTGTGTTCAGAGATGCGTCAAATCCATACGTAGACGTGTGCTACTTCTCAACTCCTTTATCTCTTTGGAGAGGATGATGTCAATTCCAATATTGTTGCATCCATTGTCATCAACTTGGGTTGTTTCAACCATAACACTCGTCCAACCACTTGTCATTGAACGTAGGTTGAGTTCTATGAGTCGAAGATGTTTTGAATGTTAGTCTCAATTAATCAAATTCAAGAACTCTTGTGATGACTCTATTTGGGCCTCACACACTATTTTACCGTTCTTTGTGATTCATATAACCCACTATTTGAACTTGAAATTGATTGAAAATGGAAATCACCAAAATGTCGTTTAAAATATCCATTTGAGTAATGAATTTGACTATTCTGCAAAAGACGTCATTTCAACAAAGATGCAAAGAGTACGAACTTCTCAGCAGTACAAGTAGTGAACAAGACTCTACCTTCCATCATATTGAACGTTGTATAAATATTTCGTTCAAGCCTCAGAGTTCAAGCCTTTGAACCTGTGATTTTGTGATTTGGCACCAGTTACTGTCTGAGTGGAGTCATTAAGGAAAAACCATGTCCTCATGCATGGACAGATTTGAAATCAAATTCAATCATGAAGTCAGTTCTTTCATGATGACGACTCGCAGAATTCCCATCATCATCATCCTCTTTCTTAAGAATAAAAATAAAAAAAATAACAAGAGAAGAGCCTTTGCCGTCATCATTAAATTTCATCCTCAAGATCGGAGGTGGATCAACAATATCATTCCAAGATCTTGGTTTCACCCATTGTTGTTGTTGTTGTTGATATTTATTTTGATTGAATTATCATCCGAGTATTTGGTTCATCATCACGCGAGATTATGATGAAAAAGATCAAAAATAGTTATACTAGAATCATTAACAAATCTCAAGAGAATCAAACATGATATCATCCTCCTCGAGTTCACCCACCAACATTATTCACAACGATGACATGATCGCAGTAGAATCAATATTCAAAGAAGGCCATTGTGAAAATATTCTCTCTATTGGTCATGAAATTCACCTCATTGATTCCATCGAAAAATATAATGAATTATTGAGAGATGTCATTCAGGATTTGTTAGATCAATCTCAAAGTTTACCTGAAAATGATTCAAAGAAAATTTATTCACAAACTCGTCTCTTCAATACCAATACTCCTTGTGTTGGATTAGATTGTGAAGGATCTCCTGATTTGGAAAAGCAAAGTGGCACTCTCTGTATTATTCAACTGTCACTTGTCAATAGAAAAGCTACCTTGCTAAACAAGAAGGAGAAAATTGATATTTACATTATTGATGTTTTTAAAATTGGTGGAAAAACTCTTGCAAAGACAAACTTACGTGATCTATTGGAATCTACTAAAGTATTGAAAATTATCCATGATGGAAGAAGAGATGAAGATGTTCTCTTTTATCAAATGAACGGCACACGTTTGAATTTCACATGGGATACTCAGGTAGCAGATATTTGCATCAAACAAAGTCAAATTCTTCACAATATTCCAAAAACACATAGCAGAAACCTTAGCATTATTGAATCTCATTACATTAGCCACTTTGTGAAATGGTTTTGTTACTTTGAGGCCATGACCAACAATTTCTATTCTGCTTCCTATATCACTATTCTTGAGTTTACTTTTGTCGAATTAGAAGAGTTTATCAAAAAGATATCTTCCAAGCACGCAGATATTTCATCAGATTTACTCAAACTATGTGCCAAGTCCTGGTCTAATGCCATTGTTCATGCAGCTCATTCTCTTAAATCTAAAGACAGAAAAGATGCTCACATGGCTGCAAAAGTGTGTCGAGATGTGATGAAGAAATTACACGAAACGACATTCTTTTCATCTGGAAAGGATAAACAATATTTCACCAGCAAGTTTAAGAACAAACTTGTGAAACTAACATTGGAACGTTTTAATGCTACACTTTCAAAAGCACAATATGAGATATTCATTCAAAACAATTACTTTGATCCTGAAACTTCAAGCAAAGAAAGTAACAACAATGCATCTATACTACCAATGAGTTCTCAATTGATTAGAGATTTGGTATCTCTGAACATGTTTGAAAGGACAGGTTACTTGAACATTATCTTCATTTCTAATTTATATTATTTTGGAATTATCAACACCTCTACATTATTTGACAAGATTATTTCTGTCATGGTTTCTCAAATCCAACAACGAGAAAATCAAACAAGCGCAGATCGATTTTATTCACTCATTCGACTCAATTATGTTGAATTGTTTTTAGAAATTCTTTCAGGAACTATGAATCAGTATTTGCAAAACAAAGAATTGACTTGTCACGAAATTAACACAAATTGGGAGAATCTCTGCAAAAACATCAAACAGCTCGAGAAAAACGTTTCGAAAGAAGTAACCTCTCCAAAGAGCCCATATTTGCAAGCTGCCAAAGGTGTTGAATATATTGAGCCAACAACAACAACCGAGTACAGTAGCGACAAGTCCAATAATTATTTACCTCTCGATATTGTTTTCAACACAAGATGGTGCATCGTATCTGGATATCCCAACACATCGTCTCAAAATCAAATATCATCAACGACAGGAAGAAATTCTATTATGTCAAATTCTATTATTTCAGAAGGAAGTGACACGTCCACTAATGCTACCGCTACTGGTACAACTAGTACTATTGATGACAAGACAAGCAGCAATACAGGAGTTCCACCTTCGACAAAGAACTCAGGTGGCTATCCTTCCGCTTTAACGGATCAATTTGTGATGACATCTCATTATCCAGTTTCTAATTTTTTCAAAATTAAGGGACTTGTGAGATTGCTGCATGATTTTTCAATGATTGATTATTCATCTAAATATGAAATTCAGAAAAACGTTGTTGAACAAGAATTGTATTGGAAGACTCGACCATTGAGCCAAGATCAAATTGAATGTGCCTCAATGGATGTGAAACATTTGTTATTCCTCTATGAAACACAACGATTATTTGTTTTTAATAAGAAATTCAAACCCTCCAAGGATTCTTCATCCTTGTCAACAACGATTGTGAGAAGAAGTCATCTCTATGATCGATGCTTAAGAGATTTTGAATTTCCACACATTCCTGAATTTATAAAAGAGTATTTGATGGAACATGGAAAAATGGATGACGGATATTACTATGTCGATGTGCCGCTAGATTCATTCTTCAAGAGCAAATCAGAAAATAATGCTCATAAGGAACAACACATGAGACTATTCTTCTTCCCTCTAAAGATTGATCGAGAATGTAATTTTGAATATGAAGACAGAGATCAACTTTGTAAACTTGTGTCATTAAGTTCTGAAGAATCAGAACATTTCGTCTCGAAATATTATTTGGGAAAAATAATTGGAACCAAAGGCAGAAATATTGCTGAATTAATTATGCAATTTCCAACTGTTTCAATGGGAGCAGGTGATGGTGCTTTTATCCTTATAGGCCAATACAAGGAAGTAGTGGAAGTGAGTGAATTGCTGTTACGAGAGAAAATTATTGAGTTACCATCGTCACAGGCAGGAAAACTTGCTAATAATGCTGGATTAGGTCGTATTAGAAACAATTCTGGATGCGAGCAAGTGAAATTGATTAATGGAGAGAAGGGAGATCCAAAACAAAAAATCTTCTTGATTGGAACACGAAGTGCCCTAGCAAAAGCAGAGAACCTGATTCGAAAAGCAACTGAAAGCATGAAAAAGTAAAAGGATTCAATTTTAAACTAGAGTTCAAAAATTTGGGAAAGGACTCGCTAACACTCTTTAATCTTCCAAATTTTTAACCCACGAAGTCTCAATTTTGTCTGCATTTGAAAGCCAGTAGTTTTCCATTCCTTCTTCGACGTATCCTTTCTTTTGATTTACCTCGATGACGTTTTCAATAACCTCTTTGAACTTTTTTGAGGTATTCAAATATCCCTCTGACAACAAGCTCTCAAACTCTGATATTGATGCTTTAAAATTAGGATCCAAAAACATCTTTCGTTTAGCAAAACCTTGTTCATCAACATCAATATCCTGAACCAAAAACTGGGTCAGATATTTTTGATTCTTTTCGCTTAACATTTTATAAATATCATATGAAAATATGTCCTACAATATTGAATGCGAGTGAATGAATGGATTTTCATCTTTGAATTGTTTCGTGTTATTTACCTCCAAGTTGATCTTATTCAAAACAGAATTTTTGTAAAATAATCTCGCCACCTGATTGCTGTTTTCATTAAATCAATAATTTATGAAAATTCAAAAAGTTGTTTTTGCAAAATTCCAAATTGGAAGGATCTCAAAATGAATGATTGAATTATTATTTCAAACAAACATACGCATAACCAGATTTTGATCCTTTCTTTCCCGAAGATGTTTCTTGCTTTTTTACAATAATTTCTTCTGTTTCATCCTCTAATTTTGTTTTTTTAATTTGTCGTGTGCTTCTCCTTCGAGATGGAGTGGAATCATGATCACTGGAAATAATTATTGCCTCATCTTGATCCATGATCATGTAATTTTCTGAATAATTTTTCTCCATGTGTTTTATTTCATCATCATGGTGATTGTCATTAGTTTCTTCATCATCACTCCGAGTTGCTTCGTTCTTCCGTTTGGATCTGGAAGTGGCTTGGGTTCTCCTTCTCGTCATTTTTTTCTATAATTTATTGGAATCAACAATTTTAGAAAAGATCCTTTTCATTAGAAGATAATTGAAAAAATCAAATAATTTATAATCAATAATCAAATTTATCTAAATTAAAACAATTACAAGTCAGAGACGAGTTCAATCTTTCTATTACTCATAAAATCAATTCGATGTCTTTGCATTTCTGCAGCTCCAATATGGAAGGAAAGTTTTGTTTGTGTTCTGTTGGTTGAGAATGGGCTCTCAAAAGCATTTTCTCCCATTTCATCCTCATCGCCATCATCTTCCCATTCCACACTCACTGCCGTATCGTTCAAAAGCTTTTTAATGGTTGCCCAACTGAATCTCACATCATGATGATCATATCCAAACACAGGATCGAGTGTCTTTTTCAAAAACTCTTTCGTGTACTTGTCAGAGGTGTAACCACTTCCCATTTTGAGTTTAGGATATTTCTTGGATTGAATGGAATCAATAATTTCATCTCGCTTAACTTTGGCAACAATGGAAGCTCCTCCTACAACTGGATATTTAGAATCTGCTTTCTTGTCAACCACGATTTTTTCAATTTCAGGAAATTTCTCTTGAAGTTTCGTTTGATACTTTGTTGGATCTCCCACTGTGTCAATATAGACCTCTTTCAAATATTTTCCTTTTTTGTTGAGAGCTTCATTGGCTGTTTTAATTAAATGAATGGCACAATCATGAGAAATGAGGTTGAGATTATACTTTTTCCGAGAAAGCATCTTGTGAGAGATTTCATCCGAATGAATGATACAAGTCATGTAGTGCACAATTTTAGCGTTTTGGCGAAGTAAATCAAAAATAGTGTTTCTTGTTTTTGCTGTGAGTTTTTTGGAATCATTCACTTTAAATGTCTTTCTCAGGAAATTATCAGTATTATATTTGGCTTTGCAAAACATGGAGGCATAAACAAGTGGTCCAATCACTGGTCCTCTTCCTGCTTCATCAATTCCCATAACGTAGGCATTGTCCTCATCATTATCACCCGAAGAGGATGATCGGTCATCTTCTCCGATATTTGCGATTTGAATAGTGTTGTTGTTGTTGTTGTTGTTAGAATCCAATGTTGCTGAAGATGAAAATTCTTGACTTTGTGAATCATCATTCTCCATCATCATTGTGGTGGATGCTTCTTCCTCTTCAGACATTTCCTCCTCAGCATACTCTCCATCATCGTAGCTCTCCTCATCATCGGCAATTATCTTCTTCTTTCTTGTCTGTTGTTGTTGAGAATTGTTTTTCATTTTTGCTTTTTTTTGAATGTTTTTGATTTTAAAAATTTCCAACGATCATGTGAAGCGGGTGAACAATTAATTATTTAATTTAAAATTTCTTTCCATGAGATGGAAGTTCTTACAATTGAAGGTTTTTGTTGTTTGTTGTGATTCTCTAGAGTCGTCGTGGTTGTCGTGGTTGTCGATGTCGTCGATGGAGAGGAATTGGTTTCCACCGAGGAAGGGTTTCCAATCACCACATGAATACAGTCTGTGTCGTTTGTGGTATTCATGATCATGAGAGAATGCATGACTGTGGAAGAGTGAGAGGTGGAGAAGGAGGAGGAAGAAGAAGAGGACTGATGATTCTTGGTATCTTCATTTCCTTGCAGTGTGTGACTTTTTATATTCATCGATGAGGAAGAGGAGAATTTTGGTGATTCAGATCTTTTTGGAAGTGATCCTTTTCTTATTTCCTTTAATTGCTCCACAAAGATATATTCCTTAATTTTTCCTCGTCGAGAAGTGTTGTTGTTATTGAATGAAGACTTTTCAGCCAAAAATTCAAAAGTTTGAGAGGAGAGGGATTGAGGGAGTGGTTGTGATGATGATTTTGATACAGATTTTGGAATCTGTGGATGATGGTTATCCATAAAATACAATTGACCACTGTTGGAGCCATAATTAACAAATTTGGAATGTTGTTTTTTGGCAATCTTGTTGGAGGAGGACATACATGAAGAAGATATAACGGAAGGAGGTGAAGAGGTCTTTTTGTAATTCCATCGGATGATTTGAGGTGAATGTTGGAAGGTGGTAAAATTTGGTGTTTTACATGGAGTGGAAGAAATGGGATTGGATGTCGAATTTTGTGAGTTTTCACTGATAGAACTTTTAAAGGGACTTGATGTTTGGCATGTAATGGTTTGAAACATGTTGTTGTTGGCATTGTTACTGTTTTGGCATTCTCGTGGCTGATCTTGACAAGTGACAGTAGAAGGTGAATAACTATTCGACGGTGATGATCCATTTTCTGGTACTCTTGTCGACACACATGAGGGATACACCACCACATTCTGTTGACAACCAACTTGACGATGATTAGGAAATTTTCCTTTCATATTGTTTGGAGAAGAATGAGCACTTGTCGTCACTTGTGGAATGAGTGGAAAATGGGAATACATATGATCAGTATTCGTTCGATTCATTCTTTCTGTGGGCATCAGATGAAGAAAGAGGTCAATCAACTCACGCACAACTGAATCGCACCAGGTGTAGTTTTGGCAAGATTGTTGTGTTTCTTTTTTTAATTTAAGATGAATTAATCCTGTTGTTGTCTGTTACTCTACAAGTATTCGTTGACGAGAGCGGAGTCGCTCTCAATACCTCAACGTCAATATCAGACTCTTTTAAATCGTTACGTTTACCAAGTTAGAATGGGTCAGACTCCCTCAGAGCTGTTTGGGTGACACAAATGTCCATGTCAAGCACAACAAATGCTCCGGCTTAAAACATTTCCTTGAGTAGAAAACTCCACAAAAGAAAATTCTTTTCTTTCCCTTGGAATGGAAATCATTACTTGTTGTGAGCAGCGTCATTCGATTTTATTTTCCGCCACATTCAGTCTTGATTTGTCGAATGCCAAAACTTTCTACGGAGTGTTGTGTATGAAAGGATGGTAGAGACAAAATAAGAAGGACAAAAGAAAAACTCTCTCTGAAACTACTCCTCCTCCACAACAAAGAAAGCCCAATCCACACGTGGTTTCAATGCAACATTCGGCTCCTCATCTCCTCTCATGGAGCACATATGACCAGCAAACATTTCAGTCTTGTATGTGACACCATTGTCATTCACAGTGATGGGTACATTGACAAAGCCACGAGGAACAAAATCCAAGTCCACAATTGGCCATTCGCTTGATTCAAATATTCTTCCCCAGCCATCATTCTTTGATTTTTCATCTCCATGCCAACGACCTTTATCGTCAAAGACGCAAAAGGCAGTGATCCAACCACTCAAATAGGTTGGACCTGATCCACCTCCTTTGGTATGTGCAATTCTGTTCCACCATTCTGTGTCTGGATTTCCCTTTGCAGAATTCACAAATTGATCCAAGATGGGAAATAACATGAGAGACCATTTAGTCATGTGTCCTTCTTTGAGATCAAATTCAAGCAATTTTTGAGCTTTTTCACGAAGTTTGATCCAATCTTCAACTGTTCCATGCAACGTCACACTTGGTAATCCGCACAATAACATAAATTTGAAATCAAAATAGCTTTTGGTTGTGGCCATCAACATGACAGCACCACACATTCGGTCGGTAGGAGTGGTAGTACTAAAATCAGGAATGATCCATTCTCGCACTGATGGATCTTTGATGTTCTTTGCAATTTCAAATGCCATTTCACGACTCATTTCGACATAGTTGGCAGACATGAGTGTACCTGATCCATACACTGTCAATTCTTTCTTTCCTTCGAAATTGACAAACTTATTTCGTAGGTCTTGCGAATGACCATTAACATAGTTTGAGAATTGTGTACAGATCGCGATCCAAACATCATCTGGTCTGATCTCTAATTGGTGATGTTGTGAGTAACACTGAAATGCTGTCATTACAAAAGAATTGTGTGATCCGACATTCAAATAAATATCCTTATCTTCAAGACTGGTTTGAATCAATTTGTAAGATTGCTTTCTTGTCTCATTTTGTTGCTGAGGAAGGATGGATGGAACAACAAACGGTTTAAAATTGGAATTTTTAAGATCAGAGGGAGCAACACTCGACGAAACAATGAAGGTGATGGTCATAATTTTTTGTTGGGAATTTCAATTTTCTGAAATTGCAATCGCATGTAATGCCAATTTTGAACTGTAGTGAAATCGGGAATGCATTATGTTCATATTCAACTCAAGCACTCTTGTTTCTTTGTTGGTACATTTTCATTACCCGTTCAATTTCATCCAATTCCAATTTTCCAATGCCTTCCATCCTGTAGTGATAGCCGTATAAGGGACCAAACATTAGATCCATAAAATAACGTGAGTGATCGAATTTGAAGGGATTGGCATAAAATCCTCCAAGTTTGGCAATTTTATCACAATATTCTAAATGAAATTCTCTGTGAAAAAATTTGATCGGGTCAATTCCTGCTTTTTCAAGTTGAGAGATTTTGTTTTGATTTGCTTGAATAATTTCATTTCTGGAAGGTATTGAGCAGAGACCTGAGAGAACCATCGCAGCATATCGAGCTTGTAATTCACTGTAACAAAATGATGTCAAGCAATCATTGAGGATCATAACTTTGAAAACTTACCAAACTAAAAAAGGATGGACAGTAAAAGGTAATCCCAAGAATATTAAATTGGGTTGATCTGCATGGAACATGTGTTCATATAGCATGGTTGTCATCGAGCAGTGTTTGTCCATATTCAATACTTCCTTATCTAGAAAAGGAAAATCCAATTCATAACCAGTACAAAGAACAATATAATCAGGAACTAACTTTTTGCCATTCTCGAATGAAATGTCCATCTCGCTAAAGGACGTCACTGGTGGCAACACCTTCACTCGACCAAATCCAATTTCAATAAT
This sequence comes from Naegleria fowleri, assembly GCF_008403515.1. Lineage (NCBI taxonomy): Eukaryota > Heterolobosea > Eutetramitea > Acrasida > Naegleriidae > Naegleria > Naegleria fowleri. The sequence continues at coordinate 91,888 of NW_025407938.1, read as the reverse complement.
TAATTCAGAGCTTAGTCCTACAGTATGGTTTCTAGTTGTGTTGTGATTGAATGGATAAAATTGCTTAGACGATGGTAATTTGCTGTTGATGAAATAATTGGCAAGAAAAGTTTGTAATGTTTTCGGAAGAAATTGAAAATATCTTCTTCTGATTTGATTATGATCTATTGGTTTTCCGTCATGAAATTTAGGTAGTAAGGCAGCGCCTTTCTGAACGGATATAAATGTCTTGTCGGTAACAAGAGCTATTCTTGAAGCAATATCACTTCCGCTCGAGCCACTTCCAATAATTAAAACTGTCTTGTCTTTAAATATTTCATAATCGTCCTGGTAATATTTGGAATGAAGAAGCTTTCCAAAGTTGTAGGTAGATGAAAGATCTTGAAAAAATGATGGAATTCTCGGTTTGCTGTTTCTTCCATTTCCTATGATTACAGCATCAAATTCTCGCTCAGTAATTTCTCCACTTTCTACATTTCTGGTTGTCACAACCCATGATGAAACTGTATTCTTGTGTGAGGACTGTTGTGTCAATTTTATCACTTCTGTTTTAAATTGAATATACCTTTCAAGATTAAATTTTTGAGTGTAATCTCTCAAATACTGATAGACTTGTTCAACGGATGGAAAATCAGGTAAGTTTTCGTTCATTGGAAAATCAGAAAAAGACATCAAGTCTCTACTCGTATTCGTATGCAACGATGAGTACATGGGAGAAATATTTTCCCAATCATGTGATAACATTTTCAAACCTGAAGCACGATCCATGTGAATAAATTCTGAAAATTGTTCATCTTTTTTGTTGGCATCAAATTTCCATAAACCACCAATGTGGTCACCTTTCTCAAAACACATGACTTCAAATGGTATGTTTGAAAAATCAGTCAACAAAGTTTTCAACTGAATTAATCCAGAAACTCCAGCTCCGATGATACAAACTCTTCTCGGCGAGACCGTCGAAGGTTTTGAAAATTTTCTGCTCGTGGAAGGAATAAACAAATTGGACTCCGATGAAGAAACGTTTGAATCATACCACTCTGTAATAACATAGAGGGCATGAAACACATATCGCACGATCAAAAGGCTTGTTTGCCAGAACCATTCCATCACATGACAAAGAAGAGAGCGCTCTGTAGATTGAGAGCAAGACAGCACGCTTTCGTTTCGAGGACTCATTTTTTTTGGAGTGTTCCAACAGACTTCAATTTCATCAATAAAAGGAAAAAAAATAAGCAAGTCAACCAACACATCGTGTGGCACACAAATATTGTGATTATTATTCACAAAAATCATCATCAATAATATTAAATAATAATATCATTACACAAACAACATGGGTCTACTCGATGTGTTTCATAAAAAGACACCGGAAGAACTTGCGAAGGAATGGAAATCAAATTTGCGGGCCGAAGCTCGAAATATGGACAGAAATATTCGAAAAATTGAAATGGAAGAAGTAAAAGCAAAGAAGAATATTAAAGATTTATTGCGAAAAGGACAAGAAGATGGAGCAAAATTATTGGCCAGAGAATTGATCAAGACTAGAAAGTCAAAAGTGCGGTTGCACAAAACCAAAGCTCAAATTAATTCCGTGATATTGCAACTTGATCAACAATTACAACAGTTAAGAGTGATGGGAGCTTTGAAAAAAAGCACTGAAGTCATGCAAGCAATGAATCAAATGATGAAACTTCCGGACCTCAATGAGACGATTCGAAACATGTCAAGAGAAATGGAGAAGGCAGGTCTCATTGAAGAAATGGTCGACGATATGATGGACGATGTTTTAGAGGATGAAGATGTTGAAGAAGCAGCCGACGAGGAGGTTAGCTCAATATTGGATGAAGTACTAGGCAAAAAGTTGCGAGCAACAAAAGTTGGAAAAACAGAATTGGAAACTGAAGAGCCGGAAGAGGTTGTAGAGGATGAGGATGACATTGAGCTTCAAAAACGTTTGTCAGCGTTGAAAAATTAATTTAATAGTCTTGGCTTCCGATTGGCTGTCGCAATGAATAGAGAATTTCATATTGTACATATAATTGAAATAACAAAGTGTAGTTATAAGTAATAATACGGTGTAAAATTTTGAAAGGGTGAGTTAATTGTTGTTACATTTCAAGAATACTTACTGGTAACACATGATGCTTATTATCTAAAATGTAATAGTCATTCTCGTTGCGGTCCTCTTGCTTTGACTCAAGAGAGTATTGTGGCCTCATGGGCGCTAATGATTCTAATATCCATTCATGTCTGAAAGCTTCATCTGGAGTAAATCGTTCGGCAGGATCCCATCTAAGACACCCTTCAAGGAAAGAGACAAACTTTTTGTCAGGACAATCAAGAGCTTGTTGAAGCGTCACACTTCCAGGAATCCTCTTCTTTCCTGTTTTCTTGTTAACAACTAACCTGGGTTGATTGTTGGAGTCGAAAAACTTTTTCCTTCGAGTACTCAGTTGAATCAATTTCTTAGATGGCATTCCCATTACTTCCATGATATAGCACAATTGTTCTAACTCATTTCTTCCAGGGAATAATGGATAACCTGTGTACAACTCTGCCAATATACACCCAAAACTCCACATATCAATGGCTCTTCCGTATGAAATTCCTAAAATGATCTCTGGAGATCTATAGAAGCGAGATTGAATGTAAGTATAAATTCGTTCATTTTCAAAACATGAACTTCCAAAATCTATCATTTTGATATCTGTTTTAGATGGTGACATTAACAATATGTTCTCAGGCTTGAGGTCACAATGTATGATTTTTTCTTCGTACAAGTATTGCAGTGAGTTCAGTATTTGTAAGGCAAACTTCCTTATCAGCCCTAAACTTAATCCTCTAAAATTATTGTTCTTGATGAACTCGTATAGATTAATGCTTAATAACTCAAAAGTAATGCACAAATGGTTTCTAAACGTAAAATATGACAACATTTCTATGCAATGATGTCTACCCTCCTTATCGTTGTCCTTCAAATGCTTCAAAATTTTAACTTCAACTAGGGCTTGCGCATGAAAACGTTTTCTATTCCTAATAACCTTCAGAGCGACAAACTTGTTTTCTTTAACATCATGAGCTTTGACAACTTGACCAAAACTTCCCTTTCCAAGAAATCCAACAACCTCATATCTATAACCAATGTGATCGTTGAGTACCAATTTATAATCTCCCCTTTCATCATCATATCCATAATTCATATCCTCATTCGCATTCACGGTGCCTTTAATTTTTCTAGCAGTGCTTCCAATGCAGTAAATTTTGTGGAAGTCTAAAATTTCTGACTGTTCAAAGTCTGTCAAATAATCCCCATATGATTTAAGAGCTGCCGCAGGAGTGATTGGATCCATGAACTTTAGATTGACCGTTGTGTTTGGCAATGCTCGCGAAGATCGTGAAGAGGAAGCTCTCGAGCTCTGTCCTGATGTGGAATTTCCTGCAAGATCATAGATGGTCTTTTGCTTCTCTTCAAGTTTAGCAAATGATGATTGTTGGAAATTTGAAGATGTATCCACTGTGTAGTTGGAAGCTCTAGCGCTGAGAGGCATTGTTGCTTGTGGCTTACTTGAGACATTTCTTGCAGTTTTTACAGACTCTGGTACTCCAGAACCGAAACCCTCAAATTCTATTGTGGACTCCTTATTTTGTTGTTGTAGGTTAAGATTCAGTTTCAGACTTCCCACCGTATTGTTTTGTTGGATGGTGGTTGGTGGTATTGGATTTGTATTGTTTGACGACTGTATTGTTTGTACTTGGGAAAAATTGTATCTTCTTGCGTTAGCTCCTCCACTTGGTAAATGAACAGAAGGATTTTGTTGCTCTTCTGGTTGGAGTTGAGGTGGTTGAGAAATGGTAGATGTTGCGGTTGTGACTACATTTTGTTGGGCTGATTTTCGTGCCGAGTTCAATGGAGGCCTTGGAGAAATGAATGACATGCCAATATTAGCTGTCACTGTTGGTACAGAAGGTTCGGATGGTTTCTTAATGATGGATCGTGTTGAACTTTTTGAGGGAGTTTTTTTAAGCTTAGGTTTTGAGTGTGGGCTTGTGTTGGTAGTAGTACGTGGTGTTTGAGATCCATTTTTTGAGACTGAGGTGGTTGAGATCATACTTCCAATTTGAGGAGGTTGTACTTGGTAGTATTGGTAGCGAGGCGTTGTAAGGGTAGAAGAAGCAGCAGTGTTGTTATTAGCATTATTATTTGTTGATGAAGCTGTTGTGGTTTTATAGTTGGATCGAGCAGTATTGGCGATATTGGACAACGAATTTCTGGTTCCTCGGCTTGAGGGCGGTCCTGCCAATGGTTTTACTCGTGCAGATGATGACGATGGCACTCCGTTCAAATTAATGTTGAGGCTGGTTTTTTTGATGGCTGCATTTGGGTCCGCAAAAGGGTTCAACTCCTCAGAAGAGATTAGAGCATTTAGGATGGATGTTGTGCTGTTGAATTGGTCAATTTCCAGAGGAGGGACGCTTGGGTGTGCTTTATATTTTCGTGGTGGGCTATGAAGTGTTGAGGAAGAGGATGAAGTTATTTGCTGAACGGGCGAATTAATGGAGTTGGACGGAGGATTTGGCATCATTATATATGTTCCTCTCTTATCAATTCCGTTCTTCACTAACATTACTCCGCTGTCCTTAATATTGCTCATTTTCTGATGTAGTGTTGTTATATTGATGAGATATTGATGAAGGTATTTTTACAGCATGAATAATCGGTGTTTTAAATTTTCAATTTATGTAGTATAACGATGATGAAAGGATGATATATTCTTCAAACAACACCACTCGGATGAGACCGTACAAAGTTTTGATGATGAGCCAACAACAATCAGTTACGCTTATTTTTTTTGGCACTATTTTGGCGCCAAATTCAAACTACGGATCCAGCCAATCTTGGCGAGTCCAACCACTCATATTGATCAGAGAGAGAGAGAAGTCAATCGTGCGTTTTGGATGAAGACGATCGTGAATTGTTGAATGTAGAAATTTTTCGAAATGGTATCCCGGTCTATCACAATGAATGGATACATCAGCAGCTCCATGTAAACGATGGAGATATGGTACGCCCAATAGAACCTGCCGTCATATGACTGCATTCCAAATGATTTGCGGCCTCCTTCTGTAAATTTGAAGAAGAAAAGAAAATTTACGACCCTCTTCATCGCAGATTGACATTTCTCACGTTCTCTCTCTCTCGTTGAAGATCATCATCATCTTATAGACGCATTCGTTTGATTAACCAGATCTCCAAATAAGAGAATCAGAGGAGGAAGTTATTATTGTATGGTTGGTGATCAACAGGAAACGAGGAAACTTTCTTGCTTGATCATATCTTCAGATATTATCGGAACAAACAGATTTGCTCGGAAAGATAATAAGGAAGATTGAAATGAAGGGACAACATGTTAATGCAAACACAGTTTCGGGAAACCGTCATGATATCCAAAAGTCCTTTTCCTCCAAGCTGGAATCAAGAGCTGACTTTGGAGCCAAGGAAGTTGTTACACGAAACGAAAAAATTGAATATACCATCATGAATATTCATGATCGAAGGGCTGATGAGGAGAACTTGAAAAAGAGTCAGAGACAACTCAATGAAATTCTGACAAGAACACTTTATGAAGCACAAAGAAATTTGAGTGACTTGTCAAATTTGACAAAGAAAAAGCTTGGACCAAAAGCTCTCCTCTATCAACAACAAACACTTGACGACAATGATCCCTTGTCAGCATTCGGAGAAGTTGGAAATTTCGAGACTTCTACGGAAGATGATGCTGGTAAAAACCAACACTTGAATGGATCCCACAATAGCTTGCATTCTAATGAGAAAGTGGACGAAAATGGAATGGCTTTTCTCAAGAAAACAACCAACAATAAGCTCAATTCCTTGACGGAAAATCTCATGCTCAACCAGTTGATTGAGCTTGTTGACATGAAAAAAAGAGAAAAGCAACAAATGGGAATTTTTGACAATTCTCTCAGAGAAATATTTTTGAGAACGAGATCACTTATAGAGAATTTGTGGGACGAAATGAATATTGAGGACTCTGAAAGAAGGGAGTTTTCAAAGAGACATTTTTATCCCGAGACACTGATAAATTATGTAATTATTTTCAAAGAAATTACCCGATTGACTGGGGTTAGATCCATTCAACACAGTGTGTTGACAAGCTTGGAACAAAGAGAAGTGTATATTAAGAGGCTCAAAGAAATAGCCATGCATTTCAATGGTTACCGACCTGGTAGCTCCTCTCTCATGAGCAAACTTCAGGATCCCATGATCAAGAATGAAATACCAACCATTGTGGCCAATCTACGAGATGTGACAATAGGGTTGGTTGAATCCATTATTTTGTGGAGGAGTCAGCTCACTAAAAAGACTGTTTTTCTGTACAATGGAGAAAACTATATGCTTAAAATGCGAAATGATACGGACTTTTTAAAGTTGACAGAGTTAGCTCCTCTCTTCGAAATTGTAGGAATTTCTTTATATTCAAATCCTCTTTTACTGCCGGATGACATTCGACATAACTCACAAATATCTTTCAATGATTACGTGAATGATATTATGAATGAAAAAGGAGAGAGAAAACAAAAGATGCACAGTGCTGTGAGTCTTGTTCAGCATTATCAGTCGAAACGAGAAAATGACAAGAAACACACCATTCGTTTCAGCGAGGACAGCACCCTCCAAAATATTCCACGAGTGTTGAAGATGAATTTATCGTTTGCATACATGGAAAGATTAAGAGAGGCTGATCGTTTAATTTTCCTCGAAGAGATGTATGTTAAATATTTGGAGGATAGGGCCTTGCGGGATCAAGCTGCAACCAAAATTCAAAGTCAATGGCGATCCTTTCTTGCTCGAAGATACATGAAACGCCTTCGAATGGAAACAAAGAAAGCTGCTGAATTTTCTAATAGTGGAACTGCCCAAAGCGGACCAAAGAAACATATGACTCATTCCGTTAACACTCTTAAGGCAATGTCTAAAGAAGTGGAATCTCTCACGTCCAAAGATCTCAAAGATGAATTGGAAAAGAATCGAAAAGCTGATATTTTCTTGGATTCTCTCAATATTTCAGGAAGATATTCAACTTCAATATTTGATTATGAATAATAAATAAAAGTTTGTTTAAATAAGCGTAATGCTCAACATGTCACGAGAGTTTTTACAATTTTTGATCCTTAAGTTTTTGAAGAGCCAATTCTTTGATTTCTTGCTGGACGTCACTTTGAGATTTTCCCAATTTCTTCCTGCTTGCTTCCATCAACGGCCGAATAAGTTCAACATGTTCTTTCAGTAATTTAAAATATGGATGATTTTGTATTTCCGAAGAATATTTTGGGTTATTTCGGACCAGATACATGGCAATTCGATTGAAAGGATCTACCTTTGAATAAATTTCCGATTTCAAATGTTCATTTTGGTTGAAATTGTCCCCTCTTGTTGTGTCCTCATGTTGTAATGCAAGAGATGAGTCTTTCACCAAATCTTGCAAAGCAGGAATTACCACACCCAACAACTTTTCTTCCAGATAGAAGGACAACTCATCTCCAGCCTCTCTCGGAATTTCAATACTCTCACTGTTCTCCTCCACAAACAAATGATATTGATCCAACAAGGGTACCCGAAAGTGTTTTTGCATTTTTTTCAAGAGTGGTATTTGAACAATTGCTTCGTTCGGAAATCTCTCGAATTCATTTATTGTAAAATTTGGCGGGACGGTCGCAAGTTAGAAAAGCAAAAAATTTATTTTCATCGTTGACTACCTTGATGTATTAGCAATTCGATCTAAGGTTTTGGAAACATCTTCTTCATCTTGATCAACTTCTCTACAACCTCGTCCTTTTGGTTTTTTATCAATGGGATGATTGGCAGGATCCCGTACGACCATGATTGAAGGTTCATACTGAGGAGGATCTAAACAGATTGTTTCTTTTACGCCTTTCAAGTAATTCACAAAATTCCTGTATTGTGTCATGCTATGAGCTTTTCCAAGCATGGCTCTCAAATGATTTTGAGTTCCTATTGCTCGATCAAGCATGTGAAAAATATGTCGTTTCACAAAGCTGTGTTCTGGAGTTGGATACTTTTCACAAATATCTAAATATTGGTCACAGAGTTCAATCGGACAAATATGTGTGCCTCCATTGAAAAGAGCTGGATTGCAAAGTAAGGGTTCTGCACTCATGACTGCATCCACTCCAGTATATTCCAAACAATCAAGTACGTCTTGATACATTCGAATATTGCCATTGGCAATAATAGGAATTTGAGGAACGTGCTCTCGAATCAATTTAATGACATTCCAATCTGCATAGTTTTGATTGTGACCTCTTTGGTCTCGTGTTCTTCCATGTACACACAACACTTGTGCTCCTGCAGAAACAACTGTGTCAACATATTTCAAAGTAAGCTCGACATCTTCAAAAATTCTAATTTTGGCAGTGACTGGAACTGGTAATTCCTTATGAGCCATATTAATGAGAGAATAGACTAAATCAAAGTTTTCCATAATGTATGATCCATATCGTCCCTTTTTAGCAATTCTTTGTGGACATCTATTGTGATTTAAATATTATCGCAAATAATTATTTCGTTTAATCAATATCATATAGTATCAGTCATCACAAAAACAGCGTATTCATTAATAATTAATTCACACATTCATGCAAAATGAAATTTCTGCTTACCCCAAATTCAAGTCGATGGCTGCAATTTTGTGATTACTCATTTCCCATGCCAACCATCCACATTCGACAAAGATATCGGGATCATTGGCACAAAATTGTGCAAAAACTGGTCCTTCATTTTCTAAAAATTGAAAATGAAGTGTTCGATAAGTTTCATCATTCATGAAAACTCTACTGTGAAACATGGGTGTATAGGCCAAATGAGCTCCGTGGTTATGTGCCAAAATTCGGAATGCTGTTGTTGAGACAGAGCCAGTTCAAATAATAATTATTAATTCATGATATTTCAAATTTTGAGCGTAAAAAGCGTCAACATTCATTGCAATATTTTGTTGAACAATAATAATGAATGTAAATAATAAAATTGAAAAAAGAAACCTACCCAATTCACTTCACAAATGAACCGATGATAAATAATCACATATGTATGTATATGTTCATGATAAAAACACCTACCTTTGGTCAACCATAGGAGCGACCACATGTTTAGGCGATCCGATAGACTTCCAAAACTCATAACCTCCCAATTTCGTATCCGGAATGATTCTATTTGATTTATCCACTGCATGGTGATGATGATGACTACCACTGTCAAGACAGTCTTCCTCTTCTTCGGAGGCAGTTGTTGTTGGCAACATTTTTTTCTGTTGTTCAACATTAAAATTGCACCGTCGTTTCTGTGGTCTAGAATGATTGTTTTTGGTGATGAGGAGATTTTGAATTCGCCTCGGGATGACAAGAACAACAAATCGGGGAGATTCTTACTGCCCTTCTTCATCATGATCTGATGATGATCATTACAGAAAATTTTTCGTTGTTGTTGTTACAAGATCTTGAATACAACAAGAGCCTCTTCTTTGCGATTAAAAAATGGGTGATTCGGGATTACGAGTGATTGCCTCTACAACAGGATCATCATGGATATCAAATGTGTCCATACATATGAATGCATCATCATCGTCGTCGTCCTCCTCATGGAATTTTATGAAAAATCAACAAAAACTAGACTCAGATCATTTTAATAATTATACAAACGAATTCCGATTGGGGCATCGTTTGATTGGAATAATTTTGATTGTGGCGCTGTTTGGTTGTATATTTTGGGAAGGAGTAAATGGAGCTTCTTCAGAATTGAGAGTTTTCAGTATGTTTTTGCAAGCAATAGTTTACTAATTTGTCATTTAATCTTGATAAACAAAACTTTTCACAGTCATTCCACACTCACATATTGACCAAGGATGGCTCAGAACAGTGCGAGAATATCAATCCGAAACCTTTCTCATTCTGGATAGCATCACTGAGCAACTCATTGCACGACCACACGCCAAATTTGTATGGGGCGATGTGCTGTACTTTAAAGAATGGTTCGAGCAACAACCAGCTTCGAGACAGCAAATCGTGAAGAAAATGATTAAACAAAATCGATTCGAATTTGTAGGAGGCGGTTGGATTCAAACAGATGAAGCTTGTGCTTCTTATACATCAATTATTAATTCGATGACAGTTGGACACGAATATTTATTACGTCGATTTGGTATTAGACCTAGAGTAGCTTGGCAAATTGGTATGTTTTCATGTAATTATTTGTTATGCATCTTTTCTGACTGTGCACATAGATCCATTCGTAAGTAACTGCAATTAATTAATATTGAACTATTAAAATCTCACAATCTCATCATTAGGGACACGATGGTAGGATTCCACAAATTTTCAGCCAAATGGGTTTCGATGCTCTAGTTATTAACAGAGTTCACTTCTCAATCAAAAGTGTCATGAAAAACGAAAGAGCTTTAGAATTTATTTGGAACATTAGTGACAACAAAACAATTTTCACAGAAGTTCTTCACACTCACTATTCCAGCCCAAGGAATTTCGATTTTGAAAAACCAGGAGCTGAACAAGTGAATGACCACAACGTGGAAAGAAAATCCATGGAATTTATTGAGGACATGCGAAAACGAGCTCAAAACTATCGAACTAATTTTATATTTGTACCTTTTGGTGATGATTTCAAATTCAGGAATGCTCATGCCCAATATTCAAGCATGGATAGAATTATCGATTATATCAATAATCATGATCTCGGAATGAAGGTACAATACTCCACTGCAACGGAATACTTTGAAGAACTTTTCAAAAATTATGGCTCAAATACAAAGTTCCCAGTTGTAAAACAGGACTTTGTACCTTATGCAGACTATCCAGACTCGTACTGGACAGGATATTATACATCTTTACCAAATTTAAAACGTTCAGCCAGAACTGCAGAATCGATTCTTACCACCACTGAAATGCTGTATGCGCTTGCTAGAGTGAAATTGACACATCAAAAAACTGCTTTCGATTGGGTTGCAACATATAACTCCATTCAAAGATCAAGACAAACCGTATCACTCGTGCAACATCATGATTCAATTACAGGTACTTGTAGGCAACATGTCTATAATGACTACATGTCTCAATTAGCCTCAGCCATTCAAGACATGAGATCACTTCACAAATCTCTCGCCAAGCATGTACTAGAAATTTCTTCAGACAAAGTTCTATTCGAATCATTAGAAGTTTCCGATAGAAAACCTCACACTATTGTCATTTATAATAGCTTATCTCATGCAGTGAAGCAAATAATTAGCGTGAACACCAAATGCACAAATGCCAAAGTACAAGACTCGGCTCGTCAAAAGATAGATTATCAAGTGATACCCAACGTACATAACCCTCAAGAAGAAGCTTCTGGATTCCCATATACTGTTCAGTTCTTGGCCAGCATTGATGGTCTTGCTTTTGAAAAAATATTCTTCCAATGCCAAGAGGATACAGAAGGAGATTTGCTTGATACAAATGTGCTTTATGTGAGCACTCAAGACAGTCATTATTCAAAGTTTGAGAAAGCTAATGTTCAAGTCAAGTCGTTGGACTCAGCTAAAAGTAGTGACCTTACTATCGAGAATGAATTTTATGTTGTCTCCATTGACAAGAATACAGGATATGTCAATAAGGTAATCACCAAACATGATGGAAAAGAGCACATCACGAAAAATCAATTCTTGGAGTACAAAACACAAAACAGTGGTAGTTACTTATTTAGACCTAATGACGATGGTCCCTCACCATTAGGCCAACAATCTCTTTCCTTTGTTTACGTTTCAAAGGGAAATGTTATGGACAAGATATTGGTAGATACTAAGCGTGTAAAAATTTACGTTACACTACCTCACAATATGAAAGATAGCGTGTTAGAAAAGTTTATTGATTACAGATTTGAACTATCGCCTCTCCCTGAGAATTCTGAAACGGTAGCTCGATTTGGAGTTGGCACAAGGCAAGACAAAGGAAATTTGATTGTTTATGATGGCTTTAATTTTGTGAAAAGAGTTATCCATCCTTCTGCACCCCATCCTGGTCATTTCTATCCTTCAACTTCGGGTGCCCTTTTGAAGATGCCTGATTCTCAGCAAATTTCCATCCTAACAGATCATACCATGGGCGTTACTGCCCAAAACAATGAAATTGAATTCCTGGTTCACAGAAGACTCATGAAGGATGACATGAGAGGAATGTCAGAAGCCAACAATGACCAGTCACCTCTCAAGTTCAGACTCTCCGTTTCTTACTTGATTGGTACAAGCAATGACGACTTTGTTAGCATGCATAAGAAGAGCTTGCTTGTCAATAGACAACCTCCTAGCTATATGGTTGATGGAGAAGTTCTTGGATCGTTCAATATATTCAACAAAAACTTCCCTACCAATGCAGAAATATTGACAATGCAAACAAGAGGTATCTCATCCGATGAGGTTTCAATGCGATTTGTAAATCTCCATCCATCCAAACAAGTAGACATCAACTTTTCAAATCTCTTCTCTGAAGGAATTGAAGTTTCTGATATCAGAGAACGTTCATCGAATCTTATTTATGATGTTCAAGAGGAAAGAAAAAAGTTAAGATTTAAACGAGATGGAGTTATAAGATTTGATTTTACTAAGGAAGTGACTTTATCAGGAGAGGGTGGACAGAACACTGATCAAGAAGGTGTCTTTTTATCCGATGAAGCAATTGCTGAAATGAACAAAAATCCAGCACAACGAAAAACACTTGCTCTCGCATCTGTGGTGGATCCTGTGTTCCGTGTGATCATTCCAGGATCGAGCATAAAGTCATATTTTGTTGCCATGACATTTAGTGGAAAAGGTTTTGTACCAATCTCTCAAAAAGAGGCTGAAAATGAAGATGCTGAAGGAAAAGAAATTAATGAGCTTGGTTTGGAAGAAGAAGACGACGAAGACTCCAAGCAAGACGAGGGAGTTAGTGAACCTCTAAAGAAGCCACAAGATGACTTGCGTACAGAGGATAAATCTAATATTGACATTGTTCAAGAAGATGAAGTAGAGAAGAATGGCAAAGGACGCAACGATAGTCCTGCATCGCCGAAAAGTATCGCTCCATTTTGGATATTCCCACTATTTGCTATGGTGCTTTCAATCTTTGGTTGTGTTTGTCTTTCACTCGTTCTTAGACTGAGTCGACGAAAAAAGCAACCTTCCACAATTCTACCAATGTTCCAAACAGATGCCAATCCTGGTGTGAAAAATGTGTGAGATGTGAATTTTATTATATTCACATTGATCTAATATTTATTGTATTCATATTTGTAATGATGATAATAATACCTTTCTCAAAGGACCATTTTTCTCTGCGATAATAACCCTACATTCTTCCATTTTGTAAATTTTGACATTTTGGTCAAAGTCTTTTCAACAATCTCAAATTCCATACCGGTAATTTTCGAAACCTTATGTCCAATCCAATTCATCATCTTAATGTCATGCAGGGTGTTCACTAAACTATTCTTGCGTTCGAAAAGAATTCCTGATGATATAATTTTTTATTGAATTGAAAAAAACAAAAATAACTCAAAAAAAATTGAACTTACCGAACGTGCGTACACCACAACACCGTACAATACAGAATATTGAAGTGTGTTCTCAATTGCTGCTTGTACTGTTGTACAACAATTTAATTCCTTGTGAGCAACATTAAAATCATTCCTTTTCTCATCATCTTCATCACGAATATAAACAATCAACAACAACAACATCTCCTTCCCGATAAATACTTTTCCTTCATATATGAGAAACAATGGAGAGTTTGAACCCAAACGAATTTTGCAGAATATCTAGTAGTTTCATTCAGTGCGTGTTATCTCAAAGCGGGCCGCATGACGCATTTGCAGCCTTGCAAGAGATGATTGATAACAACAATGCAAGCAATTCCATTGAAAGAGAACGAGGATCCAACCAATTAAAAACAATATTGCAGAAAAACCTGGAGCTCAATGATCCCAATCATTTTCCAGGTCCGATGGCTGTTCAAATATCGAGGACCTCTCTTGAAAAACTGAGAAACAATGACTACTATATTACAGAAAAATCGGACGGAATCCGAGCCATGATGATGATGTTATGCAGCAAGAATTTTCCTCGTTGGGTTTACGAAGACGATCATACAGACCAGTTTAACTTATTGCAAAACTGTGCCATTGAATGTACATATCATCATGCAAAGCAAAGTGCAAAGGAGGATGTTGTTCTGCAATTGACCATTCTTGATAACACTAACTTTCTTTACAATAGAAGAACAAACACTGTTCAGTTATTGAACACAGCAACAAATATGCAGAGAACATTGAAAAGGCTGAATGGATGGTGCTTTTCATTCTTTTTTGACAGAAATTTTGAATTTTATTTATGCCTAGAAGAAATTGTTTTTCCAACAAAGAGTACCATTTCTGGCAAGATTGTTAAGGTAGCAGACGTGAAATACCAAGATTTGGTAATTTTGGACGGAGAGATTGTTTACAATATTCAAGAAAAAAGATATAACTATTCTATTTATGATGTGATTAGCTTTGTGAAGGAATTTATTCACAAAGAAACAAATACTACTATTGATAAGATTGTGTCGTTGCGAAAAGAATCCATGACAACTCGATACAAAGAAATAACAAGCGGTGTCACTGACCCTCACTACTACTACTATCAAAAAGTTTTGCGAAAACCCAGCCCCAAATGTCTCAAATTAATTCGAAAACACTTTTATGACAAGACAGAGCTCATGACAGTTCTGAATTGCATCAAAGAGGATCCAAAAACAGGCGAGTACATCTATAAGGGCTATAACAAAAACGATGGACTTATATTTACTCCAAAGTCAGGAGAATTAAGCGCGTTCAAGCCAGGCTCTAATGACTATTTGATGAAATGGAAATGGCCCAACAAGCTTACATGCGATTTTCTGGTGTGTCCTGTGAACAATTCAGAAATCGTCGAGCATGCACGTACTTCTACTGATAACTGCTTTTATTTTTATTTTCAATTTAAGAGAAAGCTCACTCATTTCACTGTATGTCAAGTGAAAAATATTTCAGAGAGTCTTGTTGCTCGATTTAGAGGACTTGACGCAAATGAAGCTCTCATTGCGGAATGTGGATACGATTTGGCTAATCATGATGGATGGTATTTCCTTCTTATCAGAGAGGACAAAAACACACCCAACGCATTCAAAACAGTCGCGAATACGCTCGAAAACATGCTTGAGAATGTCACCGTAGACGATTTGCAATATTATTTATTGCCAGGCGATTCTTATGACAGCAAAAAGTATATGAGAATATTAGATTCTAGGGAGCAATTTTTACGCGAGTATGAAGCAAAAGTTATTGAGCTGAAAGCATTTGCTTATTTCAAACTTGCTCACTATCAGAGTTCCCTTTCTCTTCAGTATTGCATTGCCGATGAGGGAGTTTCTTGGAATTTTCATTGTTTCGTCGGCGACTCAAAAGTTGATTTGAATCATGTTAGAAATAGTCATAATCAAGTAGTTGAAACTTATTTCAATCCAATCGATGGCAAATATGTTGTGACTCGAACAGTCAAAGTCTCTCCCGAAGATTTGATCAAAGTCTGCAGTGGCTCAGCCTTGTTAGAGAGATTATTGCTCATGGAGAAGGCACGAAATTTAGCAGACTCTGTCTTTGCAGCAAAATCATCACCTCCAGCAAACTCTTCTTCGAGTAGCACTAGTGGTCAACAACAACACAAGAGGTCTCTACAAGAAATAGATGCCAATGGCTCTCATGATACATCACAAGGCGGACAAAATGGGGAGCCATATGTGAAAAAAGTCAAGCAATAAATCTTTATGAACAGTGGAATATCAAGAATGATAGCTGAAAATCATTTGAGCAGATCTCTGTTGTTTAAAGTCACAATTGATTATTTACTATTCTCAATTGTTGCATGATTTGTTCCACTGCTTGACGACATGCATGTTCTTTGGCATCTTTTTTAGTTTTAAAAAACAAACTCTTTGCCGTGACGGAGGCAATCGAAATTCTTTTGGTGAATTTTCCAAAAGTAACAACTACTGTTAAAGAGAACTTGCCATGGCTATCTGTCTGTTCAGAAAATGCCATTTGGCCTTTTAGTTTTTGGCACATCTCGTTCAACTGCTGAACTGAATTTTCGTGATTTGGCTCTGAAAGTAGTCCCTTTAACAGTGTGGGAAGAGGATCGTGAGTGTTTCCAGTAAGGTGTGTAATCCATGGTGCAACACCATACATGGGTTTGCTGGAGGTGCATTTTGGGCATTTGAAAGTCAGAGTTGTCAAAGACATGAGAAGTTCTTTTGCTGTTGGTCTTGAGTCCTTGTTTGAATCAAGCATTTTCGCAATGAGTTCTTTTTCTACATTGAATAAATGATCGCATGTGGATAACTCTGAATGAGGATTGGCAATCAACGATTTCAATTTCACACGTCTTTCAGATTCTGTTGTGAAACATGAGAGCCTATCAGAATAAAATAATTATCAATCATGACATTGTGCATTCCAAATTATCCAAATGACATACATTTCGAAAAATACAACTCCTAAACTAAACACATCTACTTTTAAGTTCTTTTCTCGAGGTTCCTTTTCTGGAACGTAAAATTGTGTACCTCGACTAGATCCAATTTTATGACTTTCATCATAGCTATAACTTAAACCAAAATCTCCAAGTTTGACCTCTCCTTCATGAATTAAAATATTATCAGGTTTCTAAAATGCACATGATCATAGGCATGGTCGTTCACAAAAGCGATTCGATCATGATTGTGCACAATTACCTGAGTAAAATCCATTCAATGAGTTCAATTCAATAAAACGTACCAAATCACTGTGAACAATCGAAAATTCGCTCAAAAAGGCAAGTCCCTCTAATATCTGTATTAAATATTTCCATGCATGTCCTCTTCTTAGGTTCTTTGCAATTTCTGTTTTCAAAGAACTGCTACAATATTCCATTTGAATACACAATACTTCATCATCATTTAGTGAGCTTTGATTGTTGTTGGTCGTCTCGTCGTTGGTTGATTGTGATCCATCACTCTCTCTCTCAACAAATAATTCTTCAATTTCATCGATAAGGGGCTCTTTCCAAACACTGTAATATCTCACTACTTGAGGATGATGATCGATGGATGAAAGTTTCTTTGCCTCTTTCATGGCTTCTTTTCTTTTGTTTTCTTTTAATTTTGACAACTTGACCAATTTAATGGCATAGGTCTTATGATCGATGTTATGTTCAGCTTTGATGACAGTACCAAAAGCCCCAGATCCTAACACACAAGAATCCTTTGAATTTCCAAAGTTGAAATCTGTTTTCAATCGAGAGACAAGATTCCGAGTCGTTGTAACAAAATTCTCATCTTGTGCATCATCAAAGGTCATTTCTTTCATCACAAAGTCAAACATTTGCTTCATGGTGAAATTCTTAAATGTCACCATGTCGGATTGTTTCAACTTTTTGAGAGTTGCTGGCCAGTCCTTTTTTAATTGTTCAAGAATTTGCCTGCTGTCATCATTGATCGAAAAAGAAGTTCCAGAGTTTTGAGAGGAGTGGTGAGATGTTTCCTCAAAAGTGACAGATGTTTGAGATGAATTCTGTTCTTCTTCTTCTTGGTCGTCGTCCTTTTCGTCGTCTTCGTCCTTCTCATCATGATCATTGCTCGAGACTAGTTGGGCCTTGGAGAAAAAGGGAGTGTTGGCCTTTTTGTGAGGGACGCGTATCATATTTTTGTTGTGATTTGGATTTTTGTGTCGTTTTGGTTCATCATGTAACTGAAAGCTGATGATGGATATCGCATTTTGAAAAAAGCTATTTTTCCGATGAAACAGGAGGCATGCTCGACGAAGGTTGACTTTCACAATTATTTCCTTCTGAAACTAAACACGACGCAGTCTTTCATGAGCTGTCAACACGTCTCCTGATTGGTACAATGATAGTGAAATTATTCACGTGAATACATTGTCTAGTAATCGTTTTCCTCTTCCTCATCGAACGAAATAATAGTCACATCTGAAAATCGATCACTCGATTCTTCATCCTCTGTTTGTTTCATCAATCCAGTGTGGAAATGTAAACAAAATCGTTTCCACCTCAAATCCTTACATTGTTCATCTGCATCGAAAAAACATTGTTTGGCAGCTAGCTCGAAATAGTAAATTGCTAGAGTGAGATTCTGAGACATACCAATGCCATCTCGATGCATGGTTCCTAAATGATAGTGAGCCCCAGGATGTCCTAAATTGGAAGCCATTTTGTAATATTTCACAGCTTGTTCGATATTTTGAGTGACTCCCAAACCATCTTCAAACATTTCTGCCAAACTAAAGGTGGCATCAGCATTGTTCAGTTGTATGGCTTGCATGTAGTACTCTTTGGCTTTTTCAAAGTTTTGATCGACTCCATCGCCATTAAAATACAAATTTCCTAATTCATTGATGGCAGGAGAGTGATTTTGTGCTGCAGCCAACTCATAATATTCTTTCGCTTTCAAGTAATCAAGATCCACTCCAAATCCTAAATTAAACATGATACCCAAATTATAGTATGCTTTGGCTGAGCAATAGTTTGATGCCATTTCATAACATTCTTTCGCCTTGTGAAAATCTTGATCAATTCCTATTCCATACTGATACAACATTCCTAGTGCACACAATGCTTCTGCATAATGATTTTCAAAGGAAAAATGATGACGACATGTCATTTCAAAAAGTGCTCTTTCAGCCGCTTTCTCAAAGCATTCTTTAGCTTTTGCATAATCTTGTGTCACACCATAGCCATAGTAATAAGCATTTCCCAAATTATGAACTCCACTCGAATAATTTTGATGTGCAGCCAACTCATAGTATTCTTTTGCTTTTGAGTAATCGACTGGAACTCCCTTTCCTTCAAAGTAAAGATTTCCAATCATGTTCTGAGAAAGGTAATGAGATTTAAGTGAATCGGATTGAAATAACAATCTTGCTTTTTCATAATCAATTGCATGTCCACATCTTCCACAATACATGCATGCAAGAAGTAACTTTTTACAATCATTTTGATGTTGTTCATCTTCCAAATCTCGAAATGTTTGCGAAAAATCAGAAAATCCAAATTTGTACATTTTTTTTAAATATTCAAAGATGTGTACACTATCATCTGGAGTTGCTCGATCCGAATTCATCCATTTCATCAATAAATTTAAGGCTTGTTCAAAATTCTTTTGTTCAATCAAGTCGTGAATGACTTGTTGTGAGAATTTAGAATCATCCTCGTTCTCGGAAACTTTTCTTTTTTTAAAATCATCGTGCTCTTCAGAGTCATCATCATGATCGCCATAATGAGTGATTGGAGGAGAATGGTGATCTTTTCTCTTTCCGTCCTCCGTTCTCCGTTCCGATGATTGACCCACATTCGAAAACATTTTTTTTTCGAGTAGTGTTTGAAAGCTTTTTTTCTTTCAAGTTGAAGAATTTCATTCATCGACAGAAAAATGGGCAATAGGAGTAAATTCGTAAAGGCCACCGGAGATGCAATCATTGATCTCAAAGCCGTTCGTGAAGTGTTGCGACATCGAAAGGAACTTCGACATCGTTATTTTGAATTTGCAAATCTAGAGGAATGGATTCACACTAATCCATCGGATGGAAAGGAATACACCACTCTTGAGGATTTGGGTTGCTTTTACGATGATTGGAAGATTCGTTATTTGGACAAGGAATGGATTCAAGTGTTGAATGATTTGTATGATTGTATGATTATTCGAGGCATTCCGAATTCCAACCTTCCGAAAGTTGCTTCACAAGGACGGCAACACTCTCCACCAGAATATCGTTCAGGAACACTCGAATCCTTGATTCTGGAATATCAAAAGAACATTCATTCAGAGGAGAAGATAACTTTGAATGAGTTTAAAACTCTCGTCAAACCTTTATTGTTGGTACATCCTGATCCTGTATTGAAAATCAAAGGTGGTATTGGATTTCAGGATGTTTCGATCAAGACTTTGGAAAGGAATGACTCTGATGATGATAGTTGTGAAGAAGAGGTTCAACATGTTGTTGAGGAATCATCTTCAAAATCTTTGAAAAAAAGCATCCAAGCCCAATTTGGATCCTGTAAGGATTTACTTTGTTGAAGAACATGAAATATGGTATTATATTGAATTTAAACCTAATAGAGGTGGAATTTATATTGGAACAAGTCTAATGTATCTCATTCCAGTTGAATTGAGCGAAACGAATGCTCATGGAGATGATGACTTTGATGTGTATCGGAAAGAACTAGAAGAATTTGAAAACATTCTCTCTTGTTTGCATGATAGCGCCTTCAATTGGTGTATTGAAAAGTTATAATTCACAATACCTATTCTAAAAACATTCATTGACAAGACAAATATCACTTGTCCAGTTGTAGCTCAACAAGAATTATTTGATTCAATAATTATTTGAAAATTTTACTGCACTTATCGTAACAATTCGAAACAAACTGAACAGGAACAGACGACGATGGACTCTTGCTTGAGGATTGAGTATCTTGTTGTGGTATGGTGATGGATGAATTTCGATTCTTTTTCTTTGGTCTTCCTCTTTGTTTTAAGGCATTTCCTGACACTTTGAGAGCCATTTCTTCCGTGGTGACAACATCAAACTCAAGAGGTCGTTGTTCTCTGCATGCTTTTTCAAAAATCAGTCTTGGATTTTTCCTAGGTTTGTTTTTCTTGCTCGTCGTCTTTTGAGGTTTTGACACTTTCGAAAGTGTCTCTATTTGTTTTTCCGTCTTTTCGGATGTTCTTAAAGAGGATGGATTGTTGTTCACAGTTGGAGAAACAGGAGAGGAAGAGGTAATTATTACAGGAGGAATTGTTGTTGAGAGGGATGGATGATGATTTTGACTTGTTGTTGAACCAAAACTCGAATCCGAAAAGGAAGGAAGACTGGAATCTTCTTCTTCTTGGATATCAAAAAGGGCATTGAACCAATCGAAAGATGGATCTGCCACCACATTTGTATTGATTAGGTTCAGGTTAGGTTGACTACAGAGTTGGCTGCTGTTTGGTTGTTGTTGTTGTATAAAACCATTCAGCATTAACACTTGCTTCAGTTGCTCAATGCATTGAATGTTCTCTGGCGTTTCAGAATATTCTGAAAAAGTATTGGCCGAAAAGAAGGTATCAAAATCACGGAGGCAAACGTTGTTGTGGTTGTCGAGGGGAGTTTGTGGTTGAGTGGAAGGATGGTTGGCAGCTGTTGTTGTGTTTGAAGAGTGTTGTTGTTGTGTGTGAAGTGATGCAACGGTATTGCAGCTCATAACATTTTCAGTGATGTTGATCATCCAATTCAATGATGGATCATCATCATTCGGGAGGTGTTGTTGTTGATGATGGGATGGGAACAATGTGTGTGGTGTGTTCGATGAATGATCAAAGAGAGTAAAAGGATCCGTCACACTTTTATCAAGAAACAACTGTTTCATGAAGAGAAACCAACTGCCATATGGATTCGAACTGTTTGAACTGTTTGGATTGTTGGTCAAGGTGTTGTTTCTCAGTAATGTTGGAAAGATCGTTGTTGTTTCATTGCAAGGCATTCGAGTGATCATCATGGTGGTGATCAATAAGGCAGAAGAGAAATTGGTTGTATGGTTGTTCAATTAATAATGATGAGTGGTTTTCTTTTTGATGAATCACTTGGTGGCGTCCCCTCGAGATGCATTTAATGATCGTTTGTGCAGACCCATTGCTGCGCTTTAGTATCCGGCAGTTTCGGTTGGCATTTTGGAGAAAATTTAAACGAGGAGAAAATCATGGATCCTCGGATGGAAACAACCACATCCATTTTGAGAAATACCACATGAATGGTGCGAAGCTGATTTTCTACAAACCTGGAGTTCGTTCCTTTTTGTATTGGTTAATACGACAGAAATGAAAGTGCAAACGTACGACATTTGCATTAAGAGAAAAGCAATGACCATTGTCGTAGAATTGCTCCATTTCCATCCGTTCAATAGACAGGAGAGTGATTGCGACAACAATAACGATGGTCTTTTGTGGTAATGCCATTAAGAAGTATTTGTTTGGTAGGTTTGCCATTTCGTTCCAAAGCTCGCACAAGTACGAATTTCGTACACCAATACAAGAATAATTATACTCGTGCGCTTTCTGTCGTCGCTACAGAGCTAAATGTTGAGAAATATATTCGAGAGTGACAAATCGAGAGGACTCATTCAATCTCATCATTTCAAATTTCTCTACTGTCATTGATACATCCTTCAAGAGAGTTCTGTATTTTTGATCGACGAGAGGAAAGCGCCTGGCAAGCATATCGAGTGCTCGATAGTCCATTTGAATAAATGTCAGTAATCGTTCTGCGTATTCAGTGATGATCAACGAGACGGAAGAAAGAATATTCTTTAAGCATTGCAAATGCACTCGACATGCCAGAGAGATGGGAACAGCCGTACTATACGATGAGTATTTAAAATCTTCACATTGCGTTGTTTTTGAGATTAAATCTGCATACTTGATGGCCTCCAGTGATATTTCACCCTTAAATGTTTTGTGTTTTTTCAAAATCACAATGGCATAGAGCATGGTCATGAATGTGTTTCCTGCAAAATCCTTGGTTCCAAAGATTGTTCTGATATTCTCCACAGCAATGTTAATTTTTCTGATGGTACTTTCCAAGCTTTCCGTGTCTTCAATAGGATGTTTTTCTGGATAGTACTCATCTCCTCGATCACTACTAGAACTGCAAGATAGAGAGTCAACCAGTTGATGAAAACCCAAAGGATAATCCTGTTTGTCCTTGTTATATTCATAAAATTCTTTCAGTTTCGATAGCTGCTCCTTGAAAAGAGAGTTTTCATGACTTTTTTTGGTTGTTTTTGGGTACTGAAACATTTTTTCATTAGAGCTTATCACATATTTTGATACATTCTCGACAGCATCTTGTGACAAGCTGTAGTTGATGGTTTCTTTGGGTGTGAAAAACATGAGAACTGTTTCGTAACTCTCGAGTAGCTCATCTCGATAATTGCTTCTCAAAAAAGACTCTGATAATAATACCGTTCGTAAAAGACAATGAGCACGTTCTGCTTCAGGATGAAATTCTTTCACATAGAACTTGACATTATTCAAAATATACTCTGCCTTCTGACGCTCTCCAGCTCCTATCACGCATGAAAATTGAATCAATATTGACAATGTTCATCGAGAAATGATATAATAAATTTGAGAGTGATCACTATGTCCATTAAAATAAACCTACCAATTAGATAAATTGCTAACCATGAATAAGTTAACATAGTTTTAAAATCTGAAACATTGTCAAAAACAATTGCCATTCTCGATCGTGCTTTCTCGTACTGCATTTTGGCTAATGCAAAATTGTCAATTCTTTGAAAACACATGGCTTGACAAGTCCATATGAATGAGCAATCGTTTTCTCCTAGATCATGAAAATATTTGTAAAAGTATTCCAAGCTTCCAACAAATTTTTCTGTTTGAGGAAATAAGGAAACTTTCATAAATTGAAGAATTTGTTCTCTGTCCGTACTTGGTAAAACTTTTAAAATAATTTTCAGAAATATTTCATAAGATAGTTTGCTTGTAATTTCTGGGCTGCTTTTTAAACTACTGATATTGTTGTAAATTGTTTTGTAGATGGATTCAATATTTTCTTTAGGGAGGAGAGATGAGATTGATTCTGCTTCTGTATCACTTAGTAAAAATTCTGATGAAGACATCATTGGTGATGAAGATTGAGAAATTTGACTTTGTTTCTTCATGTACAAACAAAATGATCTATTTTCTTTAGCACAATTAGAACAGCATGGAAATAAATAGTCACATTTTCGATGTCGTATTTTGCATAACAAACAAGAAGTGTCTGCTTTGAAAAGTTGAGCACATGGATGTTCATATGTTTGTAAATTTGTTGAGTTCGTTTGGGTTTGATGAGAACTTTCTCTCATCATAAAATTTGAAGCCAAATATTGGTTTGGAGGCAAAACGTTGGTTGATGATGCACCATCTGAGCCACTCGTCGAGGTAGTTGGTGGTGACAAAAATTGTTGTTGCATGGATGATGATGATGAGAATGGTTGCCGTTCGAACGCATGAGTTCTAGTTTGACTGAAATGTTCACAATGATGTTGTGCGAGATGACTCGGTAAAGACTGGCCATCATGCGTGTATGGCGTGTTTGGAAATTCCACTCTTTCAATACTAATTCTCATTGATGATGGATGTTCCATGGTTGATCCTCTCTCTTGCCCCATGTGCTGCTTTGTTTCAACAGCAGGAAACAAGAGTGGATGAGAATCGTCTGTTTGGGCCATCAACAAACTACTAGCTCGGAGGCTATTTCCAATCAGACTTGAAGGCGCCGAAATGATGGAGGGCACTGCATAACCAGGTTGTTCCGTTGTTGAGGAAGGCTGTGATTGTTGTTGTTGTTGTTGAAACAACCTCGTTTGTTGTTGTTGTGGTGTTTGCAATGACGCTAGCGGTGGTTGATTTGGGAAGTTAAGATTGTTGGGATGCATCCTTGGAGCATTTTTTTGGTTGGAGATGTTATGTGGATCAAAATTCGCTTTTAATGGAAAATCATCTTTTTGAACCTTATACTATCCATCTATGGCCACCATCTAAGGTTCTTTTATAGACCCAAATTTTGGTCATTTACTTTTAAATGCAAAAGTGGCGCTACAAGGTTTGATTTCGGGCATGGTGGCCAATCAGCCCCAGATAGTTCTAGGTATTATTATCATCGAAATTATCTCAATACACCAAGAATACGTGTTCACAAAAAGAGTCCTAGATTCTTAGAAAACGTTCATGTATTGTGAAAGGTGCTGCAATGAGATAAATCGTGTCGGGTCGTTCTCCTTCATTTGTTGAAAATTTTCCAGCGTGGCTAATGTTTCCAGCAGCAGCTTGTTGTACTTTTGATCTACCAGCTGAAATCGATTGGCCAGCATTTTCAGTGCATTATAATCCATGTTAAGATAGGTGATCAATTTTTCTGCATACTCGGCAATAATGAGTGAAGTCGAGTTGTTTAAGATATTCTTCAGTGATTGCAAATGTACCTTGCAAGCAAGTGAAATTGGTACAGAGCATGGAAATGAGGAATAAATAAAATCGTCATATTGCGTTGTTTTTGAGATTAAATCTGCATATTTGATGGCCTCAAGTGATATTTCACCCTTAAATGATCTATGCTTCCTCAAAATCACAATTGAATAAAGAAATGTCATGAACATGTTCCCAATGTAATCTGTTGTTCCAAAAATTGCTTTGATATTTTCTATTGCTATATTAATTTGTTTGATTTTCTTTTCCACGTTTTCATTTGGCTCTTCTTGCTGACTGTCATTAAATTCATCGTCATGCTCACTGCCTTCAGAACTCGTTGACAGAGAATCAAATAATTGGTGGAATCCAATTGGATACTCTTGCTTATTCTTGTCCACAAAATGTTTCAACTCTGCCAGTTGTTTCTTTAGTTGTGCTTTTTCTGGATTTGGTGTTTTGGGCTCTTTTGCGGAGAAAATTTGCTCATTTGAACTAGCGACGTATTTGGAAACAGTCTCTGCTGCATCTTCCGATAGACTATATGATGCTGCCTCTTTGGGAGTAAAAAAGACTAGAATATTCTCGAAATGAGTAAGCAATTGATCATAGTTATTGCTTTGCAGAAAAGACTCTGAAAAGAGAGCGGTTCTCAATAAATAATGAGCGTTCTCAGATGTCGGCTGAAATTCTTTTACATAAAATTTCACATGATTTAAATAATATTCCGCTTTTTGTTTTTCTCCTTCGCCTAGAGACATTGAAAATCAATAAAGAAATATCACAACATTTAATGTTTTCCATTGTTGCTACTTACCTACAAGATAGGCCACCACCAATGCATAAACTGACACTAATTTGAAATTTGACACATGATCAAATATAGTTGACATTTTGGATCTAGCTTTTTCAAATTGCTCTCTTCCTAATTTTTTCTCTCCAATTCTTTGTAAACATAGACATTGAAGAATATACATCATGGCACGATCTGTATCTTCGAGTGTATTAAAATATTTGTAGAAATATTCTAAATTTCCAACAAATTTTTCGTTTTGAGGTGCAAGAGAAACTTTCAGTAATTGAGAAAGAAGATCTCGTTCCGCCACTGGAAGAATTTTCCCCATGAGTTTCATGGCTAACGAATAAGATAACTTGCTAGTAATTTCAGGTCCGCATTTGATGCCAGAAATGTTATTGTGCACATTTTTGTAAATTGTGTCCATATTTTCTCTTGTTATGTTTTTAGAAATATTATCTTCCTCATCTCCTGTTACGACAAACATATCATTTTTCAGGTCTTGTTCTTCTTGCTGTTTTGATGTTTTTTTTCCTTGAAGATACAAGCAAAATGTTCGACCCTCTTTGGAGCAATGGGTGCAAAATGGATAACAGTAATCACATTTTCTGTGTCGAATTTTGCATAATAAACATGATGTTTCATGTTTACCTTGTGTGACATTTAGAACATTTTTTGTAAAGTTGGGGTCTTGGAGAGTAGAAGGCCACGACGATGAAGAGCCACTAGAAGAGGAAGATGTTGAACTTATTGATGAACTAGTTGCGTTGAGCGATTGAGGTGAAATAGATGAAAAAGGAGAACAGAATTGGTCAATTTTTGATGCTACAAGGAGGTCGCTTGCGCGAACTGTAGAACTCGAGTCGAGAATGGATGTTTGACCTGTGGCATTGACGGATGGATGTTGATATTGTTGCTGGATATTCAAAGAAGGAGGTGGTGGAAGAATAGGTTGTCGTATTTGCGGAGAAAGAGTGCTGTGTGGATGGCTATTAATTGGTAGGTTGATAATTTCATTCATTTGTGGTTGAGTCATGATTGTCGTCATGGAAGGATGATTTTGTGGGGTTTGGGAGTTTGTTAAAAAGTGAGGTTGTGAAAATTGCTGTTGTTGTGAAATGCTTGATGACGGCACGGAAAATAAATTTGTAACTGAATATTGTGTGGATGCATTGTTATTAAAATTAGTATTGTTGCTGATGATGGTTGTGGTTGTTGTGTTCGGGTTGATCCGAATGAAAGATGATGAAGGAGCTTGCTGATGAAAGCCTTGTTGGTATTGTCCTAACGATAAGCTCATCGGCATTGTTGGTGGTGGTCGCTGTAGCTGTTGTTGTTGGGAGCCAATATGTGGTGAACTGAAATTTCTAACTTCATATTCTGGATTTGTGGATGTAGTCGTCGTGGTTGTATTTTGCTGATGATGCTGATTCACCATATCATTCACGTTGTTGGGATTAACATTACTAGACCCGAAGAAAAAGTTGGTGTTCGGAATCATGCGTTGTTTCTCTGTGGAACGATGATGGTGTTGCAATTCAACGGTTGGTTACGTTTGTTGTGCGTTATTTGTTTGCTGTTGGCCAACAGAAATGCGCACTGAACAAATTGAGATCTGTTTGGAGAGGATCAAAGGACGGTCTATTTTTTTTTGGTTGAATATATTAAGGGGAAACTCACCACGCAAGCGACTTGGGACACGAGAGTGGCAATGCTATCCCTTCTCCTTTTCTCTCGAATCATTCCCAACGTTGGATTTCGCCAAGAAATTCCATCCTCATAAGGAGAGAGGAATGGGTCGTGACCAAAAAATGCCGCCTCAGCCCTCATCAAATCGTTCTGTTTTTTTAAAGCTCACACAACCACCACGTGTGGACACGCAGAGTCCGAACAGCAATCATCAATCCCTTTCAAAGTTGAATCGTGATGTATCTGGGAGTTCGTGCTCACATTCATCTAATACTTGTTCCGATAATCACAATTGTCATCATCAAGCAAACAAATCAAATATTCCTCATTATCGGGGTCACGACATTCCTATCTATTCAAATCAAACCATGGAAATGATCAACGATGCAATAATATTATCCGAATTAAAATCACCAACTCCCGACGTTCATATATTATTTACACATTTCGATCAGAAATATTTTCGAAACAAACTCAGCACGTGTACTACATTACGATGGAGCAACAAAATGACCTTGTGTGCTGGAATATGTTACAGCCAATACCAAAAATTAACCATCACAAAAACCTACACAGGAAAAACTCCGGGTGATGTTGTAAAAAAGCAGGAGCAGGTGACTCAAAGAGTGTGTACCATTTCACTTTCTGAAAAGTTACTGAAATTTAGACCTTCAATCGACACTATATCGACCTTGGTTCATGAAATGATTCATGCTTTTCTTTTTATAGAGTCCAATGTGGTCGACAGGGAAGGCCATGGAGATAATTTTAAATGGTGGATGAATTACATTAATCGAGTTGAGGCAAACACTGGAATTCACATTACAATATATCACAGTTTTCATGATGAAGTTGATTATTATCGTCAACATCATTGGAAATGTACGAAATGTTCAATGTTGGTAAAACGAGCTATGAATCGTGCTCCAAACAAATACGACGATTGGTTTCCAGATCACGAGAAAAAGTGTGGAGGAGCTTTTATCAAAATTAAGGAGCCAGAAAAGAAGGGAGTAGCATGTGATTCGAAAAAGAATTATTCTGGAATTGAAAAATCAAGAAAACTTATGGAATCTTTCTTTAAGAAATCTGTTTCAGCAAATAGTACAGTTGCATCCTCGTCAACACTGTCATTATCATCACCTAAATCAGAATGCAACACTATGCCATCCACATCAAATTCACAAAAACCAAAACTGTATTCAAAGAGAAAAGTAGGAGGGATATTGGACACAAAAAACATTGGTCTTCCGTTGCCCTCCACTACTGATTCCAATTCAACGGCACAAAAAAGTGCAGGTGTCATCTCCCTTAAAAATCGACACGATCATGATTCTGAAGTAATTTTAATTGACGACGAGAATAGAACATCCAGTATGGCCATTGAATTACTTGATTCTAGCGATGATGATCTTGGTGATTCTAAGTGCACAGAAGTTATTATCGATGACAATGATGATGATTACATTCCACCTGATAATGTAGTTATCGTCAACAACAACAACGACAGCATTATGAGTGATAGCAGCAATGGTGACGATGTTATTATATTGTAGATTCTAGTATGAAATCAAAAAACATGAACATGTTTGAGTATTATAACTGATATGCATGCTATCAGTATTAATGCGAATACTGCAAACGAAATGGTCCAAAACAATATCCACCCTACTTTTTTCAATTTCCTATTCCTCGTCCTTAAAATGCAAATTAATGGAGCGGCAATTAATAATGGAGGGAACACAATCCCCAAAAAAATACCTCCAACAATCAACCAAATAATATTGATCTCTTTAAGGTGCTCCTCGTGGCATTGATGGCACACCACATTGCTCATATTTCTATGGTACAGAATTTTCACAAGTGACGGAATTTCTTTCGGATCTACTTTACATTCTTGACAAATATTCTCATTGCAAAAAGTACATTTGTCAATGCCTTTCACATCAGTATGATTTTTACACATGCCCGTAGGAACTGCGGACTTCCTACTGGAGTCGATGGGATCCATGGCCGAACTCTGAGAGCTTGTGCTGCATTCTGTGACATTACTTTTTGTTCTGATCATTTTCCGAGGAGAAGGCGTTTTCTGTTCGATTTTTACATTGGTTGCATATAAGGCAGATTTTTGATTGGATGTTAATTTTTTAATCTCCTCCTCACTTCCAGCTGTGTTAAGGGAATTCACTGATTCAATTTTGTCCAGAGATTTATCAGTGACAAGATCATAATCTTGTTCCTCATCTCCCATGTGAAATGATTCCTCTTTGAGATCGTCCAAATTATTGTAATGCTGTGGTCTATTACCTCCAAGCACAATCTTTCCTTTTTCTCGCAAATTTACCTCACCTAGATGATATTCATCAATGTTGTTGTGTATATTTACAGAGTTGTGACATTTTACATAACCCTCATTTGTACAACTTAATTCATCATTTCTCTCCATATGATAAGTATTGTGTAAAAATTGTTGTTCGCCACCATTTGGAAAGTCATGCAACAAGCGAGCTTGAACTTGATTCGTTGGTGGGCTCACTACAACTTTTAAATTGGACACTTTGGAATAGTGAGGATTTTTGTGATGAAATTCGTGAGTGTTGTTATGAAAATGATGATGACGGTGAAGAGTTTGCACATTCGGATTTGAAACACTCAACAACGAGTCAGAAAGAGCGGATGGAGAAGAGAGAGTTGAAGCCAGTATATTCATTTCGGGATGCCTTTCATTAGCAACACTGGGCATTGTTTGCATTGGGTTGTTCTTTTCATTTGTTGTTGTTGTCGTTGTTGTTGCTGCTAGTTCTGTAGTTCTAAAAGTCGATGGATGGAGAATGAACGGTGTGGAAGAATTCACTTCTAAAGAAAGAGAGGACTCGTTATTGTTGTTATTGTTGGCACTCGTTCCGATGCTGCCAGCAGGATTTGTTGTCTCTTTCAGAGATGATGGGTCCTCTTCCTCAACTTCAACTTCGTCTCGCAATTTCGTGAAGCGTTGAACCATAACGACGATGATGGTGATGGTCGTACCAATATTGGCAGAGGTTGTAGGTAAATTTGTTTTTCCAAAGCCAAGACAGTTTCTTTTTTGGAAAATTTTAAATGTGTCTAATGACTACCATCATCAATCCATGATCTAGATCCTATTAATATTAATACCACTATTGAGAAAGAAAGAATGGGCACTGATGAACCTTATTGGCAACGCGTGACACAGCTGCCTCCGAACCACAAAAAATGTCTCAACAACACTCCTCCTCCTCGTCATCATCATCCTATGTCTTTCCCACTCACAAACTTCGACCCCTTCCGAGTAGTACCACTACTGATAGTAGTTGCACTCAAAACACATCGATCATTCTCATTGCGTGTGGAAGTTTCAATCCGATCACCAATTCTCACCTCCGAATGTTTGAAACAGCTCGAGACTATCTCCAAAATGAAGAGAAGCTTTCTGTGTTGGGTGGTTTCATCTCTCCAGTTCATCAAGACTATGCCAAAAGAAAACCAACTCTCATAGAGGCACATCATCGAGTGGAAATGTGTAAATTGGCTGTCTCTGATTCGGACTGGGTGGATTTAGATATGTGGGAAGTGAATCAAACCGAATACAGTCGTACATTATTTGTGTTAAAACATTTCACAGAAGAAATTGAAAAGTTTTATTCTCTTTCTTCTGGCAATAGTGATGATCAAAAAGTGAGAATTATGTTATTGTGTGGAGCTGATTTATTGGAATCTTTTGTGAAACCGGGAGTGTGGATTCCAGAACAAGTCGAGTACATTCTTTCCACGTATGGAGTGTGTTGCATTGAGAGAGATGGAATTTCAATTTCGAAAATTATATTCGAACATGATGTCTTGTACAAGTATAGGAAAAACATTCACGTCATTCCAGAATGGATCATCAATGATGTGAGCTCAACAAAAGTTCGTCAACTTGTAAGAAGAAATCACTCCATCAAGTATTATGTGGCTGACAAGGTGGCAGAGTACATCAAGAACCATCAATTGTATTTGGCTGAACAAACCAATACCAGCACAAATGCAGTATTCGAAAATAAACAATTATAATTTGTTGTTGTTTGTGTGAAACTTGGAGGTGGTCTCGTGAGACCTCATGGCCATATATCCCTCATCTCTTGGTATGATCACAGCCTGCTTGAACCAAAGGATTCCTCAACTATTGTAGACGTCTGCCACACGTCCAAATTTGGGCCGATCACCTCAAAAGCACACAGATCAAAAAAACACCTCCACACCAAACACACAGGCTCTGCACCATCATCATTCCCACTCTCTCTCACAACGTTTGCCACTGTTCTGACCGAAACGAGAAATTTTCATTATTGTAATATTCTGTTGTTATTCTATAATAGAGAACTCATTGAGATTCCGAAACAAGAGTTTTTAAATACTGTTGAATTCATATGATTCGTTGGAAGCGAAGAAAAACTATGAATACTGATTCGGGTTGTAACTCATCAACACCATCCAAGAGTAATAATAATAATAGTAATAATAGTAACAATAGTAACAAAAATCATAACAACGATCATCATCATTTAATTGATCTCCAAAACGAAACGAATAACGACCAAAACAACAAGGAGCGAATGGAACCCTCCATGGTGATGAATAATTTCAAAACTACAACATGCGCCACAAATAATGTCCATACTTCGTTATCCCGTCCTTCATCATCATCACCATCCTCATCTTTCTCCGCCACCATATTACCTCCTTTGTCGTCTCTTCATCTGTTGTCCCAAGTTTCCACCGAGTGTGCTTCAACAACAACAAACCAGAGTGAACGAGTACCACAGGATCATCGGATACAAGTGCTGAATGCTGATGAATATGGTTCCAACAACAAATGGATCCTCACAAATTCAAAAGCTCATGTGCGTGAAATGCCACCACCTGCCTCTCCACTTTCGACCCAAAGCAGCAAAGAGAGCACTCGATCGCTCGCTTCTTCTTCTTCGGATGACCCAAATAAGATTCAAACATGTACCTTACAAAATCTACCAACAATCGACTCTATGGACGGCAATACAACCCTAAAAAATCAATTGTTTAAGGAACAATTTAAGAAGTATGTCACTCAATACAAGAGAAGATACAAAAAGGTTGTCATTTCCAAGACTCCAGAACAACAAAAAACGATCCTTACGAAATTGTTAAACTTTCAAGGTGGACAATTTTTTGCCAATCTGCAAAATACCTCCAAGAATCAGATGGTCATACAAGCATGCATGCAAGAAGGAGACCAACTCTTAGATTTGGCCGTGTTAGTCACAAGAAAAAGATTCAGTGCAAAACCCAAGCTTGAGGATTTTTCATTTAACATGGTGGTTCTATCAAACCCCACATCAACGACGTCGTCGCAATTTTTGCCACGAACCCCCGTTGCGAAGAATTTATCGAGTGACAACACCAACTCTGGCTCTGTCGGCCAACAATCTAAGCCCACCTCTTCATCCATTTCATCCAACGAAGCGCCAATGCAAAAACGATGAAGGTTTTTTGCACTTCCTCAGTGGAATTACTTTTGTTTCTCTTGATTTATCCTAACTTCATCTTGACTAGTCCTAATCATAGATCATCCATAATGGAGTCGAAACCAAGGTTAAAGGTGTACAAGTTTTGAATCAAAATATTCATACCCTTGATCTCTTCTTTTGTAAGCTCTTAAAACTCAATCAAAATCAAACATTTTCACAACATTCCATAAGTCTTAACAATTTCAAAATTCATCATAACATTAAAAAATGAGAAGACACATCCACCGAAGCATAGCCTCCAACCATCATCTCCTCTCGGAAGCTACACCTCACAACAATTACAATCATAATAATCATTATAAAAACATTGGAGTATTACCATCATCGAGAATTTCTGGCAATTCTTCGTCGAATGCAGCAGCTTGTCAGTCGGCAAATCGTACCATCCATCAACACAACAAGATTAAGAAAAATGATTATTGTTTGTTAGAAACCAATCACGAATTGAATTTAACTGGTGCGCATCGAAAACGATCTTATCATACTAATGTAACAAGTGTCACAAGACAGCCTCGGCCATCCAATGGCGAAGCATCAACATTTTCATTCGATGCCAAAACTTTTGCAGAAAGTTTGAGAAGATACTTTCAACAACCTTTCTCTAATCCCATGGAAGAAGAGCAAGTTGAGAAAATATCGGCAATTCCAAGTGCTGCTGAGAATCTTTTCACGCAATTAAAGATGTCTGACATGATGAAATATCAACCTCATCAATTTTTCCTCACCAAATTAAGATCTTATATTGAACACGGATTGGAGAAGGTGAAAAAGCAGCCAGCTCTTGATGCTAAGAATGCAGATGCTTTTGCATTCTTTGTAAATGGAGGAAAAGGTACTGGACGAACAAGGAATACCATCGAAGCTGTGGAAATATGCGCGCAAGAATATAGACACAAGTTTAAGAAAGTTATGTACTTATATTTACCATTTTTGGATATGTGTTCTTTAGAGGAAGAGGAAGACATGTTTGGAGCGCAAGAAATCTTACATTACCAACAATCAAAAAAGCTAATCACTGCCAGAATGATCTATTCATATTTCACACAAGTCATTGAAAACCCATTTGTGATGCCATACAGACATTTTCTTGATAATTGCTTTCACTTTATTCCTGAAGATATTAGCTTGGCTTCAGAAATTATTAGATATGACTCTCGACTGACTAGTGATGAGGAATTACTTCTTTTCATGATTCTTGACGACTGTGATGAGTTGTTGAAATATACCATTGAGAATTATACTTTTAAACCATTTAGCGTGTTAGTTCGAGTGTATAATGATCTACCTTCAATATTTAAGGATGGAACAAATACAATCTATGCACCCATCATGATTGGTACAAATATTGAAGGCATGGTTGATGACTGGGTTCACAAATTAGGACCCACTCGGCCAACCTATGCAGGTAGTTCGTACCACAAAAACGAAACTTTTACAACGTCCCAATTCCCACTTCTCACTAAAGAACAGGTAGAACAAATAGTTGATCACATGTTTGAAAAGAAGGGTCACATTGTGATTCAAGATGAGAATGGAAATGGTCATTTTATTGATAAGACTAATTGGAGAAGCTCAAAAGCATTAACAACAGCTCTAGGGATTATCGGAGGACATCCATTAGTTTTAGAATATTTTCTATTATTTATTGCATCTGTACATTACTTGCACAAAGATTTTTGCAATTTTCAATATGCTGTTGAGAGAACAAAATATGAGATCAAGAGACAGTACAATTTTATAGAATTGAATCTCAAAAATACTGACAATCAACTCGAAAAAATTATTGTTAGTACCTTCACGGGTCGTGAGATTCTAGAAGTGACAGGAATGAAAAATTATGAATTCTCCCACTTTTCGACGTATTTCAACTCGGGAATTGTTTTCCCAATGATTAAGAATGAAGATGAGGATATATTTTTCAATAATTATAATAATTTAGAACGAGCGGTGTGTGTACCCTTCATTTTCCTGGATGAGCTCATTGAACAAATTCCTGAGGAGAGCAAAAACAAACGAGTATTTAGGGAGCTTTGTACCTCTTTAAAGGAGTTGTTTGATTTGCATCTGTTAGATAAGAATGGAAAGATTGAGATGGTCGAGAAACAAAAGAGAAAGGCTACAAAAGTCATGTCAAAAGCTATTGAGAGTTTGAAAAGTTCAGAGTTGGATTCTCCTTATATTCAAGAGTTGCTTTCATGGCAAACTCTCAGCCGTAAAACTGAGTAATTTCACGAAACGAGAACACATATCATTATGGGCATAAATATTATTTGGTGTCACTTTTAGAAACGACCTAGAAGATATTCGTGTTCATTACAGAATGTCCATCACGTCACTTTTTTGAGTGGTGTCTGTGCTGGTTCCACTAGTGCCTTCCTTAGTTTGTTCCTTTTGTTTGTTTTGAGCATCTTGCTTTTTTTTTCTCGCTGCATCAATATTCGAAATGAATTCATACCAAGTGGTTCTCTCGCCAGCCTTGTTTTTGGACTTTCTGTCTTTCTTGTTTTTCTTCTCAGAGCTATCTGAAGAAATTGCAGATGCAGTTGGTGTTTTCAATAAATTAGTGTTAATAATTTCAAGCATTTTCAAAATGTCCTCTTCATTGTATCGTGACTCACAACTGTCAATAATCTTTTCATTTGGTGTTTGATTTTGAAAGATATACCAGTTTCCATGAAATAGTAGAGGTAAGCGAAGAGTCATTCACATCTCTGAAACATACCGAGTGAATTTCAACAAGAGTCGATGGAGGATTATTCACCATCAACATCTTTTCTAACTTGGTTAAACGGTAAGGCTCCAACTCTTTAAGTAAATTTCGAATAGTTTCTTCATTTTGATATTTCACTATTGTTTGCTTGTCAAAATAATACAGTAAACGACATTCAAAATCCAACAAGGGATCTCTATTTCGTTTAAAATTAAATTCTCTCACACCGAATTTTTCTTTTCTAAATTCAAAATGTTGTTCAACCACTTGTTTCACCTCGAAATTAGTTAGCGGATATTCATCTACCTTTAAACTATAATAATAATTTAAATAATTGCAACATTCCGAAGGGGCGATGATTTCAAATGTAAATTATTGTTGTTGTGTCCGGAATCAAAATTTGATCATAGGATTTCACAACATTCATTGTGCATACAATAATTTAAAACAATCATCCAAATCATAAACAATAATTATCAAACGCTCGTTTTAACACGAACATTGATGTGAATGTGAATTCATCAAAACCTACACTTTCATTTTTTTTAAAATTCTTTTTTCGATATTTCTGCATTTGATTGTTCTCTTTGAGGTCGACAAAGACAAAATTCGAAAGAAACTCCAAAAAGCTATGAAAGCCCCCTTATTATCTTTAGAAAAAGTGCACAAATTTTGTATCATTACATTCAACTTGGAGATGGAATCTTCATGCGACAAGATGCAACTGCATACATTTTCTATGAGGTGAATTTTCAAGTTTTTTAAAAAAAAATATTTCAGGTGATCATCACTGTTTGCATTGACTGATCATCACTCTCGCCTCTATCCTTCTCTTTCTCTCTTTCTCTAATTTATTTCTGACCTGTATTATTTCCTTTGGTGCTACCATCATCCATATCATCATTAATTTTCAATTTTACAAAAACAAATTTTGAATCATCATCATGCGTCTATTAGAAGGCAACAATAACGATGCGTCCGATCCACTCATTCTAACCTATGGAAGACCGTTCACCATGAAATCCGTTCATGGAAGAATGCTCACTTTCAATACTCATGAATATTCAGCAAAGACTTTCTTGAACGCCTTTGTTCAAATCTCTGCTTCTGAAAGCAGCAGCTCTGTAAAGCCTTCAGGAGGTGCCTTGATGGGAGCTACCTCTCATATTGATGCTTCCACTGTGAAGGATTACGTAAAGACTGTGTACGAGAATGCTTCATCGCCATCTCATTATGGTGTGTTTGTCATGCAACCTGCGAATAGCAAAATTAGCAAGACAAGCCCAGTGTGTTATGGTCAGATTGTTCATATTTACTTTGTGAGAGATCAAGATCAAAAAAAGGAGAGTTGTGGAAAGTATCTCATCATTAATGGTAACTTTCCTCAATTGGGATTTGTTGGTGATGGCGATCATCAAAATCTAGAACCAATTGCTGTCTCTGCAATCAAGACTCTTCCAAATGAGGAGTTGCAAAACTTCCCAGTTCGAATTGGTGAAGATATTGGATTGAAGAGAGTTGTTTGTAATCAATTAGATCAATTCTACTTGTCATGTAGAAAGGCCAATAATATTTGCCAACGAAACAAATCAACCAACTTGGCAGCATGGGAAAAGTTTACCTTGTGCTTTGAGAATGGAAAATCAGTACAACCTTCAGATCGTGACAGATTGCTAAACTCTCTCTACAGTGAGACTACCTATTTGAGAGATATAACCATCATTATCAGCTTTAGAAATCAATTCAAGAAGGCTGTGCCAAAAGAGAACATTCCAACTGAGGATGAGCTCAAAAATATTATAGAGAATGAAATTGGATTTCCAACTGAGGAAGTTTCATATATTGACTCGATGAATGATTGGATGGTTGAGGATCAAATGGATGACGAAGAAATCGAGGAACCAAGCACCTCCTCACTGGGTGAAGCTCAAAAAGAATATGAAACACCAAAGGTTTTGCAGAATGATAACAAGGAGAAGAAGATCTTCACCAAGTACGCCAAAGTGGTTTTCAAAAAGAAATCACACAGAGATTTGTTGGGAGACATCTTTTTGTACGAAATTACAAAATCTCTCCTCATCAAATGCATGATTCCAAAAGACTTTGCAAAGAATTTGAAAAAATAAAAAAGGATTTTGTTAAGGATGTCCTTTGTCACACAGTAGTTTAAATAATTTGTGAAGTATTTTGGTGTGAGTCAACTTTATTACACTAGTCGTGTTGTTGTTGTTGTTGTTTTTGTAACCAACGCATCACCCACCACATGAGAGGCAAAGCACCTCGATACAAAAAGAAACCAATTCCTCCCCACATTCCAATAAACCACAAAGGAATTTGAAATTTCTCCTTGTTGCCTATATATTTGTTGCTTATTAATTGATTCTCTGGATATTTCCATTCTCCACACCACAGGCCTGTCCATTCCACACAAAATCCGGTTCCAATGAAAAACAAAATGAATTGCAAATCCTTTTGAATTCCAGAATGCAACATGCACAAACAAATCACCACAAGGAACAGAGAAACCCAGGAGAGAATCCACTTGTTTTCACACACTCCAAACAACAAGCCAAAGGACAACCATGACAATCCAACCACCCCAACTTCCTGCCATTCCTCACCTTGTTTGAGTTCTGGTGGTTCATCTCCTAAACATCTCATTGCATGCAAGACATAGAAACCCCACATGAAACATTCATACAAGGGTTGTAAAAAGAAATCATTGGATTTGAATTGAAAGAGTCCTTTCGACAAGGCATTGTAATTGAGAGCAATGAATAAAAGATTGAAGCACATGCAAAAACACAATTCATACATTCGAATGTTAAATTGAAATGAAAAGGACCACCACAAGAACAAACACATGGTTTTCACAGTGTTCCAATGAATGCCAGGAACGAAACCAATGATCCAACAAGTGATCACGAGACGCAACAGTGTTGGAGATAGCACCACATGATTCCACACTCTTCCTGTTGAGTGGGTCGTTGTTGTTAAGAGTGGAAACATGGTCATTTTGTTTCAAAAGTTGCTGTTTCAAGTTGAAAGACAGATCAACGGAAACGACAGATCAACTGAAAACTCCAAATCAAACTTATTCAATGGGATCACATAATTTGAATTACCCTACGTTGTTATCAACGTCACCAGCAAAATTGGCAAGCCGAATCTTGAGATTATATTCAAGCCTTCAGAATAAGACCACCAATGGTTTCTTGTTG
This sequence comes from Naegleria fowleri, assembly GCF_008403515.1. Lineage (NCBI taxonomy): Eukaryota > Heterolobosea > Eutetramitea > Acrasida > Naegleriidae > Naegleria > Naegleria fowleri. The sequence continues at coordinate 52,768 of NW_025407938.1, read as the reverse complement.
TGAATGTGGAACAATGGTTCAAAATCTTGGAAACCCTTTTTCTTGCTGTTCTTGCTGTGGTTCATCATGACACAAGATTGTCAATCTCATAGTGTTGTTCCCATCACAATTCACAGTGTTGAACAAGTAACAAAATTCAACGAGTTATGTCAAGAGTTTGTTGGACTCACTCGTTTTTATTAAACTTCATGACAATGTTCAAAACTGAATTTGAAAAGTTATACTCGTGCCACACACTCACGCTCTCTTTCATTCTCGACGAAAGCAAAACTTTTCAAAATTGTGTGTGCACTTGCGAGAAATCATTCTCTCTTAATAGTATCTGTCAAATTTTCTGTGTTTTTTCACCTTTCGATGCTTTCTCTTACAAATCTTCTTTCTCTTAGCACAGACTTTCTTTTGAGCAAACTTCTTGCAAATTCTTCTTCCTTTGGTGAATTTGAATTTCTTACAAATTCTTCTTCCCTTGGATCTCTTGATACATTTCTTGAAATGCTTTCTATGAATACATTTGGATGGGAATCTCTTCTTTCTGGCACAGAATTTTCTCTTCTTGAATTGACAACATCTCTTCACAATCTTGTGATGCTTACAGAAACGCTTTTTAGCAAATTTTGCGCAGAATTTCTTACACTTGTGTTTGATACACTTGGTGAAGCGTTTGTGCTTTTTACAGAATTTACGAGTTCGATGTTTGATACATTTCTTCTTATGACCAATGACACGGCATTTACGAATAAATCTGCACTTTCTTGGAGCATATGAATCGACATACTTGTCACATCTCTTCTTCTTGAAACATTTCTTAATTGGGAATTTCTTGAACTTCTTGCAAGTGGTCTTCTTACCCCAAACAACACATTTCTTAAACTTCTTATGTCTTGCACAGAATCTCTTCTTTCCAAACTTCTTACAGAATTTACGGAATCCATAAGAATCGCAAATCTTGTTTGTTTGATGTTTGGCACAGAATTTTCTAAATTTGAATTTGACACATTTGACACATGGCTTGCTGTATTTATCGCATTTGGAGAACTTCTTGTGCTTCAAACAACGTCCTTTTCCAACAATGGCATACTTGTCACAGAATCTTTTACGACCAACGACTTTGTGTTTGATACATTTTCCACGGACGTATTTGTGAAGGACACACTTTTTACGACAATGTCTTTTAGGTTTGTAAGGATCAGGGCGATAGGGATCTGGACGGTAAGGATCTGGACGATAAGAATCTGATCCTGCAACGTAGACTGCTGCAAAAAGCAGTAAGGCGAAGAGTAAGACAACTGACAGTTTGTTCATCTTGTTTTTTTTTGTTGATGGCAAGTTCGAGTGGAATTGTAGGATCTTTTATAGGGTTTTGATAGTCATGTGGGATTGAAGGATTCACATAAAGATTTCATCTTTTTGTGTGTATTATCCTTTGAAAATGTTTGAGACTATTCCCTTAATTTGGCCAAATTAGGAATGACAAGTGAAGTGGAGAGACGAGTTTGAGGAAGAGAAAATGAAAGAGAAATTCCTTAAAGAAGTTTCAAAGATCTTTGGTGTTTTTCTCAATTGAACTTGGAGAGAATCAGAATGTAGTAGATCAAATTGTCCAGTTAGTAAGCTCTGTAGAAGTTGCATTTGGTATATTGATTCCATGTCAATAATCACTCCTTTCTCGGATTCAATTATTATTAAAACTTGGTGAGGAGATATTTTAGTTTCATCGATCATATGCCTTGAAAAAGAAGCAAGTTTCTCAACACATTCAAACATGTGTCAGATCTAGATTGATGATGAAAATTTCATCTGTGTGAACATCATTATTTCGATTAGTTTTTTATTGAAAAAATGTTGGAATTCTCGAAAAAGCTTGTCTTGTTTAACAGTTCCAAAACATTTTGTTTTTTTGAATTTTCAATGTCCAAGCTTACTATTGGGAACAATGCCTCAATACATCGAACGTATGAGGATCCATCTTCATCACATGGAGGTGATGTACTCACAGGCGAGCGTGTGTTGTGTGAAAACTTAGAGTTCATTATTCCAAATGTGATTGGCAATGAAAGAGTGTTACTACTTGCACTTGATCGATTACTTTTCGTAGTAGTAGTGGTAGCAGAAGGTAGATCTGAACAACTGGCACTTAAAGAGACAGCTCGTGGCAAGGGAGAGTCATCATCATCATCATTGACAGGTGACACATGAGCTAAAGATAAGGCAGCTACATGCAATGGTGTATTACCATCCTTATCTTTACATTCTAAATAATCTTCCCGAGAGGTATAATGTTTCGATTTTGTGGATATATCAATTATCGTCGATTCGTTGTGAACCATCAGCATGAACGTTTTCAACACTTCATCTGCTCCGTATTTACAAGCTGTGTGAAATGGAGTTTGTCCATTCTTGTCACATTGTTTGAGCATGTTTAAATAGAGTTCTCGATTGAGGAAGAGAGCCATGATTCGTACCACATCTGCACAGTTATGGACACAGGCAAGATGAAATAAATTCTTAGAGTGATGATCAACGTGTTTGTTGACGAGTGACAGTTCTGACAAGTCGTACAGTGACAATAGTTGGATAAGCATTGAAAAGAGATGCTTCTTTCGGAGCTGTGAGTTTTCGCTTAGTCTTGAAAAATCCTTGACCAAAAGCATTAGTGGAGTTAAACCATTTTCATCTTTGGCATAGATATAAATTTTGGATGCAGCTTCTAAATGTTCCTTTGTGATAAGTGACAGTCCTGTCACATCACAATTTTCAACCACCATATGCAACAATGTCCGTGAATTACTTCTTCTCGAATTCACCAAATTGGGACAATAGTTCAGCAATGCAGAGACCACATGATAGTGTTTATGCTTCATGGCTAAATGAATAGGAGTATTTCCAAAAGCATCTTTAGAGTCTAATTGAACTTGTTGACATGACTGTTTTTGGCTGCCAATTCCTTCTGACATTGAATTCTCTCCTTTCATGAGCAGAAGCATGACACATTCCAATGAACCATTCGAAGCTGCGTAATGCATGGGTGTGGATTGTGAATGATCCTTCACACATCGATTCACATCATTTCTCTGTAATAAGAGACTCACCATTTGAGGTCGATTAAGGGAACAAGCTTTATGGAGAGCGGTCGCTCCATACGATTGTTCGTCACCGCTTTCTAAATTGTAAGGTAAATAATTTGGTGAATGATGTGTGACGTTTGAGTGTAGACCTGAATTCGAGAGGTGGACACGTTGCAGAATTTTGTGATTTTCATAATCTCCCCATTCGAGGAGTGCTTTCACCACATTTTCATCGCCAAATTGGATTGCTTTGAATAGAAGTTGTGACCATTCTTTTGGTGTGAAATGCAGGGTATTTACTCGATGTGTTGATTGATGAAGGATGTGTGAAAAAATTTCTTTGGTTGTGGAATCCATCATGGATGTTATGGACACCAGGCCTGAATTTGGATGTACGGAGCCCGTCATGGTGCAAGTTGTCATGGATGGACACGACGTTGTTGTTATTGGTGATGATGATGATTTTGATAGAGTGGAAGTATTCAAATTGTTATTGTTGTTGTTGTTGATTCGTAACAAGACGGTACAAGGTATCGACAAGGAGGTCATTACGTTGTTGATATAAAAGAAGAGGAAGAAGGATTAACAAGCTCTATCGTGCTGGCGCGGTGGTGGTGGTCGTGGTGGTGACAGAATTGATGTGAGAAGGGAATTGACACGATTCTCAGGAGTGTTTTTTTTGAAAAGTTTTTGCACGACAACAACAAAGAATATAAACGTTACTAACAAAGGGACTTTAACACACAATGACGAAAAAGACGAAATAGATACGTTATTAGGTATTTGCGGCAAGTAGTAGTAAGGCACGAAAGTCTAATTATGTTTCCGTCGGAAAAAAGATGCAAACTTTTTCATTCAGAGTGCTTTTTTGGTAGAATTCTAATTATCGAAGAAGAGAAAGTATTTGGAAATTATTGATTGCGTGCTTATGTGCAAATACAGGGTGGAATTGAGAGAGTTCCATTCAATTATGACATGCAAAAAAATAGATCAGTTCAATCGACAACAAGTTTGATCCAAGACATCCAAACTAATGACTTACACTGTGCAAATGTCAACGATCAAGAGAGATGTGTTTTTTTTTTAATCCTTCGATGAGGGTGGAAATATGAAAGCCATGGACACAGCACTTTAATTCTCGAAATGTTTACCTTTTTCCCAAAAACCAAATGGAAAGGATTAGGAAATGAGCATTCCTCAAATTTATTCTGCTCTACTCACACGTATGGCCGTATTTAAACATGTGTTTCTTACGTCATCTGAATTGGTTGGTCGAAGGTCTTTTTTCTACGTATTTAACGCTTCCATTTTTGGAAATTTGCTGATGTTGTCTAGAGAGATGACCATTTTTGCGAGATAAGGTTGAAAGAAAATGATGATTAGTGATGGGTCTCAAACTCAGTCGACGTCATCATCTTAGAAATATAAGTTCTTTTCGCCAACCAGTCTATTGTGTTCCATGAAGCAAAATGCTTAACAACCATTACCATTACAAAAGCTCACGACAGACCCTTGTTCTGTAATTAGTGGCTCCTCCACATGAAATCCAACACTGTGTGTGGGCATTGAGGCATCGAAGGAACAATGGAGACTTGAAATAGGCATCATTACCATAATTATTTTATACCTTTTTTGAAGAGTGTCTCAAGAAATGAAGGAAGCGATTCTCTATTTCCGTTGTCCATGTTATGCAATTTATCATATCGTATGATCAATAAACGTGTCTCTGTTGGTAGTACTACACAAAAATGTGTTGTTTCAGCAATTCACTTGTTAGTTATAACTACAAAAAAGGGTTTCAACAATCCACTCGTTAAAAATCAAACATGTAAGGCTTGGCAACAATCTTTTGTTTCTTACTAAGCGTTGAAGCTGCATTAACAAACATTCGATCAGTCTGTTCTTCATAGTGATGACCTCTTGTGCAATGATTATGGCCAAAGCAATGAATTTTTAAATTCTCAAAATATTCAGAGTCAAGCATTTCTGTTAATTGAGGAGATCCTCTTGAAAGATCATTGTGTGCAATGTCAAGTCCATTCTTGCAAGGAGGAAAATGAGTCAGTAAAATGTCAATATCTTTTGGTATTTGAAATGATGTCTTTCTAAGTGTGTCTCGCATCAATGGTGGAAACCTCCATGATGCTCTAAATCTACTACCAAAAATTTTAATCTTTTCCTTATTGTGATCTAATATCGTGACATGTTCATCGAGTAAAAGATGATAACTTGATTTTACCTTCTTTTCTTTGAAAAACTTTTTAAATCTAACATTTACGACAATATCTGGAGCCCACTCATGATTCCCTAATGGTCCGATTAATAGTTTTAACACGAATACCAATTTTGATCTAATCTCAACATGAATTCTCTACTCACCCACAATCATAATGATATATTTAAACTTTCCATCACATTTATCTAATAAATATTGAAAAAACGTGTCCACTTCCGCTTTGGTTCCCTTATTCGTAAAATCACCACAATGAATCAAAACATCGCCCGTATATTGATGCACTTCAACCATATCGTGAAGTAAATGCGTATCGGAAATAACTACAAATCGCAAAGGCTTTGCTTTTGGATTTTTTCGTTGTGGGACTTGAATTTCGCAACAGGCTAATCGTTCCGATGTGATTGCTACATTACTACTGTCTTCATCATCATCACCAGTGTAATCATTATTAATTACAACCATGTCTCTCTTTTTATTGGAAGTGTTTTGAATCATTTTTTTTAATTTAAAATATTAATTCGTTGTAATCAAGATCAAAGTGCTATTTTGTTTATTTTCTGAATTTCGTCTTTGGTTTGGGAGATGATCTTGATACCCTGGAAGAAGAAAATCGAGAAGACGTTTTAATGACTCCTCCTTTTCCACCTCGATTCATTCTTTAACCATTTGAAGAAGTCTTTGAATTGGTGGTTCTTCTTCTTGCAGAGGAATTGGAACGGTTTTTGAGGGAAGAATTATTATTGATTCTTCTTCGATTCACTTGATTATTTCGTCCTCGCAACGGTTGTTGTGATGATGGTGATGTTCTTCTATTATTCAACGATCTTTGTGGTCTTCCACCATTGTTCCTTGTTCCATTTCTTCTTTTATTTCCATTTCGTCTGATCTGACCCAATGATCTTCTGTTATTTCCGCGATATCGTGAGGACTGAGTACCTTTGGATCTTCTTCTTTGTGGTTGAGAGTGATTTCTAGTACTTGCTCGTTGTTGTTGTTGTGAATTAAATCCTGATCGTGAGTTTCGATGATTTCTTGACGGTTGTGTTGAAGATGTAATTGGCATGGCATTTTGCTGATCTTGCTGGTTATTATTTCGATTCATTAAACCATCTTTGAAATTTCTCATTTGACCTTTGAAATCTTCCCATTGACCTTGAACACGTTCTACGCGACTCTTAATCTTGTTGAATTGGTTCAATGCATGTTCTGGATTTTGTTTTATCATGTTCATAATCTCTCGACGATTTTTCACAGCATTGATGGCCATCTTCAAAGCAGATCTTGCCTTTGCCAAAGCACCAGATGGAAGTTTAATTTTACTCACCATACCCAATGCTTTCAAACCTCCTTTCAAACTCATGGCACTTGTCACAACGTTGAGTGCATTATTCACATTTTGAAATGTTTTCGATTTTACAATTGGTGCAATCTTTTGAGCAATTTTGTCTTCGAATGGTTTGAGTATTTGAGTGACGAATTGATCCATCTTTTGTCCGGATCGTTGCGCCAAAGAAGCTGCTTTTGAGAAACCCAACTGACTCAACTTTTGAGCAACAGGACCGGCTAAGAATTGCGAAGCTTTTGAAAGTGAATCTGAATAAGTTCCAATGCCGTTGACAGCATTCATGGCAAAGGAGACAGCTTTTAGAGCCATAGGAAGGAAGAGAGTTTGAGCTCCACCTTCTTGTTGTTGTAATTGTTGATCAGAAGATGAAATTCCTGATTGTTGTTGTTCTTGTTGTTTCATGGATTGGAAATCTTTCAAAGTGGATTTCAAAATGTCTGCACCTGGATGCTCAGATTTCAATGTGAAATCTCTGACAATCGCCAATAATTGTTGTTTGAGAGCAGAGGCTTCTTGTGGAGCATTTGCTGGAATGGATTGAGCGATCTTTGAGAATAGTTGGAAATCGAGGATACGAAATCAATTGTTGAAGATTCATCGTTGTAGACAATTCCCAAGTTCGATATTATTGGTTGAACTCGTTGAACATAAATGTCCATATGCATGTTAACACTTACTTGATTCACTTGTTCAGCAAATTGAATATATTGTGTAGCGATGAGTTGTTCGTCTTGAGGCGTCATCACCTTTTTAAATTTTGAAACAATTTGTTGGGTGTCAGAATCCACTCGAAGCTTCTTTGAAGATGAGGAGGACGATTGAAGTGAATCCATATTAATAATGACATGATAGGCATCTTTGGTGTCTCTCACTTCAACTCCAAATGGTTTAAAAGCCTTCACCATCATGATCATCTTTGACAACACACATGCCACAACCACTATCATTAAGATTATTTTAGCATGCTCCACATTCTTTGAAAAGAAAAACGTTGAGCCAAACACTCTTCTTCCACCTCGTTGTTGTTGGGACATGAAGGAGATGGTGTTTGTCAGGGAAACGAAGTTTTGTTTTTTTGTAATGAGCCTCAAGTCAAGATTGACATGGAAATACTCTTGTTGGTTCTTTTTGAACATCTTAATCATCATGCTCATTCTAAAAGAAGAAGACTCAATGCTCGCTGTCACCGTCATTTTTCTCATTGTGAACATTGCGCTCCGTTTACGTGTCGTGTTCCGCTTATGATTTGGCAAATGTGATGAATCAAAGATTGAATTTCTAGGTGGTGAATCAGAACTATAACATGTTCGTCGTTTCTTCCATTCGAGTTGTTTCTTGCTTGTTCAACAAGAAAATGCTTTATCTTCTTTTCAGATAGCAAGGCAGGGTTTCAATCTTCTAACAGATGTTTAATTGCGTCATCCATAATCAGGAAGAGATTATAATAAAATATAACACGAGCATTTGATAAATTCATTCAAAGACCCATTTGGGGCAACAAATCATTCAAAAGCAAATCTTTTATCAATGGTGCAAGTCAAAATTCAGCTTCACATACCATTCTTCCTCTTGACTTCCATGTTGTTCACAAGAACAACACTGGTCTTATTGTTTCATGGTGATAAAGATTTGCACTGTCACCTTGTGAGAGACAGTTTGTGGTTTTTGTTGTGAATTCACTTCCTCATTCTCATTGTTGTTGGGCGAATCTCTGAAGGTGTTGTTTGATCTTGTGTTTGAAGATTGTTGTGTTGGAGCGAGACGAAAGTGCCTTCTTGTTCTTTTCGCATTTGAGATTGAAGAACTGGTGTCGTCACTCTTGGACATGATTCCATCTTTCAGCTCGATAAGTTTGTCCTTAAAATTATTCCAATCTCCACTTAATTGATTCTATTGTTTTTGGAACTTTTTGAATCGCTTCAGAGCTTTGAGTGGATTCTTTCTGATCATTTTCATTATTTGCTTACTATTTTTCACAACCTTTGTCAACTCCTTTAAGGTCTTTCGAACATTTTTCAATGTTCCCAATTTGATTTTCTTCACCATTCCCAATGCCTTGAGACCTCCTTTCAAACTCAACGCAGCTGAAACCACTTCTAAAGATCGACGAGCGGTTTGAAATGTTTTTGATTTCACAACTGGTGCGATTTTTCTAGCAATTTTCTCCTCGAATGGTTTGAGTTTTTCTGTTGTGTATTAGTCAATTTTGTGTCCATAACGTTGTGCCAATGAAGCAGCTTTTTTGAATTCCCATTTACGAAGCTTGTTGGCGACAGGACCTTCCAAGAATTTCGACGCTTTAGAAAGAGAGTCTGAATAGGTTCCGATTTTATCTGCAACGTTCATGGCAAACGAGACTGCTTTGATGGCTGCTGGAAGGCCTAACGTTTGAGCACCTCCTTCATTGTTGTTATTTTGTACTTGTTGAGAAGACGCCACTTTCTTGAAATCGTTCAAAGTTGACTTCAGCATGTCAACACCTGGATGTTCAGATTTCAATGTGAAATCTCTGACAATCGCTAAAAGTTGTTGTTTGAGAGCAGAGGCATCGGGAGAAGCATCTTCTGGAATTGAATCATATAACTATAAGAGTGTAAGTTTAGCAAAATCGGCTTCTTATCTGAACCAATGGCAGGTTGGTGCCACTTACCTTCTTCACGTTTTCAGCGAAGGTGATGTATTTTTGGGCAATCTTTTTTTCATCCTGCTTGGTGAGTACATATTTGAATTTCGAAATGACTTTTCGAGTGGTCGAGTCGACATGCAGGGGCTGCCCTTCAATTCTTTGTGGGTGATCGTCATTGTTGAGATTTATGGTCACATGGTAAGCATCTTGGTCGTTCCTCACATTCACCACATGTTTGTCTGCTCTTGCCGCAACACATGAAATCAATGTTGTCATCGTTGTGAAGATGCAGAGGCAAACAAGAGCGGAAAGGGACCACCAAAATGTGAATGGTTGATTTCTTCTGTTGTTTGAAATGTTGGCGAGTGGAAATAAAGATGTTTGCCGGACTATGTTGGGCTGGTTTTTTTTGATGCTGGTCAGTATTGTGGAATGGTATACTAAACCGGTGTAATCCTGCGTGTCATCTCTCGTCGGTAAATCACCACAAATATGGAATTCAATATCAAGCAAGAGTTCAAAAGAATGAAAGGTTTGTCACTGACAGGCCAGCAAAAGTAATCTAGGAGAATTCCTTCAGGAGTTGTTTTGTGATTCTGCTCCGAACTCGGTCGCTCAGTTGCGCAGAACATTGTTTCTGTGAACTTGAAGGCATTATCTTTTTAAATTTGTTTGGAAACAGGTCTTACCATTTCGTGAGTTCGACTCGAGACTTCACGAATGTGCCACGTCCTGCATTCTTTGCAATAATAGATTGAATGTCACTATTGGAAACGTCCACAACATGATCATGAAATAGTCATGCATTGATGAAATTTGTAATGTTCATTTTGTTTCCAAAGCAAATTTACAAAAAATCGTATCTACGATTAATTCTAAGGAAAATAAATATGGTGAGTTCTCATGTAAGATTCAACTTCAGGATAAACCCATTGTGAAATGGTCTCGCCTGCTTTTGCCTTCTTTCTTACCAAGGTTGAGCTGCATTCATCCTCCATGGTGGTATCAATCCAATAAATGTGTTCTGTTTTCTTGTAGGATGATTGTTTGGAAGCGGCCGATTTGGAATGCGAGGGTCGATTCAAAATTGCAGCTCCACATTTCAAAAGTGTTGGAAATGACAGCACGTATGGACACTTTTCAAGATGATCACTCCCACAAATGTAAATAACTTGAATATTCTCGTTTGGAAATTGTTGTTCCAAATATTCCCTCAACGTGTATGTAATATCAGGAAAATCAATAAATTCACGACACACAGCAGATTCCCATCGATCCACACATAAAAAGTCATCCACCGAATCCTCTCCGTGTATTTCTTTCAACTTTCTCGTTTCTGCTTCAATCGATAATTTACAAATTTCCAAACGAGCCTCTGTTTCAATATAATCCTCTCCCAATTTTGATGAAACATATTGTCCATGCGATGGCGATATAAAAGCTCCCACTACCAACATGTTATGGGAACTCTCGAGAGCCTTCTTGATGATATGAAAGGTTTCAATATGCATCCGATGGCATGGATTATAGGATCCCGTACTCAACAAGACACATCGTTGAATATGACTCGGAACGCTTGTTCTGTACTTGCTGAGAAGGTTCGTAATCTTTTCAATGGGTGTACTTTGGTGCGTGCGAGCAGGAAATATGTTCATGGAAGAGTCCGAGTGTTGTTTCGACATTTTTTGATGAACTTGAGCTGCCCGCATATGGCCGAGTGGTTTTTCTGGAACTGTGGCAGCCAACTGGTCCAGCGTTCGAATCCCAGGTATTGCTGCTGTTATCGTGAGCAGTTTAAACACCTTTACTTCCGGGGTGCCTGCTAGGAAGTCACTACGTATCTTACGTTCGGCTTGTAAATAATGTACATAAAACCATCGAACAACGATTATCATCGAATAAACCCATCCCTGAATTTTTTGATGAACTTGAGACGAAATTAAGATCTGATAGAGTCTCGTTCCTTTGAATCAACCACAGGATGAAAAATTCAAAAAGCAACTTTTAGAGTGAAGATTTTGAACAACAAAGACACAATATTTGAATTTTAAATCAATTATATTAATCAAAAAAATGATGACAAGCAATCCTGGTGAGGCCGACATTTTCATCCGAAACGAGAATGATGATGAACCGGAACAGAAGAAAAGGAAACATGAAATATCGGAAGTAGAAGAGGAAAGGGGATTGGATTTGCTTGAACGTTCAACAAATATTGTTTCTGAAGAGAATGATTCATCTTCATCGGCAGCTACAACTGGATTGCAATTCAGCACTGTTACCGAACAAGACTCGAGTACCACTGCCATGGATGTATCATCTTCCGAAACGGCCGTGCAGATGATTAATGTATTAAAGTATAATTTTGGAGATGGAAGAATTCAGGCACGAATGGTATTGAGGACTGGGAAAGGTGAATTTGGCTTCACAAATGAGAGTCGGAAAATTCCAATTTATACCAAGGGAGTGAGATGGTCTCCTGATGGACTTTGTTTATTGACGAATAGTAATGACAATAGAATTCGATTATTTGAGCTGTAAGTGTGAGAAAATGTCAAGAAAATATTTAAATTGAATTGAATTTTTATTAACAATTTGAAAACAACAGACCACAACAGTTCATTTCAAAAATTAATATGAACGTAACAAGTGAAAATATTGATACTACTCAGAACACGTCGTTGAGCGAATCCTCATTAAATATTCAAGAAGATAGCTCTTCGACCACTGTTGTAAACGAATCTTGGAGGCCATGCTTAACTGTGAGAGAAGGAGGATGCATCAATGATTTCTGTTGGCATCCATGTATGAATTCTTCCACGGGAATTAATTGCAATTTTTTAACAGCAAGCACCAAGCAGCCTGTTCATATGTGGGATGCGTTCAATGGATCTCTTCTAAACAGTTTTCTAGTGAAGGACCACATGGGCGAAGTTGATAACATTATTTCTGTTTCATATAATGGAATTTTGTCGCTAGGTAGCAAGTAGGTTTTTTTCTGCAGTGTTTCGTCAGGTTCATTAATTATTCGACATGGATGTCATAATTTACTTTTATTAATATTGCTCTTGTCACCTCAAATATTGAAAAATTTGACACACCACAACATATTTAGAATCTATTGTGGTCTCAACCAGAGAATTTGCGTATTTGATGCTCAGGCTGGAAGTTCCTCAATCTATACTGAAATTTATGCCGTCGAAAAGAATATTATTCGAGGAAAATCAAAGAAGCGTGCCAAACGTTTTGGTCAGACCGGTATCATCTCTTGTTTTGCATTCAGTCCTGTAATGGAATCCATGTATGCAGCAGGATGTTATAACAACACTATTGGAATTTATGATCAAGACGATAATGTCGTTCAGCATATTATTCAATGCGAATATGGATCTGGTGTGAATCATCTTCAATTTTCATCTAACGGCAATTATTTGTTCCAATCTTCGAGAAAAGATCACAGAATTGTTTGTTGGGACTTGAGAAACTTATTTGAGCCAGTCAAATACTTTGAATTTTCGAGAAATGCGAATACCAACCAGAAAATCAATTTTGATCTCGATGCTTTGACCCAATTTGCAATTGCTGGAACATGTGACGGTAAAATTAAGATATTCGATCTGGAGTCACAAGGAAAGGAAATTGCTGAATTGGAGAGTGACACTCTTTCAAAAACCATGATGAACGGTATTAACTTTCATCCATATTTACCGTATATAGCATGTTGTACTGGAGAGAGAACCTACCCTACAAAGTATTCTTCCTATGATAGTGACAGTAGTAGTTGTGATGACGATGAAGAAATTGGAAAGAGTCAAACATCTTCGTTAACCTCTCAAGACGCTAAGACAGTTGCTCTAGAAGAAAACTATGTTGCTTTGTGGGAAGTGTCTCCACACTCCTATGTTATCTGTACGTCAACAGTCGTTGAGTGAGGCAACTATCCATCTGCTTGTCAGAGAAAATTTAGTGACCAATGAGTGAATGGCCTAGAATATCATGATGTTTAAATCAAATGAGTGGTGAATTACTTGTGTGATCATGACAACCACAAAGTTGCAAACATTTTCCATGAGGTGAAAAATTCGAATCGTATAGTCGGTTCTCAATATTTTGATGCACATAGCTTATAGATCTTCCACAAACCATGTCAATAAATGTTTCGAGCGCAAATCAAAAACTTGGATCAGACTGTATTAACATGGCTTATTACAATTCGCTCAACAAAAAAATGCAAACAAGCTGACCATGCAAGCCACCTTCCCTTCTGCAAACACCCGAACCTATCATGATTTAAAACACGAACGCCATCGCCTACGACAAGAAAATCGAAGAAAATTCCTCGATTATTTAATTGTACAACGCTTTTTAAATTCCGATTCAAGCCTAAATATCCATTCCGATTTTCCATTCATTGGTCATGATGATGAAACACAACTCTCCAAAAGTACGGACCACAATATTATCTCGGAACAACATCTTTCCATTCAAAAGAAAAAACATGAATTCTTGATGAGATGGCTTTATTTACGAGTGGTGCAAAGGCTTGAAGAGCGAAAACGAAATTTAATGATTGCCAAATTACAAAAGCTCTTTCAAATGCAATTGGCCTATCATTTAAAATCCAGTTCACGGAGACTCAAAAAGATGATTCAAAGTATTCCGTGCGAATTTGTATTGATATTTTGGAAAAAATTGGAATTTTGTGTGAGACATGTGAAGAAAACTTTGAGATCCAAAGAAAACATGAATACTAATAATGGAAAAGAGAGGGAACGAATTTGGCGTACGAGTAATGAAAACATTGCACAACAACATCAAAAAGTTGCCATATCTACTGCTCCTCTTCATGAATCATCTACTCACCACACTGCAAGTGAAGATTTCATGTTAATTTATTCAACAAAATTCGAGGACCCAAGAGACGGATTTTTTGGAATTTCTAATTCAACAGAAACCATTAACCAAGTAGAGCCACAATATTCACATCCAACAACAATCAAGCCACGCCTTGGAAAAATTCTAGTTCTCACTCGTTGGGATGGCATTGATTTATTACCTCAAAATTTTCTTCACTTCTTTACTGAGCTCTCACATCAATACTCGCCAGAGAGGCGAGTTAAGGCTCTCTATATGATTTCTCAAAGTGAGCAATCACAAAAGAAGGAAATCATTAAGCTTCATGATATAATTAATACTTTCAAAAATAACGCTTCACTCCTGAATATTATGGAGAGAAAATTAATTACATGGACTGGAAACAATGACTATTGTTCATTGTACGTTACTTGTTGCCACTTTATGAAAAATTTATTGGCTGGCTCCTGTCTTCGTTTGGGAGTGAGAGGCGTACGAGAGAGAAAGGAGCAACAGTTGTATGAAGCTCTCGAGTTTGCATCCGTGGAAGTTCAAAGACATGTCATTTCCATGAAAAAAGCTGACGAAAATTTTGATGGAAATATTACAATGGAAATGATGCAACTCTCCTCTCAACAACTCTTGAAAGATTATGACGGACAATATCACACACTGTTTCACTTGTTGAGGCCTTTTATTTTTGAAATGCACAAAATTGCTACGATACGATGGTTTTTGAAAAGGTTACTCAAGGTCAAGAAGCAAACACGTTTAAATCAAATTGTTAATGAATATTATTCGAGGTTGTCATGGTTGGATTTATGAAGGAATTGTTGCAGTTCATAATTATTAGTATTGACAATTTTGAGAAATGTATTTCATGAAATTAGTTTGTACAGAAAGATGTTATCTAGAAAGTTCAATAATTTAATGAGTTCAAAAACGGATTTCATGTAACATCACCACATCAAATCCTTTTTACGAGTATTGTTCAAACGTTTTTCAAAATTGTCAATTTCATCCAGCGGATTCCCTCCACTCTTCTCAGTAACTACTATTTTGTCACACCTCTTATCCAGTTCATCCAGTACAGGTGCCTTCTTTTGAAAAGAAAATCTCCTTCCAGAACTGAGACGTGCACTGTTCGCTCTTGAAATGGTGGGTGTTGGCGTTAGCATGTCTGGTGTATTCCGCAGACCACTGGAGGCCTCTGGTGTCATGAGCCTCAAAAACTTCATATGGGCATTTCGATCATTTGTTGAAATTCTGCTGCCCGTACTGTACCCTCCAACTGAGACATTATCAGCAAATTGCTTTTTCTTAGTTTTGGTTAAATCAATTTTTGGAATATCGACTGAGGGCCTTTCATAATCTAGAGGATCATACAATTCAGCATTCTCCCACTCCTCGATCTCTTCATTGAGAGCATCGTCAAGTTTGTCATCATTACACAACTGTTGCAGCTGCGAAAGAGCTCTTGGATCGCTCACGACCACTCGTTTCAAAAAGTTCTGCTGACGTTGTGCCTTAAATGCCTTACGTATTTGATTCACTTTAAGTTTTTTTGTGAGAAAATCCATGTGTTCTTGCTCGACTCGATCTCTTATTTGCTCCTCCAAAGCAATTTCCTCTATATCCTTATTTAATTGGATGACTTGCTGGTCCCTCCATGTGAATTCCTTTCTCGAGGCAAAATATGTTTGGAAATGTTTCTTGATGAGTGGGTAAACTCTCTGAAAGCTTACTTTCAAAGCAATGTATTCTTTTTTTTCCTTTTCAGTTTCCTCTTTCCCTCGGTCTTTTAGGTAATGATATTCACAAACCAAATTATACAAGAGATCATTCAACTGTTGCTCTTTAAAGGTTTTCTCCTCCTCACATTCCATCAAATCATGGGGAGGAACTTTACCCTCTTTCAAATATTTGACATGGGTGGCACTCGAAGGTCGTTTGGCAGAGCTGGGTCGAGATGGTCGGCTGGCGACAAAGCTATCGATACATCTTGAAGGAATTACATTTGCCAAATATTGAGAATTTGAACTGATGACGGTACGTGACACAGAGACTGGGACGCTCGCAACTGAGGTTGCACCACCTCCCATTCTACAACTGGGTGCCGAGCCGGGTCTTCTCATCGAGGCTGCAGCTGTCGATTGAAAACTGGTGTTCAGACATGATGCACTTGTCTCATTTTCCTTATCCCAATAGCACGAAGAACTCCTTCGAGGTGGTGACGAAGGACTTTTCGATTCTCTTTTTGTGTACGAAATGGGTTTCATGGGAACCAAACTTCTTCGCTTCTTTTTCAAAATGTCCAACCGATTGAGCTCTTCTAACAAGAGCCTTATATTGTATTTTTCGTCATCGGGATCACATTGTTCAATGACTCTTCCAACAGTGTCCGCAGCGTGAAGCATGTCATTTGTGATACTTTCATGATTATTTGAAAATTTTGATTTTTTCTGGACATCCCGATACTTTTTAAGCATACTCGATTGGGAATCAGTTACTGATGGCGGAGAAGGTTGCTTAAACACTCCTCCTCGAATTATTGGTTTTGATGTTGGAGAATTCATTGCTTGATCATTCCGATATGGTTGTTCTACGTTTGTTGTACTTGCCACGGAATGGCAATTTATTTGTTGCTGTTGTTTCTGTGTTTGATAAATAATTGGAGTAATAACTCCATAATTACTCTTCTTTGGAGATGAATTCCGAAGCAAGACTCTTGCGTGTTCCTCTCGAGCTTTTGCCTCCACCAGTTCTTTCTGATGTTTAAATAGAGAATACATTTTTTTTAAATTTGCGTTACAGTTTAAAAATGGCGGGAAAGTTTGAAGGTGTCGATCAATAGAGGACCAGAGTTTGAATTTCTCTCTCTGACAAGTCTCCGAAGCATACTCATCAACAAATGAACAAGTAGTGTTGGAAGCTTGTTCTCGCAACATTGAAGCACTGGTATTTGCATCACCAGAGTGATGTCAATTTATACAACACCCTGACCGTTGAAAATCTTTATGTTTCAACAACAAGTGTTTTGTATAACCACTATATTTTGAAAAGATCAAAAAAATGTTTGGCATGGGATCGATTCTGTCAACATTGTTTTCTATCTCATCCACTTTTTGGTCATTCCTTCGTTCCAATCGAATGGTACTTCCCTACAACAAATCCTTCCGACTCTTTGTGGTTGCCATTGTCGTGATTTTATTGTTGTATTTTTCAATGTTTTATTACAAAACTCACAGACGAAAATTATTTGAAATTAATCGCCTTCACGATCGTCGTCACACTCTTCGAAATATTTATTTCGGAAATTATCAATGCAATCGATACAGTCACATTGGACAAACAAATTTAATTCCATTTGGTTACGAATATGAATATACACCAAAAGATACCATGATGGCCTCCTGTAAAATTGAAAATTTATGTTTGAGTGAGAATGGTGACTTTGTCCTCTTTCAATCACATGATCGAATTTTAAATGATTTAAATCAATTAAATGTTAAACCATGGGTCTACGTGCAAGGATCTACCGTAGAGAGCGATCGAGGAAATTTCTATATTAAAAACTTGAATGGAGATTTAGTATTTGAGGAAAGCAATGGAAATGCATACGCAAAAGCTTTTGTGAGAATTTTAAAGAAAAAGCAAAATCAATGTGACACGAATAATGTCATGTGTTTGTCACAAGTGGAAGAACAAGTAGAATTAGTGCCTATTTCACTATCATCTAATTTTACCTTTTTTGAAAAATCAGTGTTTGCCTTACAACGATTTGCTGCTGGAAATGTTGGTCATATTTTCTCAGAATCTTTGGCCATGATTGTTGGGCACATGTTAAATTTTCATACACATG
Source organism: Naegleria fowleri (assembly GCF_008403515.1). NCBI lineage: Eukaryota > Heterolobosea > Eutetramitea > Acrasida > Naegleriidae > Naegleria > Naegleria fowleri. The sequence goes on along the minus strand of NW_025407938.1, from coordinate 34,780 downwards.
ATTCAGATGCTTCTCCATTTGAAAATCATATTTTATTTTTGGATGACATATTTGACGTGAGTGGAGATAATTGGAGAGGTGCCTACAAATATGATCCAGCAAAGGCAGAATATTATTCCTTGTCAACAGCAAAACTTTTATCAAATCATTCAGTATTGCAACTATGCAAGAGAGAGGGTGTTTGGAAAATTGAGAAAGCTCCATGTCGATCAGAAGTTTCTTCTCAATTCAATTCGCCCATTCCCACATTCATGAATGGATCCAACTTGTCGAACTTAACTCTCCAGTCATGTTTTTCAAACATTTATTTGGGTCACACTCTCAGCAATTTGGTATTGAATCCCTATGGAAAGGAAGGACTTTTTATGAAATTAAGGGAACTTGTTTACAAAAATTTGAATTTATTTCCGTTCGATGCAAAATACACCAAACAGCAAAAACAGAAAAAACTTGCTAAATATTTACTTGAAAAAGATATAATTATTGCCATTAATAGAAAAGACATCAAAGGTCGTCATGGTCAAGCACTTTCCAATGCTGATGAATTGAAAGATTATTTTCAACAAGAATTACCCAAAAATCCTCTCATTCAACAATTCATTCGACCAACACCACATTCGAACGTTCGAAAACTCAGAATTGAAACTCTAGATTTAGGAAGTTTTGCAAGCATTTCTGAACAAATCAAGTACTTTTCAGATGTGGATGTTTATATTTCTGATCCAGGAAGTGCCGCTTATTATTCTCTCTTTTTAAGAGAAGACACTTCTGCAATGATTGCACCAACCTGCAAACGATTCAGAAGAGACATTTTGTGTCAACCTTCACATGGTCGATTGGTATTATCTTCTCTTCCACATGTTCAAGTATTGGATATTTTAGAATTGAATGGTGGAACGGGACAATGCAGATTTCGACCAGCTCTTCAAGCTCAAAGAAATTGTGATTTTGTTTCACCAAAGGAAGTGTTGTTGCATTCAGTGTTGAAGGCGTTGAGAAAAAGATATCGACTACTCATGACATGATTTTTTTAATTGCCTTAAATGAAAATGGATCAACAACAGCTCGGTCTTCATTATATGTTAGTGAGGAAACTACGAAAGGGACAAGTTAGATGACTCAAGGATCTATTGGATGTGATTGCTGATGAACGTTGATGAAGAGCTCATTATGTCCAATCGATGTATTAGTAGAACAAGTGGAAAATTGTTACTTTAAGGAGGTCTGTATTTATTCCGACCAATTCGATCATTAAATAAGGTGAAAAGGCCTCTAGAATAGTCGTTTCGTTTATTGCGATTGAGTTATTAATTCCCTGTAAATGAAAGCCTGTGAAAAATGTAAATGAAAACCACTTTATAAATTATGGAAGGTACATGTATTTTTAAAAATTGATTAATTTAATAATTCTTGGATAGAAAATATATACGATCGAACCACGTTTGGAGATGACGATTTTTTAGGCTTTGATATGGAGTCTATACTATCTGACGTCTGACAGCTCTCGGATGTTTGGCTCTTTGATGACGAATCGACTTGGATGACAGATGAGTCATTGCTTTTTGGGCTCAATGACTCTTGGTGAACGTAAGAACCAGCCACAAGTGCTGAAGGATGCAAATTTTCAATGTTGTTGGTTTTGTCGTTAAACACATGAAGTTGCTGTGCTTGAGAAATGTTACATGCTTGTTGATGTGTTGAACAGCTGACAGTTGTGGTGGTTGGGAGGATCTTGGGTTGGGAATTCAAATTCAAAACTTGCTCATAGCTTTGTATCGAGGTCTTTCTCTTTCGAGGTGTTGAGCCTATCGAGTGATGATTCTGCACAACGAGTCGTTGATCATGGGAAATGCCAGTTGTCATCGTTTGGGAGACATCGATAAAGCTTAACGTTTTTGGAGAATTGGCTTTGTTCTTCATCTTGTTTGGTTTTGAAATTTTAGGTTGGAATTGTTGTGGTGCTGAAGAATGTTTCGTTGTTGCTCTCAACGCAGAATCACTCGATAATTTCGATGACATGGCACTTGTCATTTTCTGTAAATCTGTACAAGAGGATTGTTTACCTTTTGATATCGAAAAGGATGGTGATGATTCCTTCCAATAAAAGAAAGCAGCAGGTGTTGTATTGTTCACATTCGTTTGTTTCGGTTTCATAGATGGATAATTGCGAGAATGAAAATTGCACGTAATGTCAAATTGCATTATACCTCCACAACTACTGACAGCTTCTGTTTGTTGAGTCATGATGAGCTTTTGGTTTCCAGAGTTGGAAGTGCTTACGAATTGAACGACACTGTATTTCATTTTGAAGAGTTTGCTTTGGTTTTGACAAGTGGCAGATGGTGTTGTTGTTTTTTTAATGACATGACTCTCACACACTAATTGATCGAAAAATTATTTTGGGTGAGTGTGCGTCATCACGAGCTTTGACTTTTCTCTTTTCATGTGCGTATACACAAAACGTTCGAAAAGGATATTTCTTATTTTGAGAATCATGATTTGTTTTTGAGGTCAACTGTCAAATTAAGGGTAAAAGGCGAACACATATTTAGATCGACTCGCCATTTATTGAACAATGTTTTCATTTGGAAACTAGGTTCGTCTAAAAGCTTCAGATGACGCATCTCGTTCACGTTTTGTGTGTCTGATGACGTTTGGCGTTTGTTATCTTTACCATGATTCACCATCAGCTGAGAGATTCAACAATCTTGATCAACACACAATAAATTGATTCGATGAAACAAACGGGAGAGTGAGAAGTAATCGCTGTTATATGTTTTCCTTTTTTGTTTTTAAAGTCATCTCATGGAAAAAGAGGAGTGTTTCCAAATGTATGAGTACAATGTACTCAAATTATTCATGAATCATCATCGGGAAGAAGGTAGATTCCTTTTTAATTGAAATAAATATATTCAAGCTTTACGGTATGGTTGCATGTCCACAACCATCCGTCATGGTCAATAAATCCCCCATCAAATGCCAAAATCTCATTTTCCGCCATTTTTTATCGTTACATTTTTTTAAAAAAAAACTTCACAAAAAGAATGACACCTTCACCCAACGCCACTCATCACCACACTTCTTCGTCTTCTTCCTTCAACACCACTCATCCACCAAGAAGAAAGTACTTTTCGATCCTCACACCAGATCTTCAATGGTCTCTGCCTTGCAATTTCATTCCGTCCGACAAGTGGCCAAAGCTTTCCATTGCTCTCCAAGTACAGTTCATTATTGGAAAAAGAAGCGACAACAACAAGAACGTGAGGAACAAGAACACACTGCCATCACTGTCACCACTCAAGAAGAAGATTATGAAGAATCAAATCATTCCAATCCTTTGAATTCTTTTCACCATTGTGGTCGAGGAGGTTTACGAAAATTTAAATACAGCACTGAACAGGTGATTCAAGCCGTTCGTGTGATGATTCAAATGTCAAAAGCCAAACCTCATGCGACTCTTGCTGAATATGTGAATGAGTTGAAAAAGAATGGATTTGAATATAGTCGAACGTGGGTGAGTCGAGTTCAAAAACATTTACAACAAGTTCATTGTTCGATATTGGAGACGAATGATGAAAATGATGATTATCAACATGAGAATGAGGAGACTGAAATGAATGAACCAGCATCCACAAGAAATGGAAGGAAGAAATCAACAAGATAAAATTCGTGAGTTGATGAATGAACAATTATTCGAATTGAAAATTGAACTTGTCGAATTGAAGAAAGAACAATTGGAATTGAAGAGGAAAGTCAATGAAATTCAAGAACATTAATCAATGATTTATAATTTTTTTCAGAGTGTTAGAAATGTTCAATGCGATGGGAGAAGATTTTCAAAAATTTAAATTCAAATCCTCATTGTAAATTTTCATCACTAATTTAATTGGAATTTTCCAAATTCAACAGAGATCGAGTTTTAGAAATCAACACCGTAAAAGCAACTAAGAAACGACGCGTGAATTAATTTTGTATTTTTTGCATCTTTCCAAAACGAGATTGCGTTTGAGGATCCCCATTTTTGAGAATCTCAAATGGAGTTCCACACACAGAGACAAACAAGTGATGGATGGCAAGTGACAATCAGCAGTTTTACATTCTGAATTCATTGTTGATTTTGCTGATTTATTAAAGGAAAGCAAGACAAGTAAATCGATCTTGGTTGTGTAACATTTGAAACCATGATAAATATTTCTCGATCTTCCTTCACAAAACTCTCAAAATGAAACAATGATTTGACACTTGTCAGTTTTTGCATTAAAATTGGGGTTGAAATAATTTCTTGTGCAATCCTTTCCTTGTCTTCGTTGGTCATTTGGATAGACTTTTTACCTTCGAGAGCTTCCTTGGATTGAAGCAAGCTTTCAAAGAATTGAGTCACTACTTGTTTGGTTTGTTGTAAGAACAGTGTATTGGGTTGAGTGACATTTGGCATTTGATGGGGAGAGGGATGAGTGTGCGGACTAGTCGATGACATGATATTCGAAAGAATTGATGGTGTGGATGATGTTGGTACTGGATAAGAATGTTGTGGTGGCAAAGAATGGTCATCTTCCTCTTCTTCTTGATGATTCATTTCATAATGCATTTTCCTTCGCAATTGATTCACTCGAATTCGTTTCCGAATCGAACTCTGAGTTTTTGGTCGTTCCTGTCTTGGTGTCACACGATTCAACAAGCAGGAAGCAAACGATCGTCGTCGTCGTGGTCGTCCATGTCTCTCAAAACTTTGTGAAGAAATTTCTTCATCATATTGATGATGAAAATTGGATAAAGTCGAAGATGCAATCATTTCGAAGTGAAAAATTTGAAAGAATAAACGACAAGAAGGTTCTCTTTACTCTCGTGAGGAGCAGTGTGGTGGTTTTGTTTTTTTGATTTTGGACTTGTTGGATAAGAGACAAATAAGGTCGAACGTCACTCGGTTTTTGCCCGCTTTTTAGAGTTCGGAGACAACCAATTTAAATTCAAAGCCAAATTTGTATAATGCGATTACATTTGCGCGCATCAAGTTACAGAATCTGAGAGAAACCATTCTTGTATCAACATGATTTAATCGAGAGGAATGGATGATGATCTTTTTTGTAATAATCAACTCCAAATACTCTTAAATGAGAAGAAAACGTTGTTGTGAAAGAGAGATGGAGGATAATTGGGATTCTCGAAATATTTCGATAATTGTATTAAATATGTGGAAGATGGAGGGGAGGTTTGGGGAGTTGTGTTGTATAAGCAACATTTGACATTATTACTCATTCAACAATATGCATTTTGCGAAATGAAATTTTGAACTATTGACAGATGGCGTTCCTGCGCAGGAAGTGGATATTCACAGATTCATCTCTTTGACAACCCATGTGGTTGAAAATCTTTAACTCTTTTGAATTCCTTCTTTAGTCCATCCTTTAAGGGATTTAATTCCTCGAACAAATTCCCATTACGTTCATCGACGAAGAGTTTCTTCACAACCTTAACACGCAAATGCACAAATCTGACTTTTGAAATTTCATTAATTTTTGAATAAATTCAATCACGCGAAAAGACAAAAACGAAGATCCGAACATTTCCTCATTCCGTCATCATTATTGTATTATATTTTTCTGCAAGTTCTTGAAAATGTTGAAGAACCCTTCATGTGAAATATTTTGTTGTGACGTTCGCGCATTTGGACTCTCCTTTCACCTCTTGCACTGGAAGAATTGATCACAAACCCAACAGCAACCACAACAACTGGAATGGGTTCCATTTGAGGCAATCGACACCTTCAGCAGGCAACTCGTTAAAAAATATTGTTGTGAACTGTCTCTCTCGCTGTCACTTTTCATTTTTCAAAAGCGAAAGGCGCCTTGCACAAAAAAATGTCTCAATCTTTCTTGCCTCCTTCCAAAGAACATATGCAAATGAGAGTCTGCCCTCGATTCAGACCCTTTCTTAAAACCGATGAAGAATGTAGGAATGGAGAAGATAAACCAAAAACAAGTGTTGCGTTTCATAAGGTAGGTCGAAAAGTATTTGAAAATTCACAAACACACTCACCATCTCTCTCTATGAATCACAACAACAAACATATTCCGTGACAATTGTTCATTCATCATACTCATCATTTGATCATTCGAATAGAATGGAAAAAACTTTCTCATCAAGGTTGGTTGAATTCGGATTTTAATGTTTCAAACACATTCACGACAACGGAAATTTTGTTGATTTTTGGACTTGACATTCGGATCAATAACAATTCGTTCTTTCGTTGTTATGGTTAATGACACAACCGTGTGGAATGTCTTGATGATGAACAATTTGTGATCCATCCATCAATCATGGAATCATCGGTGATTGAACAATCAATTGCGAATGTCAACAACAACAACAACAACAATGGCACGTTCATACTCATTGTGTCCGATGGACACCTTGTCACAATGTGTTGTGGGTACCACCATGATCATGGATGTGCGTCTCACTAAATTTGAAACATCATTTGTGGTTTGGATACATAAATAGAATGGTCTTTCTGAACCATTAGAGTTTTCATTTGACAAATTTCTCAAGTCAACTGCCACACAAGAAGAAACTTTCAGCTCGACTTATGGACATGAGGTTCTACAGCGAGTGCTTGATGGATTTAATTGCACAATCTTTTCGTATGGAGCTCAGGATACAGGAAAATCATTTACCTTATTTGGAAAGTCAGTGGTGGCTGCCAATCATCATGCTGGATTTGCAGTCCGTTTAACAAGAGCTTTATTTGATTACATTGTTCACAAATCACCTCCTGAAATTGAATTTTCAGTTTCATTGACAGCATTTGAAACACACGGAAATGAAAATGGTGACACCATCATGACCGATTTATTGATTGGAGAAAATGAAAAAAGATCTTCACATTTGGAAGTTTTGGTCAATGATGAAACGAATACAGTAGAAGTGACAGGTCTTCATGAAGAATTTGTCACGAGTGAGAATGAATTTTTCCAAATTGTGAATAAGGCACTCGAAAAAGCCGCGAGAGGTAAGTCGAGAGTTGTGTGTGTTTCTAGTGGTTGATTATATGTTGATACTGGAACCAATGTCTTGCCGTTGATGGTTTCATGGATATGGCCATCACCCACAAATATGGTAATTGACAATTCCGAACACTGACATCTCATCGAAATGCATCATGTTCATGATTCATCACTAATCTCATCACTCCTTGATTCGTATCGCAATACCCAATTGAATGCTCTTCTTCTTGATCATTACACAACACCAGAGCCCTCAACGGTCTTTATCGAAATTAAGGTCTTGCAAAGTGATCCAGCAACCAAGATCACAAAAGAATCTCGTGTCACAATCATTGACTTTGATTCGGAGTCACCCTCTGATGAACACCGAAAAATCCACAAAGATGGATGTTACACATTACGACAAATGGTGGAAGCCATTCATGCTGAAACAGATGATTTTGATTACTTTGCAACAACGCTTCGTTGTTTGCTCTTTTCACGTATTTTTGTGAATTCCATTTGTTATGCATTCATTACCTTGTCACCCTCAGCCATTAGCTCCGTAATTACCAAGTACACCATTCCAAGTTTAAAATTGGCTTCAAAACTTTATGAATTATCGAGTGAAGTGTCTCCCAATTTGATTCGAATCGATGACGAGGAACGTAAGAAAGCATTGGAACAAAGTAAGAATGAAGAGAATCAACCTTCCACAACAACTTCACCTAACCAAGCACCTGAAACTCCTTCCACACCTCGTGAATCCATTGTTCTCGAAGAGACAGAACAGTACAAAAAGTTACTTGCAGAACGAAATTCACTTCAAGACGATGTCTCAGCTCTCAAAATTCAAGTTGAAACTCTCAAAGCACAATTGTCCAAAGAGGATGAAAAGAATAGTCAAGCAAGAAAACAACTTGTTCAACTGGAAAATGCACTCAATGAAACGACCAAGCAACTCAAAGAGGTTTCTCTGTTGAAAGATTCACTTCAAAAAGAGAAGGAAAAATTCCAAGAAATTCTAGCACAATCTCATCAAGAAATTCAAACACTAAAACAACAATTAATTGAAGAAGAATCCAAAAGAGAAGAAATGGGTGACAAAATTGCAGAAGTTGAAGATTTGAAAAAGACCATTCAAAAACTTCAAACTCAACTTTCGAGCTCTAGTTCTGAGTCTCCAGTATTCACACAAAAAAAGGAAGAAACCAATTTGGAGGCTCTCTCTGTTGCAAGAACTCAATACGATGAAATGAAACAAATGTATTATGAGCTTCTTGATAAGGTCGATGAATTGGAAAAGAAAAATATTGAATTGGAAGAAGAGAAAATTGCGACTGAATCGAAAACCATTCCATTGGACGATCCTTCGAACACTCTCATTGAAAAACTCAAAAACAAGAACAGAATCTTGATGGAACAATTGAATGCATCAAAACGAGAAAATATCAAAACTCGTGAAAAGTCATCAGAAAGTATTCTCAAGAGTTTGGATGTCAAATTAGACGAACTGAAAAACATTGTCAATCAATACAAGGAGACAGCTCAAAAACAACTTTTAGCAACCATGTCCTCTTATGAAGAGACTTCACAACAAGATAAAGCCACTATTCAAAAATTGAAATTGAACATCACAGATCTCACCAACAAACTCAACACTGCCAGAAAGAAGAACACTGAAATGGAAATTTCCAGAATGAAATGGCAAGAAGGTGAGAAGTATGCCAAACAAAGAGTGGTCACACTTGAAAAGGAATTAGAAGAGTTGAAGGTTAAATCCAACGAAAAAGAAAAACTTCTTTCCGATGAACTTGAAAAACTCAAAGTTGAAGTGGTTACTGCCAAAGATACTGAAATTCTCACACTCAAAGATGAAATTTCAAGAATGGAGAAGGAAAATGGAGAATTGACTTACAAGTTGAAGAAAGCAAAGGTCAATCGAAAGAAAACAGTTGTTGCATTGCAACAAGCTCAAGAACAGCACGCACTTTTATTATTGCAAGAAAAGGAAAGAAACGAAACTCTGGAGCGTGAAATTAAATTCCTCAAGAAGTATACAGGTGTGAAAATGGATACATTCTCAAAGAAGAATGACGACTCTGTGACACAACCTAAAAAGTTGAACACTATTTTAACAGCATCTTCTCGACAAAAAGAATTGCTTGCTAAACGTCTCTCTGTGACCATCAGCAAGACACAGTCGCAACAAATAAGCGCCTTACAACAGCAACTCAGCTTGATGAATCCATTGGGATCCAATTCACCAAGAGGTAACAATAATGACTTGAGAGGTACACCAATTTCTCGTGAAAATTCAAAAACTTCCATAGTCAGTACAGAGGAAGAAGAATACGATGCCAAATCACCTCGATATAAGAAATTGAGCTCTTCTACAAGTAACTTGAATGAAGTACAGGGATATCTTGAAAAACGATCTCCCAAACTTAATCTTTACAAACGAAGATATTTCAGACTGGATGGAAGCTTTTTATTTTATTATGTGGATGATGTTGAGACAAAGCCAGTAGGATCGATTGATCTCAAAACAGCCACCATTGAAATGTCTCCAGAAAAGAGTGGAAAGAAGAGATTTGTATTTAAAGTGGAAATTCCAGCAAAACCATATTATCTCTCTTGCACCACTGCAGAGGAACGAGAAATGTGGTACAGTGCCATTAGCAATATTATTAAAATTTCTAAAAACTAGATGTACAGATAAAATAAACAGGCCATTATATAATTTGAATGACTCTTATTTGAATCATCTATAAACTTTGACGGTGTGATCTGCAAAATTGCAAATCAACAACTCTCCGGTAAGCTCATTCAAGCACATCCCAACAGGTCTTTTTAAATTGATTTCGTCCTTAAAAGAAATTACAAAATTTCCTTCCAACGTAAATATTTGAATTAATTGTTGTTCTTTATCGCTTACAATGAGGTTCTTTGCTTTGTGATCAAATACCAGCCCATTGGGTAACCAAAGATTCCCTATCTCTTGTCCATAGTCGCAAAATTGTGCCTTTTTTGTGTAAAAACCATCGTTATTTCTCTTCATTATTTCAATACAGTTATCTGCATTCGTTCCTGCAGAAATCACGTAAAGTGTTCCGCTCATCTCAATACTTGTCGTAACAGCAACTCCATACGGAAACATACATAGTTCTATGAAATTAATTAACTCTCCAGTTTTTAAGTCTAGAACAACAATATACGCCCAATGAGCGTCACTGATAAATGCTTGTTGTAACTGTTTCTCTATTGCTATTCCTTGTGGGCTTACAACCATGTCAGATTTCCAAAGACATGTATCTGCATTCATGTCAACTGTTGCAACAGTTTGTAATAAAAATTCCAAATCATATTTATAAATTAGGTGAGTCCCACTTAACAGCAATGCATCTCTTTCTTCTTCATAAAGCTCCTCCACACATAAAAAATTTGGAACCAAATTATGAACCTCTGAAGAGAAAGATATTGATGATTTAAACTGTTTTGTGTGCAAATCAAATACTTGTATTCTCCGAAAACCACTGACCAAAATACAGGAATGTGTATAAGAAACTTTCACATCTATCGGTAATGAAAGTGTTTCATCGTCATTTCCCTGCACTCCCAATTGTCCAAAAGTATGTACTAATTCAAATTTCATTTGAAAGGGTTTTGCACGACGACCTAATTTCCGCATCATCTTTGCTTTTAATTTTGAAAATAATTCTTTCAAGCGGCATACTTGATCGGAAGTGGTTGATTCATCATTATTAATCGTTAAATGTTGGGCCCATGGCTTTTTTGTGGGTTGTAATGATGATTTCAAATTTAAAGTTTCATTTTCAAAATCAAGCAAAATCAGCCTCACATGATCATATATATATAAATTCATTTTTTGTTTTTTTTAGAATTTATAAATCCCTCATGCGAGTGACAAGGATCCAATCTCCTCAACACACATTAATGTCTTAATACCACTGTGCGCCCTAAGAACAGAATGTGAAACACATTCTCTCATTCAGAAGGAAAATTGGTTCTCTCTTCTGAATGCTTCCAACATCTGACAATGATTTTATCTAAGTGTGACCATCCTATCATCCCTCAGCATTTGCTAAATTAAATATATTCCAAACCTACATTATCACCAATTTATCACCAACCAGTGAAAGTCGAGTGTTATAACCAACAAGAAAAAATCAAGGGTTACCTTATTACTACTATTTAAAAAAATGAAAGTTCTGCTCGTGGATTTGAATCTTCCAAGTCCATTTGACAATGAAGAACTTGTTGATCATCACGACGAATTGAATTTATTGAAATTATTGCAATATAATTTGAGAAAAAAACGATCACTTCGGACACGAGGATTTTCAATGAATTTTGAATTAGTTTATGCAATGGGAGATCTTGATGGACTAACCAATGATGAAAAAACTTTAACATTTAATAGCGATGTTATACTTACGTATCCTACTGATATAAAAATTTCGTATACTCATTCATGTATTGTCATCAGTTGTTATGCAAGTCCTTATGGAATAACTATTGTTGATTTAGAAACAAAAAAGTTCAAAAAACAGCTCATGACGGATAAAAACCCTTCCTATCTATGCGTTGAGGAAAATTATGATGGAAAAAAAGATGCATTGATTTTTGTGTGTGATGAAACTAAATCTTTGACAAAATATGATTTGAATGCATTAATGAACCCACTTCTTCCAGATGTAATAGATGCAAAATCAATCAAGCACATTTGGAAATATGAATTCATTCAATGCCCACAAGGAGTCACAGCCCGTAATGGTCAAATCTACGCTTGTTGTTCCATGAATAATATGATAGAGGTGTTGGATTCATCAACTGGATCATTACTCGATACTATTTCACTTAAATGTTCCCCATATGGTATTGATTTTTCAACGAGGGGTGATTATTTAATTGTTTCAACATCTGAAGAGGAAGGAATTGTGATTTTATCACGAAATGAAACAAGATGGAAACGCCTTGAGCAAAAGAATGAGTGTCATTTCCACGAGCTTGAAGCTCCGTACGCTCTGGTATTTGATCGAATTGCAAATCATTTGATTGTGGCTGATGACAGAAATACCTTATCGATTTTCACACTTGATGGTACTTTGGTGAAAAAATTTACCCCCAAGAACCTTGTCATTGATCAAACATACGGAGTGTGTGTTAATGAGTTCACAGGTGAATTACTTTTATGTGATCACAGTAAAAATAGAGTACTATTTTTCAAGTAAGGAACAAATAAAAAGGGAACATCCTCATCGATTTTCCATGAATTAAGGAGAGGTGTGAATGCTGAATTGTTTGATACTGTGGTACCACCCTCTCATAGCCTATATCATTATTATCATTGCTACTGTTGTTCAGTTTCAAGTGTTCTTAAAGCAAATCGACTTCAAAAAAAATGAGCACTCATCATCGTTCTTCCTCCGAATTTCATCAAGAAAACAAGAAGCACAAAAACCGACACGCCAGTAAAAGACAATTAAAGAAGGAAAACAAGGGTAGAGTGTCCAACAATGCTGGTGGTAGTTCGGTAGATGGAGGGTTGAAAGCCTCTCAAACCAAACACACTCATCAACAAGGAAAGTCTCAAAGAAAACTCCGAGCAAAACAATTGAGGGACAACAAGAAGCAACAAATATTATATAGACAGAGATTGGGAAAGACTGGAAATCCTCCGAGAATTGTTGCTATCATGTCTTTGAGTGGTTCAACGACAGGACAAGGTAGGTGTTCATATCTCCGAGTGTTCAAAATGATGAAATACTTATGATGATATATTTTGAATGACATTCACACCACCGGAATGATTTTCTTCTACTTGTTCAACATGATCACTCTCACTGCACCTTTGTATTGTCCCGATTCGACAATCTTTAGAGGATGTACAGAGCGTCTTTTGTGATATTATTGGAAGGTCTGAAGAATATGAGAGTGGAAAACTCAAATTGAACGAACTTGACTTGCATCAGGTTTACACTGTTCGACTTCAAAAGGAATTTCAACAAAAGACACTCACTCTCTTCTGTGTCAACCAAAATAACATGAGGTCTGTTTTGGATGCAGCCAAAGTGGCAGACATTATGATATTTGTGCTTCCTTCACAAAGTGTTGAAGAGACTCAACTCCACGCCACAGCACGTTATAATTTATCCTTATTGAGAGCACAAGGTTTACCTTCAAGTCTTGTCATTTTGCAAGGTCTAAATCAAATTCCTAACAAGAAACAAAACGACTTCAAAAATACCGTAAACAGAATACTGAAAGATGAAATTCCTGATTTTGAAAAGGTTTTTATCTATAACAATAGTAATTCAACAGAGGCCTCAATGATGGATGACAATACAACCTCGCTAGAACAGTCAAAGAATGACATGAAGCAAATTTTATTGAGAGTGAATACGTTGACACCAAAAACAATTCACTGGAGAGAAAATCATCCTTACATGCTTGTTGAAAATTATGAATTTGTGAAGAATTCTCAAGATAGAGAATTTTCCGAAGTTCTTGACGATAATAACAACAGTACAAATGGAACATTGATTGTCCGTGGGTATTTGAGAGGTAAATCAGCAAGTCCAAATCAACTTTTCCATATTGTAAATTATGGTACTTATCAATTGGACAAGATTTTATTAGAAAAAGAGAATTCACATGCTCTCACCAAAAAATCCAAGCCTCAAAATGAAAATGCAATGGAAGATGACAAGAAATCATCGCAAACTCCCGATAAAAACATGAACCATGAACCAAAGGAGTTACTTCCTGATGCTACTCAAGAATCACTTCAAACTGCTCTGGATCCTGATTTGATGGATGGAGAACAAACTCTTCCAACAAAAGAGGACTATGAAATGGAATTGCACAATCAAATCATGGAAAAACAATCAGGATATGTTTATCATAAGAAGGTGGTTCCTAAGGGTATGAACGCTTTGGAGGCTGCTTGGATTATGGATTCTTTGGAAGATGCCAAAGAGGATGGTGAATCAGTCGAAGATGTCGATGATGATATGATCGATGAAGCCAACCGTGCCGTTAAGGACATAGAAGAAGAAAAGCGTGTGGAATTTAATTTTGACATTGCCTCTGAAGCACAAACACACATTGACAAGGTCTTTAATTTGGATCAAATGGACGAAGATATGACAGAAGAGGAAAGAATTAATGAAATGCTTCGTGCTATTAAGGCAAGAAAGGAAATGAAGAACGAAATGGATTATCCTGATGAAGTTGAAACACCTTTGGACGTTCCTGCTCGTGTTCGTTTCCAAAAGTACAGAGGCTTAAAATCTTTCAGATCTTCACCATGGGATCCTGAGGAAAATTTGCCATTGGATTACTCTAGAATTTTCCGTTTCAAGAACTTTATTGTGTCACAAAAGGTTGCTCTCGAAGGATTTGATCCAGACAACGACTACAACTTGTGGGAAAATTATATTACTCTTCACATTGCTAATGTTCCAATGAGTATGATAGAGGTGATCAAACAAAAGAAGGAGCCACTTATTGTGTTTGGTTTATTGAAACACGAGCAAAAGACCAGTGTGGTTCATTTACTTGTCAAGAGAACCAATGAATCAGTGGTGATAAAACAAGCTGCTGACTATGATCCTTCCGATAACATTACCAAAATGATTGAATATCATCCACAAGATGGAGACGACGATGAAGAAGAACCAATTCCTGGAGCAGAAATTGAGGAGCATCCTATCAAATCAAAGGATGAACTCATCATTCAAATTGGTTTCAGAACCTTTAAATGCAATCCTATTTATTCAGAACACAACCCAAGAAATGACAAACACAAATTCGAAAGATTCTTTGCTCCATACCGATTCCTGATCGCTACTGTTTATGCTCCTGTCACATTTAAACCTTCGCCAGTTTTGATGTTCCGTCGTAACCAAAAAGGACCTCAATTAACCTTACTAGATAGCAATACCATTGTTGAAACAGCCACTAGTGGAAATAATCATGAACAACCAAACTTGGAATTTGTTGGACATGGTACAGTTCACAGTGTGGATCCATATCGATGCATCATCAAGAAGATTATTCTCACTGGTCACCCATACAAGATACATAAGAATCAAGTTGTGGCTCGTTACATGTTCTTCAACCCTGAAGATGTTCGTTGGTTTAAGCCTGTTGAAGTCTACACCAAATATGGAAGACATGGTGTCATCAAAGAAGCAATTGGTACTCATGGTTACATGCGTTGCCTATTCGATGATAATGTACTTCCAAAGGATACTATTTGTATGAATTTATACAAGAGAGTCTTTCCAAAATGGACCACAGAAAGTTCTTCGCTACTTGCTGCACCTTCACTTTCTGTGCCTCGACCTCTCAAATCCTCCTCATCGTCGTCACACGGTCCAAATTATCTCAATGAAGAGGCCCTTAGAAAATTGGGAGTCATGAAGAACAGACATGAAGAGGAAATTGAAATGATCGAAGAATAAGAGTTGTCACAAACAAGCTTTAATTTAATTAAATCCTTGAGCAAGTAAATTATTCGTGCATGATTAATGACAACATTTTTGGAAGAGACATTTCTCCAAGTTCATAAGATAAAAAATGACTCAAAGAAAGACATCACGAGTGTTGAGTTTTGGGCGCAAATACAATGCAAGTGGGCGTTTGACTTGGGGATTGAAGCTTGTTTTGATTGTGTTGTTTTAAGAAAGAACATGGAAGACAAAGAATGAAAGTGGTTTATTCATGAAACAAAAGTTGGAAATTGTTACCAAGGACATGAATTGTATCAACTGGTTGAAACAAAACGATGTCCATGGATCTCAAGACCATCTACAACATAAATGGTGCTGGATATTTTAGGAAATTAACATTCAAGTTGTGGCAAGGTTATCATCGAACAGTGAATTCAATAGCAACATTTTCATCTCCCATGTCTCTTTCCAGAACGAGAATTGGGTTTTGAAAATAAATTTTGAATCAATTCATGGAAGTTTTGAGTATTATCTTCAAATAACATTATTTTCTCTCTTCTTCACGATTAATGATACGTTTCCAAGATAGAACTTTCTTCATGAAGTGTTTCACATTGGAATTACTTGTTGAAAGATCACAGTGTTTCAACTTTTCATCAGTGACGTGAACCGTTGTTGTGCTGTACCTCTTGAATGGATTGAGAATGTCCACTCCATGTCGGAATGTAAGAATACATGTGGTTGAGGTCTCGTGCATCTGTTCTTCAATGTTGTAGCTTGCAGAATCAACAGAAAGCGTCGAAAGAGGTGTTTGTTGACGAATGCTTGACATGGCATCTGGAATGGTGCTACCAAAGGCTAAATTCAACTCCACAAGATCAATAGCTGAGTAAGCTTTTCTTTCCTTGTCCTCATATAAATAATATAATGTATAATTGTCGTCGTCGTACCAGATATTGTCAGCAAATTGTAAAATTTCTGGCCTTAATGAAGTTCTATCAACACTCTCGTCAACATTTTGAAGAATTTTGGAAAAGCGTACATCTACCGAGTTCAAGTTTTTGTTTTTCACTGATTCCTCTGTGTCATTACTTTCAACCACATTGGGAGAAACACAAGAAAG
Organism: Naegleria fowleri; assembly: GCF_008403515.1. Classification (NCBI taxonomy): domain Eukaryota; phylum Heterolobosea; class Eutetramitea; order Acrasida; family Naegleriidae; genus Naegleria; species Naegleria fowleri. Next base: position 18,194 of record NW_025407938.1, on the reverse strand, counting down.
ATAGAGTAACTTGTTTTCGGGTGGTTTAACCTTCTCGAGTTTGCACTTGTACATGTAAATTTCATTCTCTGTGAATACCATTTCTCGATTAATTGTAAATCTCAAGCAGTATCGAGATTTTGTTAAAATGTCAACAATACTCATTGAAATGAATTCACCTTGACTTCCCAACTTAGGTTTAACTTGAGAGAGTAGAGGCTGGAACAATGGAGGATCTGAAAAGAAGCTAACTTTCTTGGAAGCATCAGTTAGAGATTCAACAAATGCTTTCGTTAGGTTCCACTTGGGGTGACTGCAGTAATCAACATAAGGTAAAAACATGGCTTTTAGGTCATTCTCATTTCCAATTTTCATATTTCTGAAATCATTTAAAGTCAAGCTTTTTTGAGATTGACCAATTTTGATTGAACCTAATCTCGATGAATAAAATACTTGCTTTCCAAAATATGCATTAATGGTGGTAAAATTTTTGTTCTGATCTAAGGAGGGTTGAGCTGTTTTGAAAGCAGAATATATATGTCTTATTGCGAACCGTTCAACTAAAAATCCTCCATTTGTCAATTTTTCTGATACAAGTTCAGATTTAAGCATCTTCATGGTTTTTTGATGCTCTTTTGGTTCATCAATGGTAATGACCTTTGTGTGGTGATTAGATGTGAAGTTAATGACATTGATAGTGAAAAAATCTCTGTTTTTTCCTGTAAAATCATCATATTTGCAGAAAAAAATTTTGGAAGATAATAATTTGGCAACCTTCGATTTTGATGCTTCAAACATAACGAACGCTTGTTTGGGATGTGCAAACACTGAATGAACATTATTAATTTCTCTCAAGAGCAAATACTTCGCCTGTGTAAATTGATGTTGTAATGCGTATTTTAGTTCAATAGTAGATCGTCCTCTTCTTATAATATCGATCGATGAATCTGTCGGAGAGACCATGCATCGATCGGCAATCATTTTTAAAGTTTTGTCTGAAATTTTAGCAATTTCAGACATTCTTAAAATGGTGGTACCACAAATAGTGTTTTCTTCATCGTTATCTTGGATACTTTCTCCAGTTGTCGATTCAATATTCAAAATTTTAGCTATTTTGTGATTATAACCACATTGGTGTATAATGAAATTTGGTGAGTAGCTCAAAAGTTGTAAAATACTTGTTTGAAAAGTTGCATGAAATGTATCAATATTGTGTGTTTCTTCACATGAGAAAAATTCTGTAATTTTCTGGTTAATTTCAGATCGAATATGTTGTAGTTGAAATTGTAAATGGTTTTCGTGTGGAATGAGGAACACATTTGAATTGTGAGAATCTTGTAATAGTATGGCGCGAGTCTTGTCATCTTCAGAAAGGCTGGAAAATTCATTCGATATAGCAGAGATCATCATGTTTTGTGTGAAATTTCCAACTCGAATTTCGAATGCGTTCTCCAAATCTTCAACTTTGGGAGCATATGTATAAAACTTTTGAGGGTAAATCAAAGGTACAAATAGTAATAAACTCATTTCGTAAAATCCTTGAATAGGTGGAAGAATAGTATTTTTTTCTATGACAATTCCCATTTCCTTCAATGAAATACTGGAGGGAATCAGTATCTTTTTTTTGTGCTGCAAATCCATCCACGGAAATGCCACAGAATCGCGTGATATTATGACTTTGTCTGTTGAGCTCATTTGAGGATGTAAAAAATTTGCTTTTCTTTGATATGGTTTGGCTTCCACTGATAGAAATTTCAGAACGTGTGATTTGATCAAATCCTTGGGAAATGTTCTAAAAACTCCATACACATCTGAATCATCTCTTAAGCACACTATACTTTGCTTCGCTTGAGAAAGAGTTATTTGAACATCTTTACCCTTTTCTTGAGCAGATCCTCTTACTGTTCTAGCTAAAAGTTTTACTGGAAATAGTGGATCCTGTCTGCAATTGGGTGGATAGGGCAACAAAAGACCTTCATCGGAGTGAGGTATTGGGTACGAAAGTGAAATTTTGTTGGGGCTTACTGTTAACGATTTGCAGTTTAGAATTCCACCATCAAAAAATCTCAACAGCTCAGAAAGTGTTTCATTCCAATTTTTCTGTGAATCTTTGTCAACAGCTAACTTCTGTTTTCGGAGCTTGAGGGAACATACGATTTCTTTAGGAATGTTAGTATGTGTTTTTTCTAGCTCTCCTACAACTGCTTGATCATAGTACAAACTAGAAATTAAGGCTTTGATGATCATAATCTTTTCTTCACTGAGACTTTGAGGTAAATACGAAATTTTCTTGGTGTTTCTTTTGTGCGAAGTTGCAGATTTGGGAGTGAGATTTTCAATGAAAATTCCATAATGTTTAAAGAGAGTGTGACAAATTTGAGCAACGAGAGAATCAATTTCCATTACAGATTTCCCAGAAATCATTTCTATTTGAAGGGTTTCAACAAATTCTCGTTGTCGTAAAATACCATCTTTTTTCAGAAGCGATACTGCTTTAAATCTATTAAATGCATGAATTGCAGCAATAATATCACTCTCAGATTGGTTAGAAAACGCGAATAATGCTTTTGCTGTTAGAATTTTTAAATAAGAGAAAGCTAATACAGGGACAGACCTAGAAAGAACGGCCACAGTAATTATACATTCAGGTAAAACTCCTAAACAATATCCTAAGAGAATGAGAAAAGATAACTTCAGTTCAATTTGCATTAGAGACAAGAACCTGCCAATTTTTGTAACAAGATATGATTCTTGAAGTTCATATTGCTCGACAATTGGCTTGTCATTAACACTTCCTACTTCAACTGTATCATGAATGGGCCTTATGGCTCCCAAAGAAATTAATTCAGTATAAGCATTTTCTAGCAATGCCATTTTTGGAGGATCTAAGCATTTGCCTAAAACTTCAGAAGGTGTTTGATATTTGGTTTTTCGCGTTCTCTCTGTGTGAACGGTTTCAGATTTTTCATACGCTCCCGTAAACATTAAAATTTGAAGAATAACACCTGTAAGAGGTTTGCGTTGAATTTCAGGAACTACAGACTCATCTAACAATTCATATTCACTTTTTGTTATCATCCTATAACCTAAATGAAGCATATTAACATGATTGATTATTCATTGCCTACTACTTACAAATTCCTGGTGAGACTCTTCCAGCTCTTCCTTCTCTCTGCTTTGCACTTTGAATCGAAATCCAATTGACTCCCATAACTTTAAACATTAAAACGATTCAAAAACAAGTGTTCACAAGATGCATTCTAATAGTAATTTCAACGTACCTTCTGCATTCCATGATTCATTCCAAAATTTTCCCTTATACAAACAAAAATCTATCACAATGACGACGTCTGGAACAGTTATTGAACTTTCCGCAATGTTAGTACTCAAAATTATCTTTCTTTTTCCATGTTTAGGAGGTAACAATGCTGCATCTTGTTCCAGTTCAGCTACCAGAGAATGCAAAATATGGATATCATATGGACACTCATCCATGGTAATATATGGTGAGACTAAATCATCCATGAAATCTTCAATCTCTACCATTCCTGGCAAGAAGATTAGAATCGCTTCGTTGATCAAATGAGTAGAGTGGACCTTTGCAATGAGTGATATCGCTAATTTTCTTCTCTCTAGTGTTATTCCTGGCTTCAAAGGTTTTGTTAAAAGAGAATTATAGTTTGAGATCTTTTTGGCTGCATTATGTGCATTCAAGTAAACCATGTCAATTACATCTTCAATGAAATATTCTTGAACAGGATAGCATCCACTGGGAATGTGAATGACTGGAACTTTGCTGCTGACTTGTAGAGTTTCGAAGGATAAAAATTCTGTAAAACTAGTAGGGGATTCTGGAATTTTCTCTTCATCATTCTTTCCAACGTTGTTGTATACGTCCAGTAACACTGTCTCAAAATATTGGCACAGCTTTTGATGAGAAATGGTAGCACTCATTATAATAACTCGAACATTAGGATTAACTTTCACAATTTCTCTAACAAAGTAAAGTAATAAATCAGTGTCCACCTTTCGTTCATGGATTTCATCTAAAATGATATGTGAAAAATGGTTATGAAAGGTTTCATAGATCCCTTTCGAGCCTGTTTGTAAATTCATAATTATTTGAGTTAAACAACCTTCAGTGGCAAATATTATGGGAGTATCATTGTCAATATTATTTTCTCCTCCAATGATATAACCGGATATTTGACGATGGTGAAAAAGCTTATCTAAATGGTTCTTTTCGAGGTATTTCTTCATTTCTGAGTTCACTCGCCGTGACAAACTCGTAGCAGCAATTCTTCTAGGTTGTGTACAAATAATTTTTACATTTTTTAATCTTCTAACATCTCCATTCTCCAGATAATGTTTGAAAATGATTTGTGGGACCTGTGTACTTTTACCACATCCTGTATTACCTGTCACTATCACAACTTGATGTTCTTCTATGGCTCCTATCACAGATTGACTGTATTCCATAATTGGCAGACTTGATTTAGCTTTGTTTGATAGGGTTGTATTGTCAGAGTTGTCGGTAAATTTCTGAATTGTTTGATTATTTACTCTTTCTGCTTGGTTGATGAGTACTTGCTTAGGAAGAAACATATTAGTGGCTGATAATTTTCTTTTGCTGGTGTCGGCATTATTGTTTTTTGGTAATCCCTCCGTTGAATGACAACTTTGAGTGTTTCCGATCATCAACTCACGTTGCTCCGAAGAAGAAGCCTTTAAATTAATCGGATATTCGTGAACATCATTGTCGCCTCTGCTTTCAAATTCCATCGAGGTGTTGGGATTAAATTCCGGTTGTTGGCCATCACCTTTATTCATTTTTTTTCTTCAAGTCCTTTCGCTTGGAACGAAGAGTAGGATGAACGGAATGAGCGAAATTTCTGATGGTTAAGTGTAACAACACTTATTAGGAATCATGATGATGATGCTATTCAAATTTGGGAGTGTATCCAATTTGATCTGTATTACAATATACAGACAATAATTTCTTCATCATGAGCTTTTTGACAATTTTTTTTAAAGAGAGCGACAAACCAAATTAAGGTCTTCGTGAATTTCTCCAACCTTCTGACCACCTGTGGTGATAACTGTGAAATGATCAGTCAGCTGTATTCATGGAAGGAACCCCATGTTGAATACCATTCGTAATGCTCACACATTTACCTTATTGATTGATTTGTTTTGCTTGATCTGTTTGACACTTTAGTTATGCAGTCACAAACACAAGACATCCAAGTCGATGAAAGTATAACGATTGTCCTCCGAGACTTGATTTGCTTCCATGAGTTGATAATTCAATCGAGAAAAGAATTGAAGCATCCCATCTCGTAAAGCGTCACATGAGCGCATGAAGTGACGTCCTGAATAAACAAAGCAACACAAAGTGCCACATTCGACAGTTTCAAAACGTTTCTCCTTCTTAATGATATGAACAGACTTGAATCGAGAATGCAACTCGTAGTATTGTTGTTTCAAATCTTCATCGTGGACATTTGATCGGTCGTCTTGTTCAAAAGGATCGAATACTGCTCCTAAAAATATGAACATATTCTGTGTAATGAATACGCTACAGTTGGGGCAAGCAGATAAGGATTTGACAGGAGTAGAGACGTCAATTTGCATAAATTCTGGCAACTTAGATGCTCCATGAACACCACATTGCCCATATTGATTGGAACCTCGAGTATATACCACTCCGTTATCCATTAAGACTAATATATGAGAGGCTCCACAACAAATTTGCTTAATATTCGAATGAACCATTGTATGCTGATTTGGTAGTAAAACACGAGTAGTGACGTCATCAATGATGGCCCTTGATGAGCCTGAGAAAATACTATGTTGGTGCATAAATAATTGATTTTGCATATCAACAAAATAGTGAAAATTCTCTGAATATGCAGCAACTTGTTTGAGGTTACAACACTCAGTTGGTAACTGTATGTCCTTATTGCATTCTTTTGAGATCCAAATTCGAAGAGTTCTCTCCTGATTTTTCAAATAACAAATAATTTCTTCTGACATGATGTTTGAATAAATGATGATCGAATCGCTTTTGAATTTTACAACTGGAAATGGAAATAGTATAATTTTCCAAATATCAAACAAATATAGTCTTCCATCCATCATTTCAAATAGTACATAATTTGCATTGTTACAAATAATATCTTTCATTTCTCGAGAGGCACACATTGTTTCAGAAAGTGTCACATGCTCATTCCTATGCAAAGATGAGCAAGTCAAATGATCACAATTATTGTTGTTCTTGCTGTTGAAGTTCTTCTCTCGATGATATTTGGTGATCATTTTCTTCAACATATTATCAAATAATGTAGAAAATTCAAATTTTCGCAACACTTGTAAAGTATCACTACTCATATAAAAGTATGTTCTCTCATCATTTTCAATAAAGAATAAATTATATTGAGTGTGAAAGCCTCCACTGCACACTCTACTGATCTTCCAAGTCTCGTTTTTCCGAAAATGTTCTTCTCTCATCCATAAATTTCCTCTTCCTCGAGCGATTGCTTGATTTCCATTTCCTCCTCGTTTCGCTGGTCTTCTTAACAATCTTGACGGTTTGTAAATAATTTTCGAAAAAGTGTTCGTCGGAAAATAGGGCACCTGTTCATCCTCTTCTTCTTCATCATCATTTAAATCCGTATCTTTTCCATACGATTCAACTCCGTCTAATTCAGCCACATCAAAGCTTGCTGTCGTGCAAAAATAGTAATCAATGTTTTCATCTTCCTCGGCTGCGTCCTCTCCGAGAAGGCTGCTGGACAAAAAATCATAACCTGTGCAGGAGCCTTGACCACAAAACCACACATCATCATCGAAAGACATTTTAAAAATGTTTCATAAGGTTGTCATCATCGTCGAAAAGAAGAATATTCTTAGAACAAAGGCACGGATTGTTCTGTCACTCAGCTGAAACCTACCATTTGTTGTTGCTTTTCGTGCCTCTTTCTTCTTTTCTTTAGAAGAAACAATGCTGTTGTAAAATGCCACCCAAACTAGCCGTTACGAGTTTTGTAAAAAAAAAATGTAGGGATTGTTCCGTTTACCCTACTATTACTATCCTGAAAGCAATACTGAGAAGTACTCCTGTTCAAAAGCTGTTGTGTATGTTGTTTCGTTCAATGTTTGAATGTTGGTCGCAATTTGGACTTGATTCACAAACTAAAAATATACAAACTGATCATTCAGCTTCATTAGTATTATCGAGAGTCTTCCGTTAGATATGGGATACGAATTTCGTCGATTCAAGGAACTCTCTAAAGAAGATTTCTCTCGCCTCTATCATGAGAATCATGGAATCAAAAGATGATATCTATTTTTTGATCTTCCATCATGATGATGATTCATCCATCATAAACAACAACGATTGCCATCATGATGGTTATCAGCATCTTCTTTGTGCTATCGGTATCAAATTGGCCCATACCAATAACTTTGAAGTTAAACTTCGGATCAAGAAAAGAAGTCTGGAATTGAACGATGGAAGAAGTTTCATGGTTACTTGCATCAACCACTGAATTTGCAAAACTTGGATAGCAGGACCTTACTCGATGGGGTTGTCAAAGTGCTGAGAGAAACCCAAAACGAAAGCTACTTTACCGATAATTCCAACAAGTACATCATCGTTCCAGTGTTTGTCGAGAAAATTCGAAAGAACTCGTATGGCTATGAGCACGCTTACTTTTCTTTGAGATTTAGCTTGCCTCAAGGAATTCAACCTGTATCAGCTTCAGATCAAGAATGGTATTTTGAATCGGTGAATATTGAAGGTTATAAGAAGAGGAAGCACATTCCTCATGATTTGATGAATAGACACTTCCAAGAGAAGGATGGTATTCTTACGATGGGATATCCAGAATTGATTTACACATGGTATCGAAAGAATTATTTCAAGAAGATTTAACGAATGAATGAAATGTGTTATTGTATTGTGGATGAATTCATTCAGCTGATGATAAATGGTTGTGGTATCATTTGTTAATGCAAGAAGACATCATGCAATGAAGAAAAATCATTAAGGCCATCCAACTGTTCAATTAAAACATGGCCACAATTTGTGGATCCTTTTCACAGGCTAGGAAGATTTCCTCTTTCTATAGACAAATGAACAAAATAATTTCATTATTGAATGCAATTGAAATCATGAGTGTACTTACAGTTAATTTTCCATCCCTATTCTTGTCAGCAATATTGAGCAAGTTATTGATTCTATTATCAATTTGCGATTGAACAACGGACGTGCTGACTTGCATTCCTTTAGCTTTGAACATGTTGTGCAAACATTCTCTCATTTCATCAACTGTAACGAATCCATCTCCGTCTTCATCATACATATCAAATGCCAAATCAATCAATTCCATAGGATTCATTGGCTCTGATGAAGGTGATGTAATGGATTGAAAAAATAAAAATTCCTTGAACTATCATTTGAAAGATATTCAGAATCATGTCGTTTCGTTGTTGATGAGGGAAGTCACAATCCATCATTTTTGGAAGTGCCAGCTCACCAACCGAAAATTGTGAATATAATTTACTTACGGTCACAGTACCATCCTTGTTTTGATCCATTGCTCTAAATAAATACTCGACATCACTCTCTCCGTTCCACTAATTTCGAATCATCAAGATTTGTGATCATGTATTGGTGATCTCGAGTATTAAAATAATAACGAAAGATTCCACAAAAGCAACCACCTACGTTTGGAAGAGCCAATTTTGCAAATTTTGAAAAGCCATCCTTGGTCATTTCTCCGTTCGGATACAATTCATACCAAAATTTGTGATACTTTTCAATTTCTTTCTTTGTCAGTCTGTTTCGAGTTGTCTTTCGCAACTCTTGCATTTGCTCTTTCGAAATCTTTCCGCCCATTTTTTTGTGGCTGTCACTTACACATGAGAAGAATGAAAATATTTTTTCATCAGCCTTTATTCTTTAGTTAAACAAATGATAGAATTATATGTACAATGGGTAAAACTAATATCAACAGACAAGGAATTATCTGCTCATCTCAACGAAGAGGATAAAAATTGGAAAACAAAAATTAAGTGGCTCAAACTCAATCTCGATGGATCTAAAGGCTGTGTTACATTCGCATGCGTTCCGTTAAATATGACAAATTTTTGGAGACCTCAATCAAGAGAAGTAGTCCGTCCTGTGGCTTTTTGGAAGGTAAAAGAAAATCAACTTCGAGCAATAACTGGAATTATTCGAATAATGATTGAACCGATGACATGTCATGGGGTGGATATTGACAAAGTAAATGATAAGGTGGATTTTTTTGTCACAATAGATCTTCTTTCGTTAAAATGTATCTCTAATCTTAAATTTTCACAAATGTGTCCGTATTGAAACACATTGAATACTTTTTGTTACCATTTTCACCTCACTAGAAGCAAAAGAACAGTTGGGTTGTCTGCTTGGAGTTAGTCCATTCAAAATTGTCGTCTGTTTGCTCCACACACATGAAAGAACGAATAGTGGAAAGAATATTGATTGATGCAATAATGACGAGAAACTTGTGATGTGTAATTTTAAAGAGTTTTTGCTTTTTGTTGTAATTTAATTTTTCAACTAGTTTTGGAACAACTTTACTGTATCTTAGATACCAAGTGATCAGTACCATTAGTTTCATGATCAGCACTTTAGGGACTTTACATGATTCTGAACCAATCACGGAGTTCTGCATTTCAAAAATTTTTGCCTTTTTGAGTTTTTAGCAGTAGTTTGTGGTGCGCGTATCTCTAACAAAAAAAACACCCGTCGATAATCATTAGAGGTAGGTGCTTTCCAAGCATTTAATCCCGTGGTTGTAACTGCTGAATCAACTCCCTTTCTCTTCAAAAACAACACACAATTTTGAACGCTGGGCATAACACCATCATGTTGTGTGTCACGCACGACAAACAACAACAATGTGATTTGCGCATTCTTTGAAACCATGTCATGCTTCACTGATTGTTGTTTGTCCATGACTCAAACAATGAACATGTACTAAACACAAAGATCAAAAGAATGGCTCATCACGATTGGTCTAAAAAGATATTGTTCTACGTCAATGGAGAAAGGCATCAAGTCGAAAACCCAAATCCCAATACAACCCTTGCAAATTATTTGAGAAGAAAATTGCATTTGACTGGAACAAAGGTATGTTTTCTCTCTCTTATAATCAAAAGAGCAATGTAATTCATTCATGATGAATTTTGGTGATGGTGTGTTTGTGTTGTGTGCTTTATTCTGATCTTCGTGCGCATCATTTATCTTGCCATCTATGGAAATCATCTCGTTGTTACGTTTATAATATTATCTTACATTGCATCTTGAAGATTGCTTGTGGTGAAGGAGGTTGTGGGGCTTGTTGTGTGGTAAGTTAAGCTATAAAGCTTTGAAGAATGTTGTGATCATATTTTGATTCACATCTTATAATTCCGATCCCCACTACAATACCTTGCATGACGTTTTATTCGTTGACCAAATTTATCATTTGGCGAAAAAAACATTGATGTCAAAAGCTGGTTTCTCATTACGATCATGAAAATCACGTGATTCGCAATCGAAGTGTGAATGCCTGTCTATTCCCATTAATTCAAGCTGATGGTTGTGCCATTGTCACAGTCGAAGGAATTGGAAATAATCATGAAGACGTTTTGCATTTAATTCAAAAGAGATTTCGAGAATTTGGAGCTTCGCAATGTGGATTTTGTACCCCTGGTTTTGTCATGAGTTTATATGCCTTGTTGAGAAATAATCCTCATCCATCTTTAGAGGAAATTCAGAGAAGTTTGGATGGTAATTTATGTCGATGTACTGGATATCGATCGTAAGTAGTATTCTTGTTCATTCATGTGGTTGTTCATTACGAATATTTTGAAACATCATTTTGCAATATGAATTATCATGGTGGGATGTTCAATATTGAATGGTAGAATTTTTGCTGCTGCCCAAACATTTGCAAGAATTCCTTATCAAGACACCGAGTATGAACCCTCTTCATCATCATCAGGAGGCTGTAGCGAAGGTGATAATTGTTGCATGAAAAAAGGAAACAACAAGGGAAATGATTGTGGAAATGATTGTTGTCAAAAAACTTCAGTCCATTCAATCTCTCCCCCAACTACAATCGTAGATGAAAATGGTAAAGTCGTGGACACACATTCACGAGCTCACATTGTTGGAAATCATGTCTACACATTGAACGGACAGAAACATCCACTCTTTCCAGCAGAACTAAGAAGGTATGATCCAGCAGAAAGACCTCTCTATGTTGAATCAAAACCACAATCAGGTGTTGAGAGAGGAGAAACACAAACTCATTATTTTAGACCCACCACTCTTCAGGAATTGCTTGCATTGAGAAAAAAATTTGAAGGTGAAAAACATTTAAGAATCATTTGTGGCAATACAGAGTTGGGAATTGAAACCAAATTCAAAAAGTATGAACACTATAGATATTATATTGAAGCACTGAGAGTGAAGGAATTATTGGTAAAGAAAATTAATTATGCAGAAGAATCTATCTCTCATGAGAATTCTTCTTCCAATGGTTTGTTAACAGGAAAAAGCATTGAAATTGGGGCCTCTGTGACTCTGACCAACATGTTGAACTTTTTCAAAGAGGCCATGGAGAGTCTGCCATCCTATCAATGTAATGGATTGAAAGCTGTATGTGAACAAATTGAGAGATTTGCATCCACGTCTATTAGAAATGCAGCTTCATTGGGTGGTAATGTGGTTACTGCATCACCCATCTCTGATTTAAACCCAATTTGGATTGCTCTTGGTGCATCTCTTAATCTCATTAATTGCGATCAAGAAAAACGTACTGTTCCATTCAGTGAATTCTTTTTAGGATATCGAAAAGTGGATTTGAGAGATGACGAAATTCTCGTTTCAATTACTATTCCACTATTCCAACCAAATGATTTTCCAAAAGGAACCATTCAAATTGTTCAATCATACAAACAAGCCAAAAGAAGAGAGGACGATATTGCCATTGTCAATGCTGGAATGAGTATGGTTGTTGAAAAAGAGACTGGAAAAATTCATACTTGTCAACTAGCATTTGGAGGAATGGCTGTTAAAACCGTTACTGCTTCTAAAACCGTTCAATACTTGACAGGAAACACTCTCTCTAATGAAACATGTCAAAAAGCCATTGAATTACTTCAACAAGATTTACCTCTCCCTCAAAACGTTCCTGGAGGAATGTCTGAATATAGACGTACCCTGACGTTAAGTTTCTTCTACAAGTTTTACGTTCAATTAGTGAAAGATTGTTCTTTGAGAAAACTCACTGAGGAGGAAGAAAGTGTGCTCTTGTCAAGCTTCCATAAGCCTTATCCAATTGGACATCAATATTATCAACCCAAAGAAGTTGGAACTGCTGTTGGTAAACCAATTCCACATAATTATAGTCATCTTCAAGTCACTGGAGAGGCAACTTATGTTCAAGATATTCCACCTCAATCGAGAGAGCTTTATGCTTATCCAGTTCTCTCGAACAAACCCTATGCGAAAATTAAAAAAGTGGATCCTTCAAGAGCATTGACCTTTGAAGGAGTTGTTTCATGGGTGGATTGGAGAGATGTGAAAGGATCCAATCGAGTTGGAGCTGTCATTCATGACGAGGAAGAACTATTCCTTACTACTGAAACAACAGCTGTGGGTCAGCTCATTGGATTTATTTTAGCAGAGACTCATCTTAAAGCAATGGTTGCTGCAAAAGCTGTTCATGTGGAGTACGAAGAAAATGAAAATCCCATTCTTTCTATTGATGATGCATTGCAAAAAGGAGCACCAGTTTTAATTGAAAGAAAGATGTTCAGAGGTGATAGTGTCGCTAAATTTGAGGAGCTCAGCAATAATGAAGACATTGAAATTATTGAAGGAGATATCAAAATTGGTGGACAAGAACATTTCTATTTCGAAACACAGAGTTGTCTAATTCTTCCAGGAAAATATGGTTTAAGCGGAGATGAAGGAGAAGTGGTGGTCTTTTCCTCGACACAAAGTCCTTCTCATACTCAGTCCATGGTTGCTTCTGTTTTGGGAATTCCAGATAATAAGGTGATTACCAAGTTGAAACGTCTAGGAGGTGGATTTGGAGGTATGTATTATTTCTAGTAATATCCACTTTATACAAACTTTTTAACCATTTGCAAACAGGCAAGGAATCAAGAAGTTGTATTTTGGCAGCTGCTGCAGCTGTCGCAGCTAAAAAAGTAAATCGTCCTGTGAGATGCATTCTTGATCGAGATATCGATATGGCTCACACCGGTCAAAGACATCCTTGTTATGCTAAATATAAGATAGCCATTAATAAGAAGACACTAAAATTTGAGGCCATTCATACAGATATCTATTTAAATGGAGGTTACAGTTTGGATTTCTCTAAGGGAGTTTTGGAAAGGGCTCTCTATAGTTTTGATAATGTCTATTACATGCCTCATGTCACGGTAATTGGAAAAGCCTTCAAAACAAATTTACCAACCAACACTGCATTTAGAGGGTAAGTTAATTTTGATTTTTAATGAAGATCATTTGTATTTGTTTATATTATTCATTCACAGATTTGGAGGCCCTCAAGGATTAATGGTTTGTGAGACCATTGTTGAACATGTGTCTCATGCACTTTCTGTGAAATATCCACAGCTCAATTCAGACAAATCTCAACTTTGTAATGACATTAGACAAATTAACATGTACACTGAACACAATGCCATTACACCTTACAAGCAACTCATCGGTGATGTTCATAGAATAAGACTCATGTGGGAAAGAATTCATGAAATCACCAATTATCCACAAAGATTGAAACAAGTGAATGAATACAATAAGAAACACAAGTATCAAAAGAGAGGAATTTCACTCATTCCAACCAAGTTTGCAATTTCATTTGGAGTCACCTTTTTGAATCAAGCCACAGCACTTGTTAATATTTATAGTCATGATGGAAGTGTATACATTTCGCATGCAGGATGTGAAATGGGACAAGGTATGTGTTGCTATGAATTCGCAATGCTTTGACATTTCAATGATTGATCACATTTTTAAAAACAGGTGTCCACATTAAGGTCGCACAATGTGCGGCCACTTCTCTTGGCATTCCTCTCGATTTAATTCATGTTGGAGAGACTTCCACTGATAAGGCGCCAAATACAAGTGCTACAGCAGCAAGTGTTGGAAGTGACTTGAATGGATTCGCTACAAAGAATGCGTGTGAAAAAATTAATGAAAATTTATCCAAGCTCAAGAAGGAACTATTCCCTGAATTGTACATGGAACATAATTTGAATGATTTAAACTACGTACCTATTTTAACACATGATCAATGGAGAAAGTTGGTGAAAACAGCTTATTTGAATTGTATTCCATTATCGTCGACAGGATTTTACAAAACTCCTAATTTGTGTATGGATTGGGACAAGTGTGAAGGAACTCCCTTCTCATATTTCACTTATGGCGTTGCTTGTAGTGAAGTTCAAATTGATACTCTCACTGGTGATTGGAGTGTATTACGAACGGATATTGTAATGGATGTTGGTGATAGCTTGAATCCAACAATTGACATTGGTCAGATAGAAGGAGCTTTCATTCAAGGAATGGGTTATTACACAATGGAAGAATTAATCTTTGGAGATTCAGCCCATCCATGGGTTCAGGCAGGCCATCTATTCACTAAAGGACCAGGAAATTACAAAATTCCTTCAGGAAATGATTTACCAGACGAATTTAATGTTCATTTATTGAGAGATGATATGGAAAGGCCATTCCCAAGTTCAGTCTATTCATCGAAGGGTATTGGTGAGCCACCATTGTTTTTAGCTTCCTCTGTGTTGTTTGCCATTCGTCATGCGATTTTTGACTTGAGAAAGCAAATGGGTTTGAATGATTACTTTGTGTTGGATTCTCCTGCAACCACTGAAAGAATTAGAATGTTGTGCTCAGATCAATTTACCAATTATTTCAATAAGGAGCAGTGTTTTAGAGCCAAAGGCAGTTTTTGATTTTCAGTTTCGAAAATCAACATTTTTAATAATTTGAAGACGTTGATTCCATCCTTGATTTTACAGTCAATAAAGTTTCTTCACATCAAAAGAAATATAAACTTCACACCTCATACTAATATGATCATTGAAACAGCCTGCTTTTGGTTTGATTTTGATGGCTCTTGCTAAAACAGGTTTGTTGAATATTTCTTTTACAAAAGTATTCCGATCATGACAACCTTGAAAGTCACGACCATCGTCAACAGCTTCCCATTTCACACCGTCAATGGTATATTCAACTGTGTACATGGTAACCATTGATCTAAATCAGATCGTCCTTGGAGATCAATTGCATACACAGAAACAATTTCTCCAAAATATACTTTGACCCATTGATTTCCATCATTAACTTGTGCACACCATGATCCAGAGTCTGCATCTCTGCACCCAGAATAAATAGCCATACGAGGAATGTCATTAATAGCGATATGAAGGGATGAATGTCTATGATCCCAAGTAGATGGCACAGCAACACTGCAACCCAAATCTCTAATTGCGCCAACCAAGTTAACTGGATTTTTGGCAGGAATTAAGATCTCTTTGCGAGTTTCAATTGTCGGAGCATTGAAATCAAAACGTTCTTCTGCGTTGGATGGCTTATAAGTGAAAGACGAAACCACTCTGGACAAGTTTGTTCTTATGGTTGTGCTTTCTACTAAATCAAGTCCTCTTGGAGAATTGATCGGTTGTTGGCCAACTTCGGTGTAATTCCTTCGTTTAAACTCGCTGTATTCCGTTTCATCATTGAAATACCCTGAATTTATATTCTCTTGTGTCATCTCTTTGGAATAACCAACTTTCGCACTAAAGGCCCCAATTCCAGCTTTTCCTGAAACACGTATCTTTTCTGAATTTTGTTCAGATGTGTAAAATTTCCTAATTTTTTGATTAGCTTGTCTGTAATCTATTTCTTCTTTCAGTATATTAACAACATTCCACATAACAGTAATAGGTTGGTAATCTTGAGGATTTAAACCAAGACCATCGGCAATTTTTCTCTATAAATTTTTCAAAACATCAAGGGAAGAGAGTTGCAAGGGGTTTGTGTTGAGAAAGTATATGACTTTTCTACTACCTTGTCAGGTATTTCAGGATCTTGGAAGCAAATCATGTTGTTCGATTGAAGAGCTTCAGTTAACATTTCTGCGACCTGATCTGCTTTCACAAATTGAGCTCCACCATTGCAAAGTCTTTGGTACGACTGAGTGTTTTCAATATCTTCTTGTCTACAAACCACAGCAGTCATTGCCACATTTCTAATTTTAACATACATCTTGACATTAATGGTTGGTAACTTTTCATGACAAGTCAAGTGTAATCTAAACTCTGTTCGTAGACTTTTAGGAACATGTATGAAGAGTTCTTCCTTGTCATGAAGAACAAAGGAAGTCCTAAAAGGAACCATTGAGAATATCGCCCATTCAGTGATCCCAAAAATTTGTAATTTTCAAATAAACAACATATTTAGTTGTCTTAGGACCTATAACGATAGTGTTTCGAAGACGTAAACAACAAGAATCGTTTGGTTAATTTAGAGGAACAGATGGGTTAGTTCCGAGTATTGAAGAGTTTGGTGGAGAAGTTGTTTTCTGCAAAACCAATTCGGCGAGAATATCTAAGTACTGACTTATCTGACGCCCATCGACCCATAATCTTGTTGACTTCAATAGACATTCCTTTCGAGGAAATTTCGGTAGAAGCACCTATACGTAAGCTATGTCCGGAGACTTTTGTTTTGCTATCCACTAATCTAATTGCATTTCGTATTAATTCTGAAATTTGTGTGGTTGTAAGGAATTGATTATCTCGAAAAGAGAATAGAGGTGAATCAGGAGATTTGGGTTTGGGTTTTGGTTGGGTTTGGGTTTGGGTTTGGGTTTGGGTTTGGGTTTGGGTTTGGGTTTTGGGTTTGGGTTTGGGTTTGGGTTTGGGTTTGGGTTTGGGTTTGGGGTTTGGGTTTGGGTTTGGGTTTGGGTTTGGGTTTGGGGTTTGGGTTTGGGTTTGGGTTTGGGTTTGGGTTTGGGTTTGGGTTTGGGTTTGGGTTTGGGTTTGGGTTTGGGTTTGGGTTTGGGTTTGGGTTTGGGTTTGGGTTTGGGTTTGGGTTTGGGTTTGGGTTTGGGTTTGGGTTTGGGTTTGGGTTTGGGTTTGGGTTTGGGTTTGGGTTTGGGTTTGGGTTTGGGTTTGGGTTTGGGTTTGGGTTTGGGTTTGGGTTTGGGTTTGGGTTTGGGTTTGGGTTTGGGTTTGGGTTTGGGTTTGGGTTTGGGTTTGGGTTTGGGTTTGGGTTTGGGTTTGGGTTTGGGTTTGGGTTTGGGTTTGGGTTTGGGTTTGGGTTTGGGTTTGGGTTTGGGTTTGGGTTTGGGTTTGGGTTTGGGTTTGGGTTTGGGTTTGGGTTTGGGTTTGGGTTTGGGTTTGGGTTTGGGTTTGGGTTTGGGTTTGGGTTTGGGTTTGGGTTTGGGTTTGGGTTTGGGTTTGGGTTTGGGTTTGGGTTTGGGTTTGGGTTTGGGTTTGGGTTTGGGTTTGGGTTTGGGTTTGGGTTTGGGTTTGGGTTTGGGTTTGGGTTTGGGTTTGGGTTTGGGTTTGGGTTTGGGTTTGGGTTTGGGTTTGGGTTTGGGTTTGGGTTTGGGTTTGGGTTTTGGGTTTGGGTTTGGGTTTGGGTTTGGGTTTGGGTTTGGGTTTGGGTTTGGGTTTGGGTTTGGGTTTGGGTTTGGGTTTGGGTTTGGGTTTGGGTTTGGGTTTGGGTTTGGGTTTGGGTTTGGGTTTGGGTTTGGGTTTGGGTTTGGGTTTGGGTTTGGGTTTGGGTTTGGGTTTGGGTTTGGGTTTGGGTTTGGGTTTGGGTTTGGGTTTGGGTTTGGGTTTGGGTTTGGGTTTGGGTTTGGGTTTGGGTTTGGGTTTGGGTTTGGGTTTGGGTTTGGGTTTGGGTTTGGGTTTGGGTTTGGGTTTGGGTTTGGGTTTGGGTTTGGGTTTGGGTTTGGGTTTGGGTTTGGGTTTGGGTTTGGGTTTGGGTTTGGGTTTGGGTTTGGGTTTGCTTTGGGTTTGGGTTTGGGTTTGGGTTTGGGTTTGGGTTTGGGTTTGGGTTTGGGTTTGGGTTTGGGTTTGGGTTTGCTTGCTTGGGTTTGGGTTGCTTGGGTTTGCTTGGG